>NC_141875.1:577598475-577901506 GCF_056163025.1 Triticum urartu | reverse complement strand
CCACCGAATTCTCAGCACAATTGAGAAGGATGCTGACGTCTTGCATGTGGCCACGTCAGAATAATGCACGTACCTGGACACAAGGGGCTTCTTACAAAGGGCACTATTTAGGCCCGGTTTATACCATAAAGACCGAATACCTTAGGGAGTGTTCGGCGTCATGAGTTTGGCCTTATATGCATCAGCTCTGAATCATTGTCTTTGGTCAAATGTTGGGTTTACCCGGCTCCTGTGTTTTGGTGCCTTACGTTCTGCTTTATCGGCTAAGGCAGCACCAGGAGAACTACTGCGATTGTGCCCTAGTTCATCCGGACGAGCACCTCAGTAGAGAAAGCCGAAAACTGACTGTCATGATATAGCTTGAGACTGGTCAACCACTCGATGACCTCTCGGAATGTTAGAATTCCTCTGCCTTAACGAAGGGCCGTTTTCCGGCCAAGCATGCACGCACCCCGAGATCAGGAGAGTGCGGAGCCACCAGAGGCTATCTAGTAGCCCCACTGTCAAAGTCCTATGGCTAAGTGAAAGTGTTAAAGCATTATAGTCTGGTTGCCTCGTTCGCTGCGCTATCACCTCCTTAATAGGACCAAGACATTGGGTTAAGTGTGAACACACGTTTTTTGAGAGCACCTCCGCATTATATGCGTGGGGGCTAAAGCCGACGACTGCAATCTTTCAGGTTATACACATGTATACATAAACGGCCGCACAGGAGGCATCATATTACTTTCAGGCAAAAGTATAAACACAGCCTTACAAAATTTCATAAAAACATTGTGTTTACAATGGGAACACATATCACTCAAACATAATATTCTTCGAGCATTAGGCCTCTATCAAACGAGCACTCTCGAGAACCTCCTCGAAATAGTGCTCGGTAGCCACTCGGCCTATGGCCGAACCCTGCGCCGCAACAGTGGTAGCGTCCATCTCTGCCCAGTATGCTTTAACACGGGCAAGGGCCATCCGCGAGCCTTCTATGCACGTCGACCTCTTCATCGCATTAATGTGCGGCACCGCACCAAGGAACTATTGCACTAAGCTGAAATAGCTGTTCAGCTTTGGCTTTTCCGGACATAGCTGATCCACGACAGACCTCATGGCGAGTTTGTACAACCTATTTAGTTCGGCCCATTCGGCTAGCTGATCAGTCAATGAAAGCGGACGCTCTGGAACGTTGAATTGCGACCAGAACAGCTTGTCCACCTCACGATCTGTTTGACCTTGGAAGTATTTGGCCGCATCGGCAGCGCTCGCCGCCAAGTCCATATATGCATCTGCTGAACTCCACAGCCTATCCAGAGGGGCATACCGTGGATCTCCGAACTTCCTTCGTAGCATGAGGGCTTCCCAGCCGCAATATCCCCGGCTTCCCGCAGCTCCTCCTTCTTCGCTCTCATAGCAGAGCGGGTGTCTTTGTTCGCCATCGTGGCCTTCTCAAGGTCCGTTGCCTTAGCTCGGTTTTCTTTCTCAAGGAGCCGGCAACAGTCGGCAGTGTCTTTTAGCTCTACGGCCATCTTGGCCATCTTCTCTTTGCTCTCGCAATGTGCGGCCTTCTCAGCTTTCAACTCTTCGGCCGCCTTCAAAGCAGCCGCATTACTAATCCTCGCTTGTTCCTTGGCTTGGGCAAGTTCTGCCCGCAAGGTTTCCACGGTGGCAGCTCCATCTGCAGTCACAACATATTAAAAGATACTGGCATCATGCTGCTCTTACTACGTGGCATTCACCAAAAAAACACTTACCCTGTGCCTTGTCAAGCCTCTTGTTAACAAGCTCGATGTCGGCGTCTGCCGCATCCAGTTGCCGTTTTAATTCGGCAAACTCACTAGTCCGGCTAGCCACCGGAGTTTCCACCACCTGCACATAAAGGCAGTCTGGTTATTGCCTGGGACTATGATCCTCTGTTCGCTGCCGTTCTCGATGACAACCAGAGTCTCAGGGGCTACTATCTACACAGGGCACACCTAACATGTGCGATACTATCACATATTATCTCACGTACCTCAAAGCATGTCAGTAGACTCATAAAGGCATCATGTAATCCGCTTTCGGCGGATGAAATTCTCTCCATCACCGTACCCATCAGCATATGGTGTTCTTCTGAGATGGCCGCTCACCCCACCAGCTCCCTCAGAACGTCCGACCGCATACCAAACGGTGCCGGACTCTTTTGTTTGCTCTCTTCGACAGCCGGACGCTGGGGACTTCGGGGGTCTATGGGATTATCTTCTGGCCTCACCGGATCCAGAGAGACCCTCCGTGACGACACTTCGGGGTCGCCCGCTTCTTGAGCGGAGGAGTCCGGGGGAGGCGTTTCGCTCTCCATCATCTCCGAAAGAAGATCCCCCGAAAACGAGCTCAGCTGAGAGGGGCTAAGGCCCGAGCTGCAAGATATATGCGGCGGTCATTTTCTCAGAAGAAAGATAGTATACCTTCACTATTAAAGTATTTTTTGGATCACTTATGACTCGTTGGAGGGCTGATCCCCCCGCGGACTTTGTGCGGCAAGAGCACCCCCCCAAGGCAGGACCCTCTGTTGGAGACTTCTTCTCCCGTTTGGAGGCCTCGGCTTCCGGATCCTCGGAAGCAGTCATTTTCCTCCCCCGGTTATCCTCCTTCATGGAGGCACTCATTCCCTCGGTTGGAACTGGCAGCGATGGGGGCCCGTGTCTGCCCGTATTATTTCCCCCTATATCTTCCTTCGAGGGCTCCGGGCAAGGTGCGAGCTCGAGCATCTTTTCCAATACTGGATTTTCCAAACCCTCGGGGAGGGGGGCCAAACACCGAATCATCTTCGCCTTTGTTAGCCAGTCCTGGTCAAAAAGCGAACTCTCAGAAATAACTTCATGATGAATAAAAGACGGTGTGTTCGGCTAGAGGATTTCTTACTTGTTCGGCGGCGCGGTTACTGCTCAGGCCCACGTCCTCGGTAGTATCCGGACACTCTATTTGAGGTCCGAAGAATGACTTGTACATCTCCTCGTGCGTCAGGCCGAGGAAACTTTGAATCGCACGCGGTCCTTCTGGGTTGAACTCCCACCAGCGAAGGGGCCGTCGTTTGCAAGGCTGGACTTGACGAACCAGCATAACTTGCATTACCACAACCAAATTAAAATCTCCCTCGAAGATATCTTGAATGCGGCTTTGCAGTATAGGCACGTCCTTGGCTGGACCCCAGCTCAGACCTCTGCTAATCCATGACATCAGTTGTGGTGGAGGGCCCGAGCGGAAGGCGGGGGCAGACACCCACTTGGCACTTCTGGGAGCCGTGATGTAAAACCACTCCCGTTGCCATAATTCGGACACCTCTGGAAAGGAACCTTTCGGCCATGGAGCTCCTGCCATCTTGCCTATTGATGCACCTCCGCATGCTGCATGTTGCCCCTCGATCATCTTCGGCTTCACTTCAAAGGTCTTGAGCCACAGGCCGAAGTGAGGGGTAATGCGGAGGAAGGCCTCACACACGACAATAAATGTCGAGATGTGGAGAAAGGAGTCCGGAGCTAGATCGTGGAAATCTAGCCCGTAATAGAACATCAAACCCCTGACGAAGGGATCTAGAGTGAGGCCTAGGCCTCTGAGGAAGTGGGAGACGAACACGACGTTCTCGTTGGGTTCGGGAGTAGGAACGACCTGCCCTCGAGCAGGCAGCCGATGCGAAACCTCGGCGGTCAGGTATCTGGCCTCCCTCAACTTCTTGATATCCTCTTCTGTAACGGAGGAGGGCATCCATCGGCCTTGAAGGCTGGATCCGGACATGATTGAAGATCCGGAGCACCTGACCTAGGCTTTGGATGTTAGAACTCGAGGCGGGGGAGGGGTTCGATTGAGCACGAGAGGGAAAAAGCGAAAACCTTGTCCCTTTATAAAGAGGATGAATATCAAGCGTCCTCTCCGTAGCCGTTTGGGACTTACCTATAATCTAGGAGTCCTAGACACGGTTGGGTTACCCACGACCGTATTGATGAGAATCCCGTAATTGGGGGAACACGATCTCTGCTTTGACAAGACGTGTCAAAAAACCGCCTCGCGTTATGTGTGGATCTAGTTGAAGAAAAACGGTTCGAATAATCACCGGGCCATGACATAACGTCATGCTGCCAAAACAAGCCAGCAAATTAGATTTGCGAAAATATTATTCTCTCTACGGTGGTATGTGGAACTTATTTTGCAGGGTCGGACACTATCCTCGTATTCAAATTCTTCTGTGATGTATTCGGAGAAGGAACCCGGCTTGCAATGCCGAAGACAAAACTGCGCGCCGGACTCATCATCATTGAAGCCTGGTTCAGGGGCTACTGAGGGAGTCCTGGATTAGGGGGTCTCCGGACAGCCGGACTATCTCCATTGGCCAGACTGTTAGACTATGAAGATACAAGATTGAAGACTTCGTCTCGTGTCCGGATAGGACTCTACTTGGCGTGGAAGGCAAGCTAGGCAATACGGATATGGATATCTCCTCCTTTGTAACCGACCTTGTGTAACCCTAACCCTCTCCGGTGTCTATATAAACCGAAGGGTTTTAGTCTGTAGGACAACAACCACAACATATAATCATACCATAGGCTAGCTTCTAGGGTTTAGCCTCTCTGATCTCGTGGTAGATCTACTCTTGTATTACCCATATCATCAATATTAATCAAGCAGGACGTAGGGTTTTACCTCCATCAAGAGGGCCCGAACCTGGGTAAAACATCGTGTCCCCTGCCTCTTGTTACCATCCGGCCTAGACGCACAGTTCGGGACCCCCTACCCGAGATCTGCCGGTTTTGACACCGACACCCACTATACTGGGTCCCAGCTAGCATGGGGAGTATTCATTTTTTGTGCGTAATAAGGAGGCACTTCCTTGCATGCGAAGATATAGCTGGTGGGTCCAAGCTGTCAGCGGCGGTAACATTTTTTCACGAAATACAGAGGCCCTTTCGGTGGGTCCCAGATGTCAGGTGGATGAATCATTATTTTGCACATAATAAGGAGGCATTTCCTTGCGTGCGGCTGTGGACCCAGCTGTCAGCCTCTCCACGTACAGTCCACTTCAGATGCATGTCAGTCGTTGACCACGTTGACCATGCCATGCCGAGAGCACCAGGGCGGTGGACGACGGCGAGGCCTAGGAAGGGAACGACACGGAGGCAGGGAAGACTCGGTAGTTGTTTTTGTTTCCCACGCGGAGGGGGGTACGACTGTACGAGGGTTTACTGGTTCGTCTGCCGTCACCGGAGAATAACATCAGGTGTGGGTGAGTAGAGGGATGGCTAGGCCAGCGATGGGAGTACGGTGGGGCGGTGAGGCCTGCGCGGCAGCACAGCCGGCCGCGGGGAGGAGGGAGCAGGCAGTCCCACCTGCACTTGTTTGAGCGGCTGGAGCAGGAAGAGCAGAGATTGAAGAAGCACGACGGCCGTTGGATGGACATCCAATAGTATACATGCCATCTGTGGAAAGCCTCAAATCTGTGGAAAACAACATATAGCCCATGAGCCATTATTTCAAATAATTTACAGCCCATTTGCTAATTTTTATGGGTTTTTTTGGAGCCCATATTCTTTTTGTTAGCATTATAGCCCATATTGTGGCCACGGTTAAAAAATTATACGAAATTTTGCATATGCCGGTGTGGTCTGAACTGTTTTTAATTCCGAAATTTTGAGTCACATTCAGACTGATTTTAAAAATAAATGTATATCAATATAAAATCCAATAAATTGTCCACGCATAAAAATCAATGCAATTTAAAATCTCAAAATGAAAAAAAGATATTTGAAACTAATTGCCGGTTTGATGTGTTTTAAAAATGTACAACCCATTTCTCATTACTGATAGGCCATTTTCTCGGCCAGCCGAATGAAGCTCTCCTCGTCTTGAAAGATTTGCCGCCCAACAGGCCTGATAAAGCGACTTACTTGACAAATCACAAATAAACTGGGCCAGCCATTTTCAGAAAGAAAAAAACTACTGGGCTGGTCTGTGGTAAACATAAAAGAAAAGGTTGTCTAGACAGGCCAGAGTGTCCCGCACAGCCCAGTTGACACCCTGCTTCTGTCTCAAAAACAAATTAGATAAATGCCACTCCAATTATGGTGATTCATAAAAATGCCACTACAATTTTTGCAAACTTCGAAAAACGCCACTGCAGTTTGCAAACTTTGAAAAACGCCACTCCAGACTTCAAAAATGCCACTAGAAATGACATGAAATGGCACTTTTCAAAGTTTGGAAATTGCAGTGGCATTTCTCGGATACACCAGATTTGGAGTGGCATTTAACAAATTAACCCAAAACAAAAATAACTGGGCGAGCTGTTGGGTCCCTGGTGTCAGCCACTCGTTGTGCAATTCTCTCGTTTATTGACTACGTTGACAATGGCATGGGACCCAGATGTCAGAAATCCACTAGGAGGAGCCATTTTTTATTGGCTTGAAATAAGGAGGCACTTGCTTGTGTACTGCCATGACCTTGGCGGCTCCCTGCTGTCATCCTCTCCACGTACAATCATCTCCTGATTGTGTACGCGTCAAGTTGCTAGGCCCACAAGTCAGTCTCTAAACCCGTGGAGGACAAATACAACCCATTTAAAAAATAACAGCCCATTCCATACGTTCAAACGAAAAGTTCAACATTCAGAGCAAAGTAACAGGTCTGATCCACATATAGAGTATTGAACTTCCACGTTGACAACCATCATAGCCAAGTTAACTATCTACTCCCACTAATACAGTAGTAGCGTACAAGTACTAACTTACTCTTAGCTAACTAGATGATGTCAGCCGCCATCTGTGGTACACGCTAAACGTCGGCACCGGCGTCGTGCGCCTCGCCTCGGACTTGCAAGAGGTGTGATAGGGCGCGTTGCTCGCGCGAGTTGGCCCTTTCCATGCCGGTGTGGTCCATCGAAGCTTCGGCCTCCAAGCGGGAAACCCACTTGACGAGCTGGTAGTAAAAATCGGCATCGCGAATGCATGCGTGCCCGACAGCCTCCAGGGCTATTTGTCGGGCACCGGCCTCCATGTAGTCGACCCAGTTGCGGGCGCTCTACTCGCGACTCAGAGCGTCGGTGCGCTGCTGCTCCATGTCCCGCTGGCGGCGCAAATTGGCGATACACTGCTCCTCCGCCAGGCGGTCGCGCGCCAACAACTCCTGCTCCTCCGCCATGCGGTCACGCTCCAACAACTCCTCGATCTCCGCATTGCCATCTAAAGACAGATAGAATGCCTCCTCCCTCCGTCCGCCTTCCGGTGAAAACCCGAACACTAGTTCCGGCGGTGACCGCCGCCAGCGTCGCTTACCGCGGACGGGCGGGGGCATGGCGGACGTGGCGAGCGACGTCGGGCCGGTGGGGGCTTATGAGGATATGGAGAGTTGGGTCACGGTGGCACCGGAGAAGGCCGGGAAATAGTACTTATAGGCGGAAGGTACCGCGACGGTCAACGGAATTCAATGCATAATGGCTTAGCGCGCCAGCTTGCCGTGGAAAACTAGAGAAACTGAAATTATGACTGTGTCATCCCGTCTCGTCTGGATCGCACGCCGACATGGCAGTCAAACGAGTGCACTCGAATCATCTCCCTCCTTGTCAATAATCATTCCATGGATTTGAAAAGCCCGCAACAATTAAAGTGTATCTTTTTTTGCATCAGTTAGCTGCCTTAATTACGGCTGGCTGCATGCAGGCACTCAGAATCGCTCGTAGGCAGTATGCAAAGCAGCATGCAACGAGTCGCAGCCGAGGGCACGCATGCAGCCACTTAAATCGCTGGAATTAATTAGGCTTAAACTTCTGCATGCCGTTAATTATTGCCATGCCTTGGCCTTGCTGCTTTGCTCACGGGACTAATAAACCCGAACGGAGGGAGTACCTTGGTTGGTGAGAGGTCTGAATTAAGCCCTGCAAACCGGAAAGGAGGTACTAGTACGTGTGTGATCCGCTATTTATTCGTGTAGGATCGAGTAGGTCGTTTCTTCAAATTGAGCCCTGCAAACCGGAAAGGAGGTAGTACGTGTGTGATCCGCTATTTATCCGTGTAGGATCGATAGTGTAGCTTGTGAGTTTCTTCAGAGGTAGGCATTTTTATCCGTGTAGGATCGATAGTGTAGCTTGTCAGTTTCTTCAGAGGTAGGCATTTTTATTCGAAAAACTGCCACTTCGCATCTTGCATCGCAAATAAAACTGCCAGGAGCGCATTTGTAGGCTAGCTAGTGATTGATCAGTAACTTGTAAACACTGAGCGAACAGAAATAAGTAACTGTTAATGCATCTCAATGATTCACAGATCATATACAAATATGTAGCTCCAAAAGCAAAGATCAGCCACTTCGCATCTTGCGTCGCAAATAAAACTGCCAGGAGCGCATTTGTAGGCTAGCTAGTGATTGATCAGTAACTTGTAAACACTGAGCGAACAGAAATAAGTAACTGTTAATGCATCTCAATGATTCACAGATCATATACAAATATGTAGCTCCAAAAGCAAAGATCAGCCACTTCGGATCTTGCGTCGCAACTAAAACTAACTGGTACGATTCCCATACATAAGATCAACATGTTAATGCATCTCAATGATTCACAGATCATATACAAATATGTAGCTCCAAAAGCAAAGATCTAGAAAAAAACATCTGTTCTTCCTACTAACATGGATGCTTCTCTTGGCCAACATTCAATACAGACTGAAAGACAAATTTGTTTGTGAAGTCTACAATTCCTCTTGCAAACGTAAGTGGGTTCACCAACATCTGGAACCATGAGAATGAACCACACATGATGGAGGAACATCCACTGCAATATGATTTGGTCTTCTCTTGATCACACCGCGAGACTATTTTCGGAATACAAACTTTAACTTAGGCAAAATGATGCCCATTGTATAATCAGACCAAAGCAATGAAGCACCTAGTGTTGGCCAATAAAAGTACAGTACTACTTTTTTGCAATCCATGAAGTGACTATCCAATCTTTCTGTGTCTATTTTCAAATGGCACTGCATGCAGTGACTATACTATTCTCTTGTGCAGTTCAACCAAAATTGCGGACACTTTGTTTGTTTGCCAAATAGCAATAGGCAGACATCTCTATCTGCACAAATATCAAGCAGCTAGTAAACATATACCACACCTTGTATTTTCGGTTTAAACATGTCTCTTCCGCTTAGCAGCTGCCATGTTCTGCACTGGACAATCTGATACAGTTATGTTTAGCCCTGGACAATTTCATACTGAATTGATTTGCTGGTTCAGAGTAGAAATATAGCGCCTATTCTTCATCAGACCAAGGATATCCATGTTCGCAGTGATGGAAGAGGTGAAATCGATACAACCAAAATTGAGCATCCAATCATTGAATCATGTCCTGCACCTCCAATGTAGGTCCACCCTGCCAATAAATTCACATGCAAACCACTAGTATTACTATCTAATGACAGTACAAAAAGAGTAGCAAGATAGTAGCAAACCATGTACCTTCGTAATGAACAGTTCATAGTGCCACCAATTGGATATAAAGGTTTGGAAAAAAACATGCTCCTAATGTTGAACCAGTTGGACTTTTGTGCAGTTCCACTAAAATCGAGCATCCCTGTTTGCATAGATATTGAAAGTGTGATTACTCTAAAAGTGGCAATAGTTGAAGCATAGACTCACAAATATAAGCATTCCAATTTCTTAATGGGAAAAGGTAGCAAGACTGTTTCTAGCCACCTGTTTGAAGGAATAAATAAAGCAACAGCGGCTGATGTCAGGAAGGCATACATATTTTTTTTCTGAAAAACTGAGCCATTCCTGACCTTTCCTCTTCTTTTAAGCAAATTTTGTGCAGTTCTACTAAAATAAAATTTCATCACCGCCTTGACAATTCAATGACACTGTACAAAAGGAAATGACTTAACATTACATCATGATGTCAGGTATGTAGTCGATAGGCATTAGAGACAAACATACAGACCTCCTCCGATAACATAATGAACATTAATTTTAACAAAGGTGTGACTAGCTTTACCGGAATAATTTGAGTGAACTCTACACCCTTTATTCCTTAATATAAGACGTTTTTGCAGTTCAATTTAAAGTACCCAAACATCTAGTATTTAGAAAAACAGGTAGTAGTTTTCTTGAGCACATATCTGGGAAAGCTTGCCACATTTTATTTATGTCCATACGCTAATGCAACACCATTCGAATACTACAAATATACACTAATCCAGTGGCTAGTGCAACAATAGAGTAGTTAGTTTATTACAGGGTACAGTACAATGGTTTTACTGAACAGATTTCAATAAACTCTAGCACTGGAAGGTTTCTATAAGAATTAACAATACAAAATGTAAAGGTAACAAGTTTCAGCATTGGTATACTAGCTGTGCATGAGCATTAAACCAAATACAAAAGTCTGAAGGTAACTAGCATTATTAACTAATGACAGTATAAAAAAATTGCAAACCATGTACCTTCAAGGTAAATATCATTTCGAACTCGGGGGGGGCTTAAAAATTGCTATCCCAATCTTGATAATCGATCAAACATAAAAATTTGATCGAACGAATCAAGAAAACAGCCGGAGGAGGAGGTGCCCACTCTTGACCTTTCCTCTTCTCTTCATAATTGTCTGTGCAGTTTAACCAAAATAAAATGACATCAGCGCCTTGGCATTTTGGTGACACTGTACAAAAAAATTAACTTATCTCATGAAAGTGAGGTATGTAATCTATAAGCATTAACAATGCAAAAATCTGAAGGTAGTAACAAGTTTCATCGTTGGTATACTGGCTGTGCAACAGCATTAGAATGCCTTAGCTGAAAAATCTTTAATACATCCACAATCAATAGCTAACCCTGAAATAATCCAATGACATTAAATGGCATTGCTTAAATTTATCGGTGGCATTAGACTGAGAGCGGCATTAGTTAAATGTGGCATCACTTTAGCAGTAGCATTGCTTGACTTGACTGCTGGCGTTATACTAACAGCAAAAAATTGGCAATAAGAGCATGGGAGGCCCATCCGGACAGTGGGCGCACCAGTACGATGTACCTCCACGGACGCAGAGTGGTGAGGGAGGTATGGTTTCCCAGAGCAACAAATATCCAGGCAACATATGTGGATTATGTCCCATTTTTTTCTCTTTAGCCACCTTTTTCCTATGCGAGGACAACAAACCGATCGACCTGGTCATTCTCTATTGCGTTGTCATGCCTTTCTACCCTTCTTCAACCAAGAGACACGAGACTCGTTCCTTAGCTACTGATTTTTCCCCTTTTCAACCTAGATGCGGGTTCGATGCCTACTCTCTTGGACAGTATAGTCTCCCTTCCTTTCCTTATTCAACCCAGACATAGATTAGTCTGCATGAAGTAGGGTTTCCTTTAATAGTGCAAATTATGGTTTTCGTCTGCGTGGCCAGCATAGCAGAGGATAGAAAATTGGGAAGATGGTGGAGTGGAAAAAGATCCACATGCAACAGCATGGCAGATGGGGCAATAGAACAAGGTTATGGTTCGAAAAGAGGTAGCATACCTGAGGGTCGGCGGGAAGTGGCTTCGCTCGTGGTCGTCGTCCTCCGCACACACTACGGCAGCAAGCTTGGGGACGGAGGCCATCCCGTGCGGGCGCTAGGTCTGAGAGGACAGCCTTGTCGTTAGTGCGTGACCTCACTCGCCGACGACGAGTGCGTCAATGCTGCACGTCCTTTTCTTCCCCGGCGGATCTGTGACCACTAGTGAGGAGGGAGAGAGGGGGCATCTTTTTTAGATCTGGAGAGAGGGTGGTAGTGTGAGAAGCAAGTGGGCAGCCCTTAGCAAGAAAGCGCTGAAGCTCCAGCCTATATATCTTTTCTAAACTACTAGTACTGGAGGTGGAGTAGTGGTAGAGTAGTTTATATTTTCTCTGCATACAGTACCAGTTAGTCGTGCTTCAAAACTGATCGGCATGCCATTAAAAAATAAAGGTCGATAACTAATGCGGCACCTCGGGCCAACGCAGCCAGATTGCATTTTGCACGAGAAATTACACACCATGTTTCGTTGACATGTGGTCCCGTTCCAACATATCAGTGAAACGACGGCGAGTAGTAGGAGTATTTCCGGACAGGCGTGTAGGCCGGGGCGCCTCTTCGTGAACTGTGGCAAACTCGCAACCGTCCACCAACTCTTCGCCTTTCCCTCTCGATTTGGAACTGCTGTCGCATGCCCTTCCTCTCCCTCCTCCATTTTCCTTCAGCCCTTCACCCTTTCTTCTGCCATTGTTCGATCGTCTTCTCCATGGAGGGAACAGGCCAGAAACGACCCCGTTATTCTTGCCCCGATCTGAAAGATGACGTGGTGGAGGAACTCATTGATCGATGCGACGTCATCACCTCGGCTAGCATGGCAGGTTTGTTCAAGCCCATTCTTGACTCAACTAATAACATCATTACAAGGAACCCAAGAGTCAAGGAGCAGTTTAATCTCCCCTATCTTCTTCGCCGTGACCCTGATGACTGGCGCCGGCACGACGGAGGCCTCGCCCTGTGCAAGTTGATGCCGCTTGATAATGATACGTATGATGTTAAGATGTCATCGCTTGAGGGCAAGGCTTGGGCGGGCGCAAATGGAGATTGGGTTGTTTACATTGGGTCCAACTGCGAGTGGGAACTTGTGAATGTGTACACTCGTGACCGGGTTCCACTTCCAAAAATCTCAGCAGACTGCCCAGAGGTTGAGCACACCGGTATTGTACGCACGTTCAAATACGATCATAGTGACTGTCTTCTACGGAAGATAGCAATTTGTCAAGTTCCCAACCGCTCTTAGAATTACAACAACTATGAAGTTGTTGCTATCTTCGACAAGCTTGTTGCCGTCCTTGGTGGTTTGAGTCGATGGATATTGCTCAAAATCAGTTTCTGTACATGGATGAGTACTGTGATGCAATTCAATACGAGGGCCTTGTGTTTGCTGCCACCACTTGTGGCACTGTTTTTGCATGGGATCCTCGTAGTTTCGGTACGTTTGTCTTCCACCGTAATTATAATTGTTTCATCCACATGCATGCGGGTTAGCAAGTTTCCCTTTACTAATTAACCTTCTTCTTGTGTTTCCAAGGTCTTGTGAACATCCCACCACCTATACTTGAAAAATTTTATAACCAAGGGGGAGATGACGATGGTGATGATCACGAGCATGAGGACGAGCAGCGCCCATATACTCTGTGGTTCCTGGCAACTAATTCTGATGGATCACCTCTTCTTGTGTGTATACAGCCCACTGATGATGTTACTGCTAAGGAAGCAGGTGTAGTCTCCCATGGTCGCACTCTCCGGACCTATTCCAACACCCGTTGCATGGTATTCGGGATGGATACTAGTGTGCTAGTGCCAAGTCCTTCTCCCTGGTACTGAATTGATAGTCTTGGAGAAAACTCGCTCTTCCTTGGACAAAACTATCTGATGATGGTGAAAGGCGATCCAACTGCTGTTGACACAACGTTACTAGTACCATTTATGAGAAGCAACTGTGTCTATACCTCGGACATTTGGGTGGTTCCCTAACCTGGTACTGATATAGTAGGCCGCTTCAGCCTGGATGATCAGTCCTGCGTTGGTCTCCAGATCGACAATCGATGGCCCGTCCCAGAGAATCACTTGTGGTTCAAAGCAAGCATTTCCAACGCCGAGGAATGGTTGAGTTGAAGTTCATTTCATTGCTTATTATTTGTTGTGTGGTGAAAACTTTAGTATTTATAATGTATCCTCGTTGTCGATGTGGGTTGATGACCTGTTGTATGTAATAAAATGATATGCCTGTGATAAACATACTAAATTTATGAATGGCTTTCGAGTCGCTTCTCTGAGTGAGTGGTGCGACGAGGCAAAAAAATATTCCGAATACATAATTGTACGTGCATTGCAACAGGTTATCGGATGAGGCCAATCAACAATAGTAGTACACTATTTGTACTAGCTTCACATGCTTCACGCGTCGGGCGGGTGTTTTTACTATAGCCATATGTTAATGTGTTCGCTGTACGTAACCAGCACCTCAAATCCTCGATACTAGTACTATATAGTAGGAGTAAGTAGTAGGAGTAGTAGGGTGGCATGGGCCAGAACAAGCATTCACGTCCAGGAGTACGGCACATGCCACCACCACGACATCCATCTGACACCATATTATTTCTTGGAGTTTGTGCTAGAGCGATCTCTTCAACCTCGTCGTTCTCTGACTTCAGCCATCACGCGGCAGGCGAGGTGGGGGTTTGCCGATAGTCGGTTTCCTTAACTGTGGTCCCACTTGTAAGGCCAACTCCAATGCACGACCCCAAACGGACCTCCGTTTTGCATGAACTCCAACGATAATTTTGACTAGAAAAGCAAGACCAAAGAAAACAAGAACCACAAGAATACATTTTACTACTCCTGTAAGTTGGATTAGTGCCTTCTCGATGCATTCATTGTTGATCTGCGAAGGCTCGATCTTGCGTGCTTCTTTCTTCTTCGAGTGTAAAGAAGTAGACGTTGCTTCCTCGCATCTAGTCTCATGTCTAGCCTCTATTCTAGTAGGAGTATCAATAAGTGCACTAATCTCATCTCTAGCCTCTGTACTAGCTAAAAATGATAGAACATCTACTAAATTGCGCTCTATCAATATATGGATGTACTCTTCTTCCCAATACAAAAACTTGCATCCATTCTACTCCCTCCATTGCACAATACATGCCTTCTATTTGTCAAAATATATATGTATCTAGACATGTTTTAGTATATAGGTACATCCATTTTTGGACAAATGGAAGTCAAGTATTTTGGAACGGAGGGAGTACACAATAAAAATTTTAAGTTAGCACAACTAGTCTAATTCGAGAGCACAACCGAAGATTTGGTTGGGTTCTTCCTCCTTTTGCCGACACATGGGACATCCAGCATCCAGGTCATGTCATGGAAGAAAATAGAGTGGTAGTTGAAGCCACGAGATGTGCATCTTGGGTTAAACTGTAAATAGAATCTTACTACTCTTGAGTAACTCCAAAAGCGGCCACCGAAGATCTTTATTGGATTTGTTTCTCATCACCAGCACGTCGAGGTGAAAGATGTGCACGTTCAGTGGGTCCTCTTGCGTTTTCACTGACATGTGGGGCCGCATGTGACCAAACAGACGATGGGCTCCGCGCATCCGCTGGCTGGCTGAGAAGAGAGATAGAGGAGGGCTGAGCACGGACTGCAGGAAATTTGTTCTACGTACCTCGATATAGGCTCGATATAGTGGGGTGGCATGGGCCATAACTAGCATTCACATCTAGCAGTACGACACACGCCACCCACACGAGTCCCATCCGACACCAATTTTCTTGGAGTCCGTGCTACAGCCATCTCTTCTCCCTCCTGTTTTCTCAGCCATCACGCGGTGGGCGGGGTGGGGATTTGCTGATAGTCGGTTTGCTCAACTGCGGTCCCACTTGTAAGTGAAAATGCAACACCGCACGCATTCCCGCTTGAGCAGCGTGCCAGACCAACCGTGTGGGGGTGCGACACAAACACGGCAGGCTTTTCCTTTTGAACTCGTAAATTGTAAAATTTGGTTCTGCTCCATGGCACGACCGATAGATAGAAAATAATGATTTTGCCTAGAGTAATGAGAAGTTTGGTTCTGGCGCCGTTCATGCATGGAGTACGTACGAAAATTATGAAGTTGATGTGAAATGTAAGATAATTACTGTAGTATCATATACTACTACATGGATTTGATGGAAAGATAAAAATACATACGGATCCATCAACGACATCCTCATGCCCTAGTGCGCCGGGTCACCAACCGACGTGTGAGGAGCAGCGGCGTTGGCGGCGAGCTCAACATGCTTCTGAACAGTGTCGTCCAAGGTTGCCCTGCGGTCCAAGAAGGCCAGCGTCCTATCGTCCTCCTCTTGCATGTAGTAGTCCTTGTGGACGATTTGCGTGTAGTCGTGGGTGATTATGTCGATGGTGTCTTGCTGCGCCAGGTGCTGCGTGGCGAGCGCGACCTCGAGGTGGGCATTCTCCGGTGCGACGGTGGGCAGTCGCACGGCCACCAGTGCGTCAAAGAGGTTGTCACCATAGTGGCCGTTGAGGGTGGTGGGCATCGTAGAGCCTGGGCGCGTCGGCTGGAGGCTTACGTCAAAGTCGTCCGCAAGCTTCTTGACGACGGTGAACTTGTCGAGGAAACTGACGAGGACCTCGTCGAACAAGGAGACGAAGCTGTCGTCCAAGCGGCCCCTCGCCCTGGCGGCCTCAAGCAATACTACCTGGAGACGTTCCTCGATGCCGGGCCGCAGGCCGGCGTCGTGGACCATCTGGCATAGCTGGCGGATGCTCGCGCTCATCGCCTCCATGGGTCTAGCTTAGCTTCTAGTCAACTGATCTTGCGATTCGAGTGATCACTCTTGCCCTTGGTTAGCGTGCGTAGGTGCGTAGGATTTCATACTACTCCTCGGCCCTCTACTGCACCTGCCTTTGGCTGTATGATAGGTGGGCCAGCCACCCCTGGGCCCACGTGTCATTCACCCAAAGCCAGTTGCCATAAGTCAATGAAGCTGCGTCCCCCTCCGTGCCAGTGCAGTATAGTCATCTCACCGGACCTCTAGTTGGGGCCAAACGAGAGAAGTTTGATGTTTACTGGTTTATTGGTCCCCTTTGCATTTTGCGCCAAGTTTTGACCTTTGATTTAACTAATAAAATGTTAATGCATGTAAACAAAAATGTTGTGTAAGTCACCTTACGAAAACCAAATAATCCCAAAATACTTAGGCACGGTGCATTAACTCCATCCTTGTTTCTTATTTCGTGACATATCAACCAATGAGAGATGTGGGCCGTGCATGCTTTCAATGACTTGAGACTACCAAACATGACATGCAGTGTTTAGTTCATTGCATGTAATCCTATTAGTACTCTAGTTAGCAAAAAAACATTAAGTTCTCTCGCCGATAGGAATAAAACACCATGTATTTATTTACAGAGGGAGTAGTACATTTTTTGTGACATGCATTACTAGATATTGCTAGTCAAATATTAAAATCCAAATGGATGTGGTAGTACTCCTAAATCCAGACGGTGGTGCTACTAGTACTAGTAGTAGTACTACCAATGTAGTAGTAGGAGTACTAGCACTGTACTACCCGTTGGTCAAATTATTACGTGCTGCTCCTCACAGTGAAGTGACAAGACCCTGCGCCGGAGATGACACCTGAGTATAGGTGCCGTGTTCGGCATACCATAGTCAGCCTCACCGTCTGCAGTCACTATCGTCATGGCTGTAGAGCTAGCCTGCTTACAACTAGCCCTGTTTGACATAATTTCCCATGCGTAGATGCCCGTGCATTGCACGGAACACCAAGATTGGGGGTGGACGGCTCCGGCAGCGGCCATCGCGCCAGATTTTTCCACGGCCTTCTAGATGTGGTGGGGAGGAGATAAGGCTGATTGTGAGAGACAAGGAGTTGTTTGTAAATAGGGAACAAGTGCGGGCATCTTTTTTCAAAAATGGAGAAGCTTGGTTTGTATGCGTCAGATCTAGATCCGGCGGCTATTGGTGAAAGATGGGAGGCACAACATCATCACCAACTCAGGACCTATTTGATTCGCAGGATTTTGAAAATGCAGGAATAGGACACGACAATATTACAAGTTTCAAACTGATATTACAAATGTTAGGACTAATGCTGCACCTACGAAGAGGGAATTACTAGGAAGTTTACGTAAGAACTTCCGTTAATTTAGGTGGATGCAGCATTATCGTACAAACTAAAATCCACCACCCTGACAAGTCACTAATGGGCAAATAAGTTTTCGAGTCTCTGGCCACTTGATGTTTCAAAAACAAATTCAGCTTCTGTGGAGACTTTGTCATTTAGGCTTAGATGCTTGCGGTGATCAGCACGCCATTCATTGTTGCGCCAGAGAACGCCAAACCTCATTACCTTGAGCAGACTTGCCTCCAGAACAATGAACCTGGCCAATTTAGTCTCAGATGTGCTTCCTCGATAGTCGATCAAATCAATTTCTGTAAGATGGAGATCAAGGCATTCGATGAGATTGTTATAGTGCAGCACATTTTTCACTTTCGGGTCTTTTTTATCTGCAAAAGAAGAGAACATATTAGAGCAGCTGGCTGCATAAGATTGCCGTGTCATCAAGAGGTACCAATATCATTTGCTCATACGATAGGGTTGGCTGGCTAGTGAAATTTTTTTCACTCTCTCTCTCTCTTTCTGTTTCCTCTCATTTAACTAGGAGCACGTGAAGATCTTGGGCATTTGTTGCCTTCCACTATGTGGCCGATGCCATATTTCGCAAAAGTATGCCACATAATATGCATCGATGTCAAATCAAAAGATTTTGGCACCGCTCTCGTGATGTGAGAGAGTTGGCACCGCTGTGCACACAGACCCACATGTATAAACAAATCAATCAAACCAACTACACCAGCCTCTCACTCTCCCAAACAAGTGTTTTTTATTGCCTCAGTCCTCTCTCTCTCTCCCACGCAGTGTTTTTTCATTGCGTGAGTTAATTTGGCACCGGAGCAAAGTAGGTGATCCAGATTGGGGCACCAAGTGAGCAATGGAGGAGCATCAATGACAAATGCATCACAAGTGAATTTGGCACATGTTTTGGCCTACATAGCCCACTTTTGTACTCCCTCCGTCCCAAAATTCTTGTCTTAAATTTTTATAAATAAGGATGTATCTAGTTACATTTTAGTGTTAGATACATCCGTATCTAAACAAATGTAAGACAAGAATTTTGGGACAGGGGGAATACTACATCGTATTTAGTATAAAATTTTGACCATAGATTTACCCTAAGAAAATGCCAATGCATGTCACTAAAAATTACACCATTTGAAATTATGTTCAAATACGAATCCAATGATATAGTTCTTAGTGACATGCATTAACATTTTGTCAGTTAAATCTATGGTCAAATTTTGATACTACAAAATTGGAAGAGTAAACCAGGACGGAGGTAGTACTTGCTCTTAGGGTAACCATAGAGTTACTGGAGTAGTCTAAGTTACTTTCCACTATGACTAGCCTAGGCTACTATAGTAGTACAACATAAAACGATGCAGGTGATCACGTGAGAAAAAAATACTAAAAACATTTCTTTCGGTGCAGTGCGTAGATGCAGTTTTGAACACTACACTTGTCATCGTAATTTGGGAAAATTGCAAAAAAACTGAGCTACGTTGTGATTACCGTTTACTTATAGGAAAGAAGTTTCACCTTGATGAGTAGCTTCTCCGTGCACGGAAAGCATGTAAGGAATCCAACAACTTGATCCAGATTGGGGCCGATAGATTTTAGTGCTAAGATCTTCACTGTGCGCATGGACTGGGTCAAGCTTGTGGGAATCATTTTCAAGAAGACGGTCATAAATACATCAAGAAGAAATTTAAAAATGTGAATTTCAAGAAGACAGAGAAGAATATGAGTGTTGTACCTGAACGATTACGGATCCAATAAAGAGTTTGGAGAATTTGGCAGACGAGTACACCAACGCTGTCAATTTCGGCGCGTCAATGACCCTGATTTTTGTTGGACCTTCTAGATCTGATACAAGCAATCTCTCAAGGAAAGGCGCATTCTCAATGACCATAACGTGGAACGGCTGGAGTGATCTCTTCCCAATTGATGTCTTGTTGTGGGGCCAGCAAGACACATAAATCCATCGGAGATTCGTTGAGGCGATGTGGAGGCTAATGAACCCGTGGATCTGCTCAAGACGAAGGTACTCGAGCGCGGTACAGCTGCGGAGCAGGTGCTCCATAGCCTTCTTCGAGATGACAACGTCGAAGAGGTCGAGCTGCTTGAGTTGAGGGAGAAGAAGGGCGGGCGCGGCATTAATCTGGGGAAGATAGCAGGAGCTGAAGCTGGCGCAGCACAGCGTTGGCGTGAGGCGGAGCGCGGACGGTGGTAGAGAGTGACATCGTCCAGCTTCAAAGCTGAGCTCCTCGAGCTGATCTAGGGCGGGGGATAAGAACCACTCGTCGAACTTGGGTTGGACCTTGCAGTTGGTACGGAACATGCGGATGTGAAGGCATCTGGCTAGCCCAGGGTGCGATGAAAGGATCTTGGAGACTGCGGCCATGCGTTTGCAATCCCCGTCGCAGAGGCAGCTGTCGACGGTGAGGTTGAGGGGGACGCAGCGCCAGAGGGGGCGCCACCGCCGGGAGAGCAGGGCGGTCCGCAAGGCAGATTTGGTGACGAGCAGCATGTCGATGATGACGAGCAGCATGTCGTCGGGGAGGCTGCTGATGAAGTCCAGGCTCGCCGGATTCGGTTTTGGCTCGAGCCGCCTCCGCTTGTTGGCTGCCTCGCCGTCCATCTCAACCGGCGGTGACGCTGGTGTACACGTGTGCTGGGTGTGTGCGAGTGTGTCCTTCTGTGCATGCCGCCGTGCAGTGGTGAATTGTGCGCGAGTGCGTCCTTCGTGCGCAAGAAGTTTGTCCTCAATGCGCCCTCACTTTACTAGCGTGCGCGGTGCTACCCCGAGTGGTTTCAACTTTGTTTACTTCACCGCGTGTCAGATGGGCCTCTAGTTTACTTATTTTCACCCACTGCCACATGGGCCAGCACACAAAGATACAGAACACGAGCTGACAAGGCAGCATGTGGATTGGTTGACCAGTCAACTAAACAATATACGGAGCTATACGCTGACACAGTGAGCGTATAATCCGTCAGTATAGAGAGTTCGAGTGAGAGGGGAGGCTCATGAGAGATAGCAGAGGGAGAGAGAGAGAGAAAGAGCTACTCCCTCCGTTCGATAATGTAGTTCCAACATTTTTTAAGTCAAACTTTTGAAACTTTGACCAAGTTTATAAAGAAATTACTTATATCTACAATACCAAAGATAAATGATAGTATGAAGTGAGTACATGTTGTGATGAATCTAATGATCGTTCCAGATGTAAATGTTTTTGTCCACATATACCTGGTCAAACTTTTCTGAGGTTTGACTTTTCAAAACATCCATATGCTTATGGACGTGACAGAGTCCCTAACGAGAGAGAGAGAGAGAGAGAGTGAAAAAAGTGTGTGTGCATGTGTGAAAGAGACATGGACAGCACACGATAAAAGTAGAGAAAAAGTGTGCATGTCTTATGCAAACATATCACACATGCATCTTCGACAACGCAGACAAGGGGAGGAGATAGTGTGTAGTTGTTTGGAACCGAGAGAGCAAGACCCCTAGCACGTGGCCAAGAGGGGTCTGACAAACAAGGGAGAGAGGTCGAGAGAGACGTACGGAGAAAATGCAGACATGGGGAGGAGAGAGTGTGTGTTTGTCATAGAGAGATCCCCTGGAGATCGTGATTGGACTACATGGGTGGGAGATCGAGTGACAAGGTGTGTGCGCGATAGAAGATGCCCCGAGAGATATCGAGATAGACGTATGGATGGAAGGAGACAATACGTGTGTTCCTGATGGCTAGTAAGAGATAATCATACTTAGGAGGGGGGAGTGCTTGCGCCTATGATGTAGTGAGGGATTATGGTACTTAGGGGGGTGCGTGTCACATGGAGAGAGAACAAGGGCGGAGAGTGTTGGATGGGTCTATATGTATAGCGCGAGCGAGACATGTGTATGTGTGAACCAGGGAGATAAAAGGCCAGTTTGGCTTGCGTCCTGAGCATCTTTTGCCTAGCCTGGGGTTGTGGCTGGATTTCATGCATGCTTGTTTGGTTGCTACCCTGTGAAAAAGAAAGCCCGCCTGGCCTGGGTTCCCTTGCACTTTAATTAGCCTGGCTGAACTCCAGACACTGCAAGTAGCCTGGCTCAGGCGACCGATTTCGAACACATGGCCGTGCCTGGTCGTGTGGCCATGAGTCTAATAGCAACATGGATGGATATTAGCATTAAATAATTGATGCATGGATTGATTGATGAGACGTTGATGCTTTGCTTGGCCTAGGCATGAACCAAATGCTTCAGCACCACACAAGCCTGGCCAGGCAGAAATATTTTACATCTCACGTCCACACCAGGCAGTACCGGCCATCAAGGCATGAGGGTCTGATACGTCTCCAACGAATCTATAATTTTTGATTGCTCCATGCTATATTATCTACTGTTTTCAACATTATTGGGCTTTATTATCCACTTTTATATTATTTTTGGAACTAACCTATTAACCGGAGGCGCAGCCCAGAATTGTTGTTTTTTGCCTGTTATATGGTTTCGAAGAAAAGGAATATCAAACGGAGTCCAAACGGAATGAAACCTTCGGGAACGTGATTTTCTCAACAAATAAGACCAGAGAGACTTGGACCCTACGTCAAGAAAAGAAACAGGAGGCCATGAGTTGGGGGCGCGCCCACCCCCACCAGGCGCGCCCTCCACCCTCGTGGGCCCCATGTTGCTCCACCGACGTACTCCTTCCTCCTATATATATCCACGTACCTCCAAACGATCAGATACGGAGCCAAAACCCTAATTCCACCGCCGCAACTTTCTGTATCCACGAGATCCCATCTTGGGGCCTGTTCCGGAGCTCCACCGGAGGGGGCATCGATCACGGAGGGCTTCTACATCAACACCATGGCCTCTCCGATGAAGTGTGAGTAGTTTACCTCAGACCTATGGGTCCATAGTTAGTAGCTAGATGGCTTCTTCTCTCTTTTTGGATCTCAGTACAATGTTCTCCCCCTCTCTTGTGGAGAACTATTCGATGTAATGTTCTTTTTGCGGTGTGTTTGTAGAGATCGATGAATTGTGGGTTTATGATCAAGTCTATCTATGAATAATATTAGAATCTTCTCTGAATTCTTTTATGTATGATTGGTTATCTTTGCCAGTCTCTTCGAATTATCAGTTTGGCTTGGCCTACTGGATTGATCTTTCTTGCAATGGGAGAAGTGCTTAGCTTTGGGTTCAATCTTGCGGTGTCCTTTCCTGGTGACAGTAAGGGCAGCAAGGCACGTATTTTATTGTTGCCATCGAGGATAACAAGATGGGGTTTTCTTCATATTGCATGAGTCTATCCCTCTACATCATGTCATCTTGCTTAAGGCGTTACATTGTTTTTTACTTAATACTCTAGATGCATGCTGGATAGCGGTCGATGAGTGGAATAATAGTAGTAGATGCAGGCAGGAGTCGGTCTACTTGTCTCGGACGTGATGCCTATATACATGATCATACCTAGATATTCTCATAACTATGCTCAATTCTGTCAATTGATCAACAGTAATTTGTTCACCCACCGTAGAATACTTATGCTCTCGAGAGAAGCCACTAGTGAAACCTATGGCCCCCGGGTCTATCTTTATCATATTGATCTCCTACTACTTAGTTATTTCCTTTGCTATTTACTTTGCCTTTATTTTACTTTGCATCTTTATCATAAAAATACCAAAAATATTATCTTATCATATCTATCAGATCTCACTCTCGTAAGTGGCCTTATAGGGATTGACAACCCCTATTTGCGTTGGTTGCGAGGATTTTTTTTGTTTTGTGCAGGTACGAGGGACTCGCGCGTAGCCTCCTACTGGATTGATACCTTGGTTCTCAAAAACTGAGGGAAATACTTACGCTACTTTGCTTCATCATCCCTTCCTCTCCGGGGAAAACCAACGCGGTGCTCAAGAGGTAGCAAGAAGGATTTCTGGCGTCGTTGCCAGGGAGGTCTATGAAAAAGTCAACATACCAAGTACCCATCACATACCCTTATCTCCCGCATTACATTATTTGCCATTTGCCTCTCGTTTTCCTCTCCCCCCCCCACTTCACCCTTGCCGTTTTATTCGCCCTCTCTCTCTCTATCCTCCCTCTCTTTCTCTATTTGCCTCTTTTTGCCCGCTTGCTTTCCGTTTGCTTGTGTGTTAGTTTGCTTGCTTGTCACGATGGCTCAAGATAATACTAAATTGTGTGACTTCACCAATACCAACAATAATGATTTTATTAGCACTCCGATTGCTCCTCTTACCGATGCTGAATCTTGTGAAATTAATACTGCTTTGCTGAATCTTGTCATGAAAGATCCGTTTTCCGGCCTTCCTAGTGAAGATGCCGCTACCCATCTAAATAGCTTCATTGATTTGTGTGACATGCAAAAGAAGAAAAACGTGAATTGGAAGTTTCTATCCCTAGAAAACTTTATGATGAGTGGGAACCAACTATTAAAATTAAAATTAAAGATCATGAATGCTATGCTTTATGTGATTTGGGTGCTAGCGTTTCCACGATTCCAAAGACTTTGTGTGATTTGTTATGTTTCCGTGATTTTGATAATTGCTCTCTAAACTTGCACCTTGCGGATTACACTATTAAGAAACCTATGGGAAGAATTAATGATTTTCTTATTGTTGCAAATAGGGATTATGTGCCCGTAGATTTTATTGTTCTTGACATAGATTGCAATCCTTCATGTCCTATTATTCTTGGAAGACCTTTCCTTAGAAGGATTGGTGCAATTATTGATATGAAGGAAGGAAATATTAGATTCCAATTTCCATTAAGGAAAGGCATGGAACACTTCCCTAGAAAGAAAATTAAATTACCTTATGAATCTATTATGAGAGCCACTTATGGATTGCCTACCAAAGATGGCAATACCTAGATTTATTCTTGCTTGTTATGCCTAGCTAGGGGTGTTAAATGATAGCGCTTGTTGGGAGGCAACCCAATTTTATTTTTATTCCTTGCTTTTTGCTCCTGTTTAGTAATAAATAATTTATCTAGCCTATGTTTTGGTTGTGTTTTTTGTGTTTAATTAGTGTTTGTGCCAAGTAGAACCGTTGGGGAGACTTGGGGAAAGTCTTGTTGAACTTGCTGTAAAAAACAGAAACTTTGGCGCTCACGAGAACTACTGCAATTTTTATTTGGAAAGTGATATTTAGTTAATTCTTTTTAATATGATTAATAGATAAATTCCTCACTTCCAGAAATTTATTTTAGAATTTTTGGGGTTCCAGATCTTGCGCTAGCTACAGATTACTATAGACTGTTCGGTTTTTGACAGATTCTGTTTTTTCGTGTGTTGTTTGCTTATTTTGATGAATATATGGCTAGTAAAATAGTTTATAAACCATAGAGAAGTTGGAATACAGTAGGTATAACACCAATATAAATAAATAATGAGTTCATTACAGTACCTTGAAGTGGTCTTTTGTTTTCTTTCGCTAACGGAGCTCACGAGATTTTCTACTTTAAGTTTTGTGTTGTGAAGTTTTCAAGTTTTGGGTAAAGATTTGATGGATTAGGGAACAAGGAGTGGCAAGAGCCTAATCTTGGGGATTCCCATGGCACCCCCAAGATAATGTAAGGACACCTAAAACCAAAGCTTGGGGATGCCCCGGAAGGCATCCCCTCTGCCGTCTACTTCTATCGGTAACTTTACTTGGAACTATATTTTTATTCGCCACATGATATGTGTTTTGCTTGGAGCGTCTTGTATTATTTGTGTATTTGCTTGTTAGTTTACCACAATAATCTTTGTTGTACACACCTTTTGAGAGATCCATACATGATTTGAAATTTGTTAGAATACTCTATGTGCTTCGCTTATATCTTTTTGAGTTATATAGTTTTGCTCTAGTGCTTCACTTATATCTTTTAGAGCACGGTGGTGGATTTGTTTTATAGAAACTATTGATCTCTCATGCTTCAGTTAGATTATTTTGAGAGTCTTAAATAGCATGGTAATTTGCTTAAAATCATAATATGCTTGGTATACAAGATTAATAATAAAAACTTCCTTATGAGTGTGTTCAATACTATGATAAGTTTGATACTTGATAATTGTTTTGAGATATAAAATGGTGATATTAAAGTTGTGCTAGTTGAGTAGTTGTGAATTTGAGAAATACTTGTGTTTAAGTTTGTGATTCCCGTAGCATGCAGGTATGGTGAACCTAAAAGTGCAACTATCCCTAGGTGGTTTTGGTAATTCCTAACAACATATAGCTCATTGAGCTAATGCTATTCCAAGATTAATATTTCAGGAAAAGCTCAATGAATGGCATGGCATGGATGAGGAATGTGGACCCCTTAAAATATTAAGGACAAAATTGGCTCAAGCTCAAAGCTCAAGACTCTATATTTTATATTTTAGTGATCCAAGATCACATTGAGTCTATAGGAAAAGCCAATACTATCAAGGAGGGATGAGGTGTTGTTTAATGAAGTTCTTGCTTCATAGTGCTTAGTGATATGCTCCAAAACCCTCAACTACCTTCCCACATCCACATATGACCTAAACCAAAAGTCAAACTCGGCCCCACCGATTCTTTCTATCCGGCGCCTCCGAGTTTCAAATGTCATAGCCACTGCCACAAACCCTAGGCAAATCGGTCTCGTCGATAGGGATTTCGGTCACACCGAGATGGGGTTGTAATCTCTCTGTTTCCCTTTGTAACGTTCCGGTCCTACCGAGATGAGCGATCGGTCCCACCGAGATTGCAATGTAAACTCTTTGTTTCTCTTTCGTAACATTTCGGTCCCACCGAAATGAGCGATCAGTCCTACCGAGTTTACCTGACCAACTCTCTGGTTAGCTTATTACCAAAATCGGTCCCACCGAGTTTGTGTAATCGGTCACACCGCGATTATGTTATGCCCTAACCCTAACCATATCGGTCCTACCGAGTTGCATCTCAGTCCTACCGAAAATCCTAACGGTCACTAGGTTTGCTAAATCGGTCCGACCGAGTTTTTTACTTCGGTCTCACCGAGATTGGTAAATTGTGTGTAACGGTTAGTTTTCGTGTGGAGGCTATATATACCCCTCCACCCACTCTTCATTCGAGGAGAGAGCCATCAGAACATACCTACACTTCCAATACACATTTTCTGAGAGAGAACAACCTGCTCATGTGTTGAGGCCAAGATATTCCATTCCTACCATATGAATCTTGATCTCTAGCCTTCCCCAAGTTGCTTTCCACTCAAACCTTCTTTCCACCAAATCCATATCCTGTGAGAGAGAGTTGAGTGTTGGGGAGACTATCATTTGAAGCACAAGAGCAAGGAGTTCATCATCAACACACCATTTGTTACTTCTTGGAGAGTGGTATCTCCTAGATTGGCTAGGTGTCACTTGGGAGCCTTCGACAAAGATTGTGGAGTTGAATCAAGGAGTTTGTAAGGGCAAGGAGATCGCCTACTTTGTGAAGATCTACTGCTAGTGAGGCAAGTCCTTTGTGGGCGATGGCCATGATGGGATAGACAAGGTTGCTTCTTCGTGGACCCTTCGTGGGTGGAGCCCTCCGTGGACTCGCGCAACCATTACCCTCCGTGGGTTGAAGTCTCCATCAACGTGGATGTACGATAGCACCACCTATCGGAACCACGACAAAAACATCCGTGTCTCCAATTGCGTTTGAATTCTCCAAACCCTTCCCTTTACATTCTTGCAAGTAGCATGCTTTATTTTCCGCTGCTCATAGACTCTTTGCATGCTTGCTTGAATTGTTTTAAGATTGCTTGACTTGTGCTAAGATAGCTAAAATCTGCCAAAGACTAAAATTGGGAAAAGGATAGATTTTTATTTTGTCAAGTAGTCTAATCACCCCCCCTCTAGACATACTTTTGATCCTACAAGTGGTATCAGAGCTTTGGTCTCCATTTGCTTTGATTTCCATAGCTTTTGGTGGTCATAGCCTTGGTTTCACAACCTAGGAGAGTATGGCGTCTAGCGAGGGAAATTACCACCGTAGAGGTCCTTACTTTAATGGTACTAATTTTGCTAGTTGGAAGCATAAGAAGAAAATGCATAT
This sequence comes from Triticum urartu, assembly GCF_056163025.1. Lineage (NCBI taxonomy): Eukaryota > Viridiplantae > Streptophyta > Magnoliopsida > Poales > Poaceae > Triticum > Triticum urartu. The sequence goes on along the minus strand of NC_141875.1, from coordinate 577,873,782 downwards.
TCTTGGACATAACCCCGCCGTTTGGGCTATTGTGTGTGTTGGCTTGCAAGGTGAATTCTTTGATGGGAGATAACCGAATCGTGAAGCTACCGCGGATGAGTTAAAGATGCTACAGTACAATGCTCAAGCTTGTGATATCCTCTTCAATGGATTGTGCCCCGAAGAATTCAACAAAATCAGCAATCTTGAGAATGCAAAGGAAATTTGGGATACTTTGATTGACATGCATGAAGGTACCGACTCCGTCAAGGAATCCAAGTTGGATGTGCTTCAAAGTCAACTTGACAAGTTCAAAATGAAGGATGGTGAAGGTGTCGCTGAAATGTACTCTAGGCCTGCTCTTATCACAAATGAGATTACCGGCTTAGGAAGTGAAGAGATGACCGGCAAATTCATCATCAAGAAGATCCTAAGAGCCTTGGATGGAAAATACGATACCGTATGCACATTGATCCAAATGATGCCAAATTACAAAGATCTCAAGCCAACGGAAGTCATTGGAAGAATTGTTGCTCATGAGATGTCACTCAAGGATAAGGAGGAGCTCCATAACAAGTCAAGTGGTGCTTACAAAGCCTCATGTGAAGCCCCCACATCATCAAGTGAGAAACAAACCTTCAATGAAGAATTGAGCCTAATGGTGAAGAACTTCAACAAGTTCTACAAAAGTAGAAGCAAGGAGAGAAGTTCCAAGTCAAGGTCCTACAATGACAAAAGATCTTCTAGTCGAGAGCGAAACTGCTACAATTGTGGAAAACCCGGACACTACTCCAATGAGTGTACGGCTCCCCACAACAGAAGAGAAGATTCTCCCAAAAGAAGAAGTAGAAGATAAGAATCACCATCAAGAGAGAGAAGGAGTAGGGATGATCGATATGAACAAAGACACCCTCGGAGAAGAAAGGATTCGGAAAGGAAGGACAAGTCATCAAGGAGCTACACAAAACGAAGACATCAAGCTCATGTTGGTGAATGGGTATCCGGCTCCGACTCCGACAATGACTCCGAGAGAAGCTATCACTCGGACTCCGAATATACTCAAGATGAAGGTGTTGCCGGACTAGCACTTGTGTCAACCAACTCCTACGACATATTTGATTCACCAAATGAAGGAATTGGAAGATGCTTCATGGCCAAAGGTCCAAAGGTATCACACCCCGGGTATGTTGATTTCAATAGTGATGAAGATGACTTGTTAGGTGATGATGAGTTACTTGTTGACAACTATAGTGATGAATACTATAATGAAACGAATGACAATGATAAGGAGAAGATTGAGTCTCTAACTAAAGAACTAAACACTCTTAAGTTAGCTCATGAAACTATCTTAGGAGATCATCGAGAACTTTTAAGGACTCATGAGAAATTACGTTTTGAAAAGCTCAACCTTGAGCAAGAGCATGAGTTCTTAAAGGCAATCAATGACGATCTTCGCAAGAAAATTTCTTCTTACATTGCCAAGCATTTACTCTTATCCACTTACATGCCTCAAGTCAAGTCTAGTAACAAGAACAAGAAAGCTTCTTCCTCTAGTAGTGACAATAATCATGCTAAATCCAATGTTGTTGCTTCTAGTAGTTCTCTTGATTCCACTAATGATTCTCTTATACAAGTTACACTTGAGCAAGAAAATAGCTTATTGAAGTGAATTATAGAGAAAGGTGTTTAAAAGAGCCTTGCCAGGAGTAAGCAATTCGAGGAAATTGTATGCAAGCAAGGAAGGCACCGGAAGAATCAAGGTATTGGTTTTGAACGAAAGTTCAATGCCAATGGAGTTGACTGGGAAGAAGATAAATACCCCAAGACGAAGTTTGTTCCTCAACAAGAGAAGTATGATCCTACTTCATCCAAAGGGACACAAGCCCAAGATGATCTTCCACCACAAGACCACAAGCAAAAAGGCAAGGACAAGCTTCAAGAGGAAATTGATGCATTTGAAGAAGCTCCTAAGGCCTTGGTCAAGTGGGTTCCCAAGACTACATCAAGTTCCACTTCATCAAGTACAACTACAACTCCGAGGATTCCCATCAAGATGGTGTGGATCCCGAAGAAGAAGAACTAGAGAGTTCTTGAGGGTGACTCTGCCAATATACTTCACTCTTATCATTTTGGCAAGAACAAGTGCAATCAACTTCCATATCTTGCACTAGTTCAAGGAGTCACAAACCCTCTTGTTGGTAAGACAAGGGACAAGGTAACCTAAAGCTTTCGTAGACATCATCTTGTGTGTGCATCATTCTATGTCTATGGACATCCTTGTTTGTTCCTTGTGGGACTAACCCGTGTAGGTATTGAAAGTGCAACTCACTCCAAAGGATAGCTCCAAATGATCTACATCAACATAGAGCATCCACATCTTCAACACCTACATGAAGTCATCATCGACAAAACCCAAGGTTAGTTCATCCCTCTTAGGGGGGATCTCACATCTAGGGGGAGCTTTACTCTAACAATTGAGTTAAAGCAACTCTAATGGTGTGAACACAACAACGCTTTATGTAAAAGTGGTAACCCCACTTGTGCTTAGACGATGAGTATGACCTATGATCAAATGTTCTCATTTGACTCTTAAGTCAATATACTCATATATAGATGACCTAGTCATCGCCAATTGCTTGATAGATGCTAGAATTGTTTGTGCATGCTTTGCCACATATTTCATTTGTCATTTTATTGTGTGAGCATGTTGGTTGCATAATTTACTCATTCGAGGACATCCACTTGTTGTTTTGATTGATTGGCTTCATTTTCTTGTGGCCAAGTGGATGGATAAGAATGCTTAAGAACCTTCTCTAGCTATCTATGCTTTTCCCGTCTCAAACTCTATTCATGCTGCATCACAAAATTTGATCAAGTCAGATTCGAACCACTCTATGTGAGGAGCACTCGGAGTCCCCGATTCGTCATAGACTTAAACTTCCAAAACTTCTTTGTGCGTTTCGGTCTGACCGATTCACCCATTTCGGTCATACCGAGATCACTAAGTCAATCTAGGTTTTCAACCTCGGTGCAACCGATTCAAACCTTTCGGTCACACCGAGTTTCAGTAACTGCTTGCAGTTATGAATCTCGGTGCCACCGAGTTGTTCCACTCGGTCACACCGACAGGGTCGGGCTATATATATCCACGGGTCAAATTTTGGAAAACTTTCCAAACCTCCTCGACCCGCGCTTAGCCCGCTCTGCCTCCAGGGTCTCCGGATCGTCTTCCTCGTCGCCAGCCGCCTCCTGCCGCTGGTCTCCGCCGCCGTCAACGGGAATCATCCCCGTCGTTGCCGCCGTAGCGAGTTCTCCGCCGAACTAGGGTATGAACTCGATCACTGTGCTATCCCCATCTGATTCCTAGCACATTGTGTTCGCCATGTATCTTGCCACGATTGAGATCATTCTTATCCAGTCAAAACACTTCGTAGTTTAGTCGTGAATTGAGAATTTAGGGTTAGGTTTCCGCCGAAACCATCTCGGACCCACCGAGTTGTGGAACTCGGTACCACCGATTCGGCTCAGGCCATTGCACATGTAATTTTCGGTCTGACCGAGAATTGCAAATCGATGTGACCGAGTTCAGGACTTGTGAAACCCTAGCAGTCTCGGTGCCACCGAACTGTGACTCGATCTGACCGAGTTCACCAGTTTAGGTTCCAACAGCTGCTTCGGTATCACCGAGTTTACAAATCAGTTGATCTGAAATGCTTTCTGTGGAAAACTAAAACTAAGTTTTTGACTCATTCTTTTGCAAAAACCTCTGCATTTTGTGATGCTTATCCACTCTATCTCATCTATATCTATTCACAGGGTCTGCTGTCAGTGTTTGCAATATGTCTGATCCGAGTGACAGCCAGAATAAGTCAGAGGAGTAGTTTCACCTGAGTGAGGGCACTAGTCCCTCTAGCAATTCAGATGATGGTAGCAGGAGCACCCCAAGCAACTTACCCAAAGCTGCCACCAGGGCCAGAAAGAAGAAGACCTCTGAATCTAAGGAAGAAGAAACCACCTCAAAGAGAAAAGTCCTAAAGAAGGAATATGGCACAGCTGTTGCCACCAAGCCAGGCATGAAGCAAAAGGTTCTTGCCAAGAGAATTCCAATGTCTAAGGCCAGAGCATCTACTCAAGAGACTTTGGGATCTGCACCCAAAGAGTAGGTTGTGGCAGAGAAGAAGAGGAAAGAGAGGGTCAAGAAGACCACTGCCAGAGTGCTTGGGAGATCCTCAATCATGAGAGATTCTGAAGAAGAAGAGGAAGAAGATGATGCACCAGCACCCAAAGCTCAGAAGCTTATGGGTGATGCCATCAAGGCAGGGGCCTGTTCCATCTAAGCCTAAGACTGCTCCAAAGGCTGCTGCTCTAGCTCCAAAGCCAAAACCGAAGAGGAGCACCAGGAACATCCCTGCTGAGGAAAAGAACAAGGCCCCAGTGCCTGAAGCTGAAATGGAAGAAGAAGATGATGAGTCACATGTCTTGAGGAAGTTGAAGCCAAAAATTCCAGATCACAATGATGCTCATCCAGTAGCTGAGAACATGAAGATAAGGAAGGACTCGGGTCTGGGGCTATGGAGAGAGTCAGATCCATATGCCACCAGGAGGAGGACTGTTGTGGATTATAGGTTCCGTACAAAGGAACAGTAGGACTTCTATGAGACAGTGTTGCTTGACAAGAAGCCCATAGTGTGTGACATGAGATGGGTCGACTGGGACTACATCAAGGAGAATGAGGATCACTATCCAGGTGTACATGACAGTTTCAAGGCTTGTGGAGTCGATGAGTTTGTGGCTTAGAAGCTCACAAAATGGAATGATGAGCTCATCATGCAGTTCTACTCCACAACTCATTTCTACCCAGATGAAAGGATTGTCTGGATGTCTGAAGGTACGAGGTACCAGTTCATGGTTGCTGAATGGGCGAAGTTGATCAATGCCCCAAAAGAGAGTGAAGATGACTTGGATGTCTATGCCAACAGGAAGATGGATCACAACACAATGGCACACATGTACAAGGAGATCCCAGATGCTGCTCTTGAGACACATAAGTTTGGATCTGTACATTGCCTTCTGTCAGGCCTGCCAACCATCAACTGGATCCTCAGGCACACTCTCTTGCCAAAGTCAGGTGATCACAAGATGATCAGAGGCCATGCAATTAACTTGCTTCACATCTTTGATGTCCCACAGAAGTTCAAAGTCATGAGCCTTATAGTTGAAACTATCAAGAGGACAGCTGCAGATCAGAAGAGGAGTTGTGGATATGCCCCACAGATCCAAGAGCTGATCAACTCCAAGATGGGCACTGGCACATATCTGCTGGACAAGGAGCACATGCCTATCTATCCAGACTTCGAGGACAACACTGTGGTTATGAATGAGGATGAACCATCTTCTGTGCACGCACAAGCCAAGAAGGAGAAGGCAAAAGCTGAAAAGGCTGCAAGGGTGCCAAGTATTGAAGAAGCATCTCAATATCTCTTGAAGAGCAAGCAAGATCAGCTTGGCTACCTGATTGCATCCACTCTGAGGATTGAGAAGGGACTGGCCACCCTGACTCAAAACCAGGAGAGCTTGGAAAGAATCGTGGAGCAAAAGTTCTATGACTTGGATGTGAAGGTAATTGAGATTCAGTCTATTGTGGAGCAACTTCAAGATGATATGCAGGAGAGGAAGGGCAAGACTACCACTGAGGACTACCACTGATGCATTTTCCAGAGTGCCTAGATCTCAGAGGTCTGCTGCAGTGCCTGTTCCAGACACCAGAGCCACGTCATCTACACCAGCTACAGCTTTAGTGCCACCAGCTCCAGCACCTACTCCATTAGCTCCATCTACTTTGACTGAAGCCTTCGTTCTTGGAGTTATCCGGACACCACCACCTGAAGACCAAGCCTGAGAGACGATTTAGTGCTATGCATTTTCTAGGAACTTTTTGGTAACTTGTTGCCAAAGGGGGAGAAAAAATGTATAGATCATAGGCTTCGAGAGAGAGCGTTGCTTTTTATTCTCTCTTGCTTTGGTGGTTGAACTTTATTTGCTTTGCTTGTTTGAGATACTTTCTGTCTGCGTGATACTTGGATGATCATGTGTTTGATCATATGCTACATTAATGCTTGTTGGATGACATTATCCTTTTATCCCTATATGATCATTCACTTTGCTTGGTGATGAGTGCATGTATCTAATTATTATCATTTTGAGCACTCCACCAAGATGTATGTGACATGGAAGAGTAACCCATGAGCCCAACTCTTTGTGCATTTGCAGTCCAAAGCAAACCATAAACTATGCACAAATTTAGAGGGAGCTCTTGCCTTTCACATACTTCTCAAAGCGACAATGTTTTCACTCTTATTATCATTTGTCGAAGCTTTGATCTATATGTTGTCATCAATTACCAAAAAGGGGGAGATTGAAAGTGCAACTATCCCTAGGTGGTTTTGGTAATTCCTAACAACATATAGCTCATTGAGCTAATGCTATTCCAAGATTAATATTTCAAGAAAAGCTCAATGAATGGCATGGCATGGATGAGGAATGTGGACCCCTCAAAATATTAAGGACAAAATTGGCTCAAGCTCAAAGCTCAAGACTCTACATTTTATATTTTAGTGATCCAAGATCACATTGAGTCTATAGGAAAAGCCAATACTATCATGGAGGGATGAGGTGTTGTTTAATGAGGTTCTTGCTTCATAGTGCTTAGTGATATGCTACAAAACCCTCAACTACCTTCCCACATCCACATATGACCTAAACCAAAAGTCACGGCCCCACCGATTCTTTCTATCCGGCGCCACCGAGTTTCAAATGTCATAGCCACTGCCACAAACCCTAGGCAAATCGGTCTCACCGATAGGGATTTCGGTCACACCGAGATGGGGTTGTAATCTCTCTGTTTCCCTTCGTAACGTTTTGGTCCTACCGAGATGAGCGATCGGTCCCACCGAGATTGCAATGTAAACTCTCTGTTTCTCTTTCGTAACATTTCAGTCCCACCGAAATGAGCGATCGGTCCTACCGAGTTTACCTGACCAACTCTCTGGTTAGCTTATTACCAAAATCAGTCCCACCGAGTTTGTGTAATCGGTCACACTGAGATTACGTTATGCCCTAACCCTAACCATATCGGTCCAACCGAGTTGCATCTCAGTCCCACCGAAAATCCTAACGGTCACTAGGTTTGCTAAATCGGTCCGACCGAGTTTTTTACTTAGGTCTCACCGAGATTGGTAAATTGTGTGTAACGGTTAGTTTTTGTGTGGAGGCTATATATACCCCTCCACCCACTCTTCATTCGAGGAGAGAGCCATCAGAACATACCTACACTTCCAATACACATTTTCTGAGAGAGAACCACCTACTCATGTGTTGAGGCCAAGATATTCCATTCCTAACATATGAATCTTGATCTCTAGCCTTCCCCAAGTTGCTTTCCACTCAAACCTTATTTCCACCAAATCCATATCCTATGAGAGAGAGTTGAGTGTTGGTGTCGTGGAATTGTCACGGCAGATGTCCTAGGGTGAGGACTTAGTCGTGAGGCCAATGCATCTATGTGGTAGCTTGAGAGGGGTTGAGCGGAATCGAGAGACGCAACACAAGACAGGGATTTAGACAGCTTCGGGCCCTAGGAAACATCATCCGGTAACAACCCTACATGTTGTTTGATGCTAGGTCTCATTATCATCACGAGGGAGTCGCCGTAAACCGGCTCTCCTCTTTATGTCTAGCCCTAAGATTGTTCTTCTTTCGTGTCCCCCTTTGGGGAGCCCTGCCCCTCCTTATATATGTTGAAGGGGCGGGTTACATGTGGAGTCCTATTAGGATTAGGACTAGTCTATCTTCTAATACAAACCGGATACAAGTCCGGGTCTTGACTCCTTTTTAAGGGAAATATTCCTCACACCTTCTCTCTTAAACCGGCCCACTATTAACATAAACCGGTCTTCTGGGCCTTGGGCCTTGTCATTCGTCTGTCTCGCCCGCTGGGTTACCAATGAGTCAGGTTGCTTGTAAACCGTCTGGTCAGTGCGGGTCGCCGGTGAATCGCCAAGTCCAGCCGGGTTATACTTCCGGTCGGGTTACACCGCGGGGTATATCCCCGACATTAGCCCCCAAGTTTAGCTTGGATTTATCCATGGTAAACTTATGCTGCAAAATAAACACAAGAACAAATTAGACAGGTTGTGCTCCGGGTTAAGAATTCTTGTAAACCGGCATCTGATCATCCTTAAGTCCTTGTCATTTCCTCTTTCTAGAAAATCCAGGTCAATAAACCAGCTTCATAATCAATTTGCTTGTAGAATAAATATTGTAAATAAAGAATCCATTTGAGTCGGCCTTCAATGCTCTGACTTGACAAAAATATTGGTCTTCAAATATTCAACTGATATTCAGCCGGCTTGAAAATCTATAATTCGCCAAGCTATGATTTCCAAAATTGGCGGGTTATAAAAACTGATAATTCCGGGTCATGATTGTTGCCAACGCCGGTTCATGATTGTTGTCAACGCCGGTTCATGATTATTGATGACGCCGGGTTTATCTGGTTTATTCAAAACTGAGAATTTGAAGATTTTCCTCCCTTATATCCATATTATCTGTAGCCCCCAAGTCTTGAACAGAACAAAGTGATGGCTTAAGACTTGCTTTAATATAAATACTACCACTTAAGAAATCCATGTTGTTGATCCCAGTCACTTAGTAAAAACTGAATACTCCATATTCTGTAGCCCCCAAGTGTCGGGTTGTCATGCTTGCAGCAACCTGGGACTTGTAATTGTCGGATGCTCAAAAAATTTCAACCAGTGTAGCCCCAAAGGGCCGGGTCATTATGCAATAATGAGCAAGGACTTTATAAATATAATCATGCTTCATTGAAAATAATATCATATGATGTAACTCCACCTTGGGGCTTGAACCCACGTCCACAAGGTTAAGAGCTTTGTGTTTTACCAACTGAGCAATAGACCCTTCAATATAACAGATTAAGACTTGTGTACCTTGAATCATTGATAGGAGCATTTGGTAGCCCCCAAGGGCCGGCTCATTACAATGTGATGAGTCGGGTCTTCAATAAGGTGAGCAATTGGTAGCCCCCAAGGAGCAATTGGTAGCCCCCAAGTGTCATGGTGCATGCTTGCAGCGACATGAGACTTGTATATTTAATGTAATCTCAAATTGAATAATGCAACCCCCAAGTGCCGGGTCGTAAGCCTGCAGCGACTCGGGACTATTCCTTCAATTGTAGAATAAATTATATCTATTTATAAGATAATATCTATTGCACTTAAAGCGACTATGAAAACCTCAATCATAATACTGGTTATTGATAACCATAAAAAATTCAGCCATGTTTGGCTATTTGAAGATTTGAATAATATAATCCGGTTTAAAAACCTCAATAATTCAATATCATCATGAAAATCCAGCCAATTTTGGTTATGAAAGATATGAATATCTTACCAATTGATAAGTAAATCCAGAGTTTAAATACTCGGCGGCTCTTGGCCGATGGTGACTTAATGCGCATTCATTGTAAGCCGGAATTTTTATAACCCAGCAGCTGATAGCCTTTGAGAAAATCCAAAATGGATAACCTTTTTGAAGCATCAATTTTGATGATGAGCTTGAATTTATATGTCATAATTCTGCAAATCCTGCTCAAAGTGTAAATAACATATGCCCTGGCGACTTAACGTCGAAAGCCAGGGTGGGTAGCCACCCGAATGCATTCTTATCTTGCACACAATTAGATCACAAGAATTCTTGGCGGTTTACCATAGGGCGGATCATAATGCCCATATAAATAGCCAGGGTTTATAACCAAAGCTGTAATTGAAGATAATCAAATATGACATAGATGATACCTGTGACATTGAATCACCTCGTTGGTTTAACCAACTCTTGTAGTGAGGGTGGTAACCCCAATCTTTGAGTATTGAGAACTCCTTAATTTGCCGGATTATGATAATAAACCGTACCGGGATATAATAAACACCGGATTTTCCTTATAACACTGGCAACTTGTTAGTCAAAACCAGACCGGGTTAATAAGCGCCGGATTATAACTGATCATGTACAAACAGCTTGTCGTCGAAAGTCAAGCCAGGTTAATGAACACCGGTATATCCATGCACATATGATACATGCTATGATGATGTAATGATGATGCAACGTATGATGCAATATATGATGATGTATATGTATGATCAAGAAGGTTTAAGCTATGGTTCGGATACGACCAGAGCCCCCATGTAGTCATAATTGTGGCATTGCGCCGATCAAAAGGTGTAACTATGGTTCGAATACGACCAAGCCCCCAAGTGATTTCCCTAGTGCCCTTATGCCTATCAAGAGGTGTAACTATGGTTCGAACCCATAGCCCCCAAGTGATTTCCCTGGTGGCCTTATGCCTATCAACAGGTGTAGCTATGGTTCGGATACGACCAAGCCCCCAAGTGATTTCCCTGGTGCCCTTATGCCTATCAAGAGGTGTAGCTATGGTTCGAATGCGACCAGAGCCCCCAAATGATTTCCCTGGTGGCCTTAAGCCTATCAAGAGGTGTGACTATGGTTCGAACATAGCCCCCAAGTGATATTGTGAGCTGTGCTCAAGGGATACCCATGTTTGAGTTGTGCTGTGCAACAGACTCTCTTTGGCCCCTTGTGATAATATTGGCTTGATAGCCGGATTACCAAAGTAACCAGAGTTGTGCTCTTATGATAATATTGGCTTGATAGCCGGATCAATATGTAATCAGAACTCCGCTTTATAAACAGAAGCCCCCATGTGATCAATAACATGATAAGCCAATAAGGCGGGATAACCCATTTTTGAACCGCGCATCATGGCAACAGGTCCTCTTTGGCAACCATTAACTTTTCTGAGAACTCGAACTTTGCGAGAGATATTTCTTCTTGAACCGAATGTTAAACCGGATATTAAGAGCTTCAAAGCATTATGGGAGACTGATACGTCTCCAACGTATCTATAATTTTTGATTGCTCCATGCTATATTATCTACTGTTTTGAACTATATTGGGCTTTATTTTCCACTTTTATATTATTTTTGGGACTAACCTATTAACCGGAGGCCCAGCCCAGAATTGTTGTTTTTTGCCTATTTCGGTGTTTCGAAGAAACAGAATATCAAACGGAGTCCAAATGGAATAAAACCTTCGGGAACGTGATTTTCTCACCGAACGTGATCCAGGAGACTTGGACCCTGCACCAAGGAACAAAAGAGGCGGTCACGAGGCTGGGGGGCGCTCCCCCCTAGGGCGCGACCCCCTGCCTCGTGGGCCCCTCGTTGCTCCACTGACGTACTCCGTCCTCCTATATATACCCACGTACCCCCAAACGATCAGAATAGGAGCCAAAAAACTAATTCCACCACCGCAACTTTCTGTATCCACGAGATCCCATCTTGGGGCCTGTTTCGGAGCTCCGCCGGAAGAGGGCCGTCATCACGGAGGGCTTCTACATCATCATAGCCTCTCCGATGAAGTGTGAGTAGTTTACCTCAGACCTTCGGGTCCATAGTTAGTAGCTAGATGGCTTCTTCTCTCTCTTTGAATCTCAATACAAAGTTCTCCCCCTCTCTTGTGGAGATCTATTCGATGTAATCTTCTTTTTGCGGTGTGTTTGTTGAGAACGATGAATTGTGGGTTTATGATCAAGTCTATCTATGAATAATATTTGAATCTTCTCTGAATTATTTTATGTATGATTGGTTATCTTTGCAAGTCTCTTCGAATTATCCGTTTGGTTTGGCCAACTAGATTGGTAGTTCTTGCCATGGGAGAAGTGCTTAGCTTTGGGTTCGATCTTCCGGTGTCCTTACCCAGTGACAGAAGGGGCAGCAAGGCACGTATTGCATTGTTGCCATCGAGGATAACAAGATGGGGTTTATTTCATATTGCACGAATTTATCTCTCTACATCATGTCATCTTGCTTAAGGCGTTACTCTGTTTTTAACTTAATACTCTAGATGCATGCTGGATAGCGGTCAATGAGTGGAGCAATAGTAGTAGATGCAGAATCTTTTCGGTCTACTTGTCACGGATGTGATGCCTATATACATGATCATGCCTAGATATTCTCATAACTATGCTCAATTCTGTCAATTACTCAACGGTAATTTGTTCACCCACCATAGAATACTTATGCTCTTGAGAGAAGCCACTAGTGAAACCTATGGCCCCCGGGTCTATTCTCATCATATCAATCTCCATCACTTTAATCTTGCTTTGCTTTTTACTTTGCCTTTACATTTCACTTTGCATCTTTATACCAAAAATACCAAAAATATTATATCTATCAAATCTCACTCTCGTAAGTGACCATGAAGGGATTGACAACCCCTAATCGCGTTGGTTGCGAGTAGCTATCGTTTTGTGCAGGTACGAGGGACTTGAGCGTGGCCTCCTACTGGATTGATACCTTGGTTCTCAAAAACTAAGGGAAATACTTACGCTACTCTGCTGCATCATCCCTTCCTCTTCGGGGAAAACCAACGCAAGCTCAAGACGTAGCAAGAAGGATTTCTGGCGCCGTTGCCGGGGAGTCTACGCAAAAAGTCAACATACCAAGTACCCATCACAATCCCTACCTCTCGCATTACATTATTTGCCATTTGCCTATCGTTTTCCTCTCCCCCCAATTCACCCTTGTCGTTTTATTCGCCCTCTCTCTCTATCCTCCCTCTCTATTTGCCTCTTTTGCCCGCTTGCTTTTTGTTTGCTCGTGTGTTAGATTGCTTGTTTGTCGCGATGGCTCAACCGAGATTTGGTGATCTTCACCTTAAAAGGTTAGAGGAGATCGAAACCAACGTCAGGAAGTTTATGGTTTTGCAATTTGAGCATAATAATTTCTTTAGAAACGAGCTTAAGGAACAAAAAAGTTTTATGAGTTATATGAACAAAGAGCTAGATGATATGTCTAAAGAATTTGATGGTATAAGATCCCAAATTGCTCGTGTAGAAAAGATGACTGCTGAAATTTCGGATATGCAAGCCACCTTAGTTAATAAGATGGCTGCTAAACCGGATTCCTATGAAAATCAAGATAAAGATCTAAAAGTTATTGATGTGTCCCCTATTAAATCTTTGTTTTGCAATATGAATCTTGATGAAACTGAATATGATCTTCCTTTACCTAGAAGGCGTTCTAAAAATTCGGAGTATGTAGATCTTAATGATGAAATTGATGAAAGTGGGATTGAAAGAAATAAAAATATATATGTTGCTAAACCCACTATATTGGATTTCAAGGAATTTAATTATGAAAGTCGCTCTTTAATTGATTGTATTTCCTTGTTGCAATCTGTGCTAAATTCTCCACATGCTTATAGTCAAAATAAAGCCTTCATCGAACATATTGTTGGTGCCTTGATGCAATCTTATGAAGAAAAACTTGAGTTGAAAGTTTCTATCCCTAGAAAACTCTATGATGAGTGGGAACCAACTATTAAAATTAAAATTAAATATCATGTGTTTTATGCTTTGTGTGATTTGGGAGCTAGTGTCTCTACTATTCCCAAGACTTTGTGTGATTTGCTAGATTTCCGTAATTTCGATGATTGCTCTCTAAACTTGCATCTTGCGGATTCCACTATTAAGAAACCTATGGGAAGGATTAATGATGTTCTTATTGTTGCAAATAGGAATTATGTGCCCGTAGATTTCATTGTTCTTGATATAGATTGCAATCCTTCTTGCCCTATTATTCTTGGTAGACATTTCCTTAGAACGGTTGGTGCGATTATTGATATGAAGGAAGGGAATATTAGATTTCAATTTCCATTAAAAAGGGCATGGAAAACTTTCCAAGAAAGAAAATAAAATTGCCATATGAAACTATCATGAGAGCCACTTATGGATTGCCTACCAAAGATGGCAATACCTAGATCTATCCTCGCTTTTATGCCTAGCTAGGGGCGTTAAACGATAGCGCTTGTTGGGAGGCAACCCAATTTTATTTTTATTCCTTGCTTTTTGCTCCTGCTTAGTATTAAATAAATTATTTAGCCTCTTTTTTGGTTGTGTTTTTTGTGTTTAATTAGTGTTTGTGCCAAGTAGAACCGTTGGGAAAACTTGGGGAAAGTCTTGTTGAACTTGCTGTAAAAAACAGAAACTTTAGCGCTCACGAGAATTGCTGTCATTTTTATTTGAAGAGTGATATTTAGTTAATTATTTTTGAATATGATAAATAGATAAATTCCTCACGTCCAGAAATTTATTTTAGAATTTTTGGGGTTCCATATTTTGCGCTAGCTACAGATTACTACAGACTGTTCTGTTTTTGACAGATTCTGTTTTTCGTGTGTTGTTTGCTTATTTTGATGAATCTATGGCTAGTAAAATAGTTTATAATCCATAGAGAAGTTGGAATACAGTAGGTTTAACACCAATATAAATAAAAAATGATTTCATTAAAGTACCTTGAAGTGGTCTTTTGTTTTCTTTCGCTAACGGAGCTCACGAGTTTTCTATTTTGAGTTTTGTGTTGTGAAGTTTTCAAGTTTTGGGTGAATTCTTTTGATGGATCATGGAATAAGGAGTGGCAAGAGCGTAAGCTTGGGTATGCCCATTTCACCCCCAAGATAATCCAAGGACACCAAGAAGTCAAAGCTTGGGGATGCCCCGGAAGGCATCCCCTCTTTCGTCCACTTCCATCGGTAATTGACTTGGAGCTATATTTTTATTCACCAACATGATATGTGTTTTTCTTGGAGTGTCTTGTATTATTTGTCTCTTTATGTATTAGTATGCCACAATCATCCTTGATGTACACACCTTTTGAGAGAGCCATACATGAACTAGAATTTGATAGAATACTCTATGTGCTTCACTTATATCTTTTGAGCTAAGTAATTTTGCTCTATGTGCTTCACTTATATCTCTTGAGCTAAGTAGTTTTGCTCTATGTCCTTCACTTATATCTTTTGAGCTAGTTAATTTTGCTCTATTTGCTTCACTTATATATTTTGAGCATTATAATTTTGCTCTATGTGCTTCACTTAGATCTTTTAGAGCACGGTGGTGGATTTGTTTTAAAGAAACTATTGATCTCTCATGCTTCACTAATTATTTTGAGAGTCTCTTAATAGCATGGTAATTTGCTTAATAATAATATGCTTGGTATTCAAGATTTGTGATACTTTCTTTTGAGTGTGTTGAATACTAAGAAAAGATTGAAGCATGATAATTGTTTTGAGATATGGAGGTGATAATATTAAAGTCATGCTAGTTGAGTAGTTGTGAATTTAAAGAATACGCGTGTTAAAGTTTGTGATTCCCGTAGCATGCACGTATGGTGAACCGTTATGTTATGAAGTCGGAGCATGATTTATTTATTGATTGTCTTCCTTATGAGTGGCGGTCGGGGACGAGCGATGGTCTTTTCCTACAAATCTATCCCCCTAGGAGCATGCGCGTAATACTTTGCTTTGATAACTTCTAGATTTTTGCAATAAGTATATGAGTTCTTTATGACTAATGTTGAGTCCATGGATTATACGCACTCTCACCCTTCCACCTTTGCTAGCCTCTCTAATACCGCGCACCTTTCGCCGGTATCATACACCTACCATATACCTTCCTCAAAACAGCCACCATAGCTACCTATTATGGCATTTCCATAGCCATTCCGAGATATATTGCCATGCAACTTTCCAACATCTAGTTCATCATGACACACTCCATCATTGTCATATTGCATATCCCGATACAGCGCTGGAGGCATTCATATAGTCATATTTTGTTCTAAGTATTGAGTTGTAAGAAAAATAAAAGTGTGATGATCATCATTATTAGAGCATTGTCCCAGTGAGGAAAGAATGTTGGAGACTATGATTCCCCCATAAGTCGAGATGAGACTCCGGACGAAAAAAAAGAGGCCAAAGAAGCCTAAATAAAAAGAGGCCATAAAAAAGGCCCAAACAAAAAAATATAAATAAAAATGAGAGAAAAAGAGAGAAGGGACAATGCTACTATCCTTTTTTCCACACTTGTGCTTGAAAGTAGCACCATGTTCTTCATATAGAGAATCTCATATGTTGTCACTTTCATATACTAGTGGGAATTTTACATTATAGAACATGGCTTGTATATTCCAATGATGGGCTTCCTCAAACTGCCCTAGGTCTTCGTGAGCAAGCAAGTTGGATGCACACCCACTAGTTTCTTTCGTTGAGCTTTCATACATTTATAGCTCTAGTGCATCCGTTGCATGGCAATCCCTACTCACTCACATTGATATCTATTGATGGGCATCTCCATAGCCCGTTGATACGCCTAGTTGATGTGAGACTATCTTCTCCTTTTTGTCTTCTCCACAACCACCAATCTATTCCACCTATAGTGCTATATCCATGGCCCACGCTCATGTATTGCGTGAAGATTGAAAAAGTTAGAGTATGAAACAATTGCTTGGCTTGTCATCGGGGTTGTGCATGATTTAAATATTTTGTGTGGTGAAGATAGAGCATAGCCAGACTATATGATTTTGTAGGGATAACTTTCTTTGTCCATGTTATTTTGAGAAGACATAATTGCTTTATTAGTATGCTTGAAGTATTATTATTTTTTATGTCAATATAAACTTTTATCTTGAATCTTTCTAATCTGAATATTCATACCACAATTAAGAAGATTTGCATTGAAATTATGCCAAGTAGCACTCCGCATCAAAAATTCTCTTTTTATCATTTACCTACTCGAGGACGAGCATGAATTAAGCTTGGGGATGCCTGATACATCTCCAACGTATCTATAATTTTTGATTGCTCCATGCTATATTATCTACAGTTTTGGACTATATTGGGCTTTATTTTCCACTTTTATATTATTTTTGGGACTAACCTATTAACCGGAGGCCCAGCCTAGAATTGTTGTTTTTTGCCTATTTCAGTGTTTCGAAGAAACGGAATATCAAACGGAGTCCAAACGGAATAAAACCTTCGGGAACGTGATTTTCTCATCGAACGTGATCCAGGAGACTTGGACCCTGCTCCAAGGAACAAAAGAGGCGGTCACGAGGGTGGGGGCGCCCCCCCTAGGGCGTGCCCCCCTGCCTCGTGGGCCCCTCGTTGCTCCACCGACGTACTCCTTCCTCCTATATATACCCACGTACCCCCAAACGATCAGAACAGGAGTCAAAAACCTAATTCCACCGCCGCAACTTTCTGTATCCACGAGATCCCATCTTGGGGCCTGTTCCGGAGCTCCGCCGGAAGAGGGCCGTCATTACGGAGGGCTTGTACATCATCATAGCCTCTCCGATGAAGTGTGAGTAGTTTACCTCAGACCTTCGGGTCCATAGTTAGTAGCTAGATGGCTTCTTCTCTCTCTCTTTGAATCTCAATACAAAGTTCTCCCCCTCTCTTGTGGAGATCTATTCGATGTAATCTTCTTTTTGCGGTGTGTTTGTTGAGACCGATGGATTATGGGTTTATGATCAAGTCTATCTATGAATAATATTTGAATCTTCTCTGAATTCTTTTATGTATGATTGGTTATCTTTGCAAGTCTGTTCGAATTATCCATTTGGTTTGGCCAACTAGATTGGTAGTTCTTGCCATGGGAGAAGTGCTTAGCTTTGGGTTCGGTCTTGCGGTGTCCTTACCCAGTGACAGAAGGGGCAGCAAGGCACGTATTGCATCGTTGCCATCAAGGATAACAAGATGGGGTTTATTTCATATTGCATGAATTTATCTCTCTACGTCATGTCATCTTGCTTAAGGCGTTACTCTGTTTTTAACTTAATACTCTAGATGCATGCTGGATAGCGGTCGATGAGTGGAGTAATAGTAGTAGATGCAGAATCGTTTCGGTCTACTTGTACGTGATGCCTATATACATGATCATGCCTAGATATTCTCATAACTATGCTCAATTCTGTCAATTGCTCAACATTAATTTGTTCACCCATCGTAGAATACTTATGCTCTTGAGAGAAGCCACTAGTGAAACCTATGGCCCCCGGGTCTATTCTCATCATATCAATCTCCATCACTTTAATCTTGCTTTGCTTTTTTACTTTGCCTTTACTTTTCACTTTGCATCTTTATACCAAAAATACCAAAAATATTATATCTATCAGATCTCACTCTCATAAGTGACCATGAAGGGATTGACAACCCCTAATCGCGTTGGTTGCGAGTAGCTATCGTTTTGTGCAGGTACGAGGGACTTGAGCATGGCCTCCTACTGGATTGATACCTTGGTTCTCAAAAACTGAGGGAAATACTTACGCTACTCTGCTGCATCATCCCTTCCTCTTCGGGGAAAACCAACGCAAGCTCAAGATGTAGCAGAGACATCTTTCCCTTGAACTAGATTTTAAACCGGAATCTTCATTTTCAGCCAGAAATTTTCTGACGGCCTTTAAACTCGAACTTGCGAGAAGTTAATTCCTTTTTGAACCGGAAATTTTCTGACGGCCTTCAAATTTTCATCAATATGGCAGTATCCTCTGGGACCGGGTTATCTTTCCCTCCAACGTCCTGGGGTTCTTGACTTCACTGAAAACCGGCAACATTTGCAGAGTCACATCATTGTAGCCCCCGAGTCTCAAGATGACTCGAGGAGTTGGCTTGATATTCTTCATACTTGGACGTGATATAAACCGGCATATAGTTGAACAGCAGAAATGCTGGAATATGTTAAAGCCGGAAACAAGGTGGCGAGTTGATAATCTTCGCAATACTTATTGTATATCCCCAGTATGAGTTATTCAATAAACTCCGTAACATGGCGGTTATCTTTGCAGTAGACAATTTGTCCTGCATCAAATAATTTATAATCCAAAGTAATTGCTCTTAAACATGTAAAAAACATACTGGATGGATTTCACCTGATATGTTAAACCGAAAATTGTCCGCTACAGAGTTGATGACCACCACGGTGAAACTGAAATCAATCACGGGCGAGTCGGTCATGGCGTTGTAAGCCGACGCGGACAAGAGATTCGGCCGCGATGTTGGAAACAGCACGGACGCGGGCGATTCGGCCGCAAGTGCGGACGACAAGTCAGCCGCGTGTGTTGATGTAGCGGGAGCAGCGATTTGCGCATGTATCCGTCGAACAGCATGGCACAGACGAGCTCTATTGCAAAAATAATGTTGATGTATGCCTCTTTGCCACCCCTTTGAAAAATGGTCTATTTTCGTCCGATGAACGTGGACAGTGGAGTAGCAGTTCCCAGCCCAACTAGTACTAGTGCTTCTAGAAACAGTAGTAGCACTAGCAACCAAAATGTAAATTATCCTTGATCTCACGTGGAGTGAGTAGCACCAGTGGTTCATCTGCTCTTGTGCACGGGCAACTGTCGGCGTCTGAGGACCCTGTAGCACCTTCCCCTCATCCGTGAGTTACAGGTTCAGCTCCAGCAACCACAACATCTCCTACCACGTGAGCTCCAGCAGCCGTAGTATGGGACGCGGCAGGCCAGCTCGGCGGCTCACCGACTCTCCTCTTTGTGTCTAGCCCTAAGATTGTTCTTCTTTCTTGTCCCCCTTTGGGGAGCCCTGCCCCTCCTTATATATGTTGAAGGGGCGGGTTACATGTGGAGTCCTATTAGGATTAGGACTAGTCTATCTTCTAATACAAATCGGATACAAGTCCGGGTCTTGACTCCTTTTAAGGGAAATATTCCTCACACCTTTTCTCTTAAACCGGCTCACTATTAACATAAACCGGTCTTCTGGGCCTTGGGCCTTGTCATCCGTCTGTCCCGCCCGCCGGGTTACCAATGAGTCAGGTTGCTTGTAAACCGTCTGGTCAGTGCGGGTCGCCGGTGAATCGCCAAGTCCGGCCGGGTTACACCGCGGGGTATATCCCCGAAAGTTGGGGAGACTATCATTTGAAGCACAAGAGCAAGGAGTTCATCATCAACACACCATTTGTTACTTCTCAGAGAGTGGTGTCTCCTAGATTGGCTAGGTGTCACTTGGGAGCCTCCGACAAAGATTGTGGAGTTGAACCAAGGAGTTTGTAAGGGCAAGGAGATCGCCTACTTCATGAAGATCTACCGCTAGTGAGGCAAGTACTTCGTGGGCGATGGCCATGATGGAATAGACAAGTTTGCTTCTTCGTGGACCCTTCGTGGGTGGAGCCCTCCGTGGACTCGCGCAACCGTTACCCTCCGTGGGTTGAAGTCTCCATCAACATGGATGTACGATAGCACCACCTATTGGAACCACGACAAAAACATCCGTGTCTCCAATTGCGTTTGAATTCTCCAAACTCTTCCCTTTACATTCTTGCAAGTTGCATGCTTTACTTTCCGCTGCTCATAGACTCTTTGCATGCTTGCTTGAATTGTGTTAAGATTGCTTGACTTGTGCTAAGATAGCTAAAATCTGCCAAAGACTAAAATTGGGAAAAGGATAGATTTTTATTTGGTCAAGTAGTCTAATCACGCCCCCTCTAGACATACTTTCGATCCTACAGAACTGTTATGTGATGAAGTCGGAGCATGATTTATTTTTTGATTGCCTTCCTTATGAGTGGCGGTCAGGGACGAGCGATGGTCTTTTCCTACCAATCTATCCCCCTAGGAGCATGCGCGTAATACTTTGCTTTGATAACTTGTAGATTTTTGCAATAAGTATATGAATTCTTTATGACTGATGTTGAGTCCATGGACTATACGCACTCTCACCCTTCCACCTTTGCTAGCCTCTCTAATACCACGCACCTATCGCCGGTATCATACACCCACCATATACCTTCCTCAAAACAGCCACTATACCTACCTATTATGGCATTTCCATAGCCATTCCGAGATATATTGCCATGCAACTTTCCACCGTTCCGTTTATTATGACACACTCCATCATTGTCATATTGCTTAGCAGGATCATGTAGTTGACATCGTATTTGTGGCAAAGCCACCATTCATAATAGTTTCATACATGTCACTCATGAGTCATTGCATATCCCAGTACACCGCCGGAGGCATTCATATAGTCATATTTTGTTCTAAGTATTGAGTTCTAATTCTTGAGTTGTAAGAAAAATAAAAGTGTGATGATCATCATTATTAGAGCATTGTCCCAGTGAGGAAAGGATGATGGAGACTATGATTCCCCCACAAGTCGGGATGAGACTCCGGACGAAAAAAAAGAGAAAGAAAAGAGGCCATAAAAAAAGAGAAAAGGCCCAAAAAAAGAAGAAAGAAAAAATGAGAGAAAAAGAGAGAAGGGACAATGTTACTATCCTTTTACCACACTTGTGCTTTAAAGTAGCACCATGATCTTCATAGTAGAGAGTCTCTCATGTTATCACTTTCATATACTAGTGGGAATCCTTCATTATAGAACTTGGCTTGTATATTCCAATGATGGGCTTCCTCAAATTGCACTATGTCTTCATGAGAAAGCAAGTTGGATGCACACCCACTTAGTTTCTTTTTGAGCTTTCATATACTTATAGCTCTAGTGCATCCGTTGCATGGCAATCCCTACTCACTCACATTGATATCTATTGATGGGCATCTCCATAGCCCGTTGATACGCCTAGTTGATGTGAGCCTATCTTCTCCATTTTTGTCTTCTCCACAACCACCACTCTATTCCACCTATAGTGCTATATTCATGGCTCACGCTCATGTATTGCGTGAAAATTGAAAAAAAATTGAGAATGTCAAAAGTATGAAACAATTGCTTGGCTTGTCATCGGGGTTGTGCATGATTTAAATATTTTGTGTGGTGAAGATAGAGCATAGTCAGACTATATGATTTTGTAGGGATAACTTTCTTTAGCCATGTTATTTTGAGAAGACACAATTGCTTTGTTAGTATGCTTGAAGTATTATTATTTTTATGTCAACATGAACTTTTGTCTTGAATCTTTCGGATCTGAATATTCATACCACAATTAAGAAGAATTACATTAAAATTATGCCAAGTAGCACTCCGCATCAAAAATTCTGTTTTTATCATTTACCTACTCAAGGACGAGCAGGAATTAAGCTTGGGGATGCTTGATACGTCTCCAACGTATCTATAATTTTTGATTGCTCCATGCTATATTATCTACTATTTTGGACACTATTGGGCTTTATTATCCACTTTTATATTATTTTTGGGACTAACCTATTAACCGGAGGCCCAGCCCAGAATTGTTGTTTTTTGCCTATTTTAGGGTTTCGAAGAAAAGGAATATCAAACGGGGTCCAAACGGAATGAAATCTTCGGGAACGTGATTTTATCAACAAATAAGACCACAGAGACTTGGACCCTACGTCAAGAAAAGAAACAGGAGGCCATGAGGTAGGGGGCGTGCCCACCCCCACCAGGCGCGCCCTCCACCCTCATGGGCCCCCTGTTGCTCCATCGACGTAGTCCTTCCTCCTATATATATATATATCCACGTACCCCCAAACGATCAGATACGGAGCCAAAACCCTAATTCCATCGCCGCAACTTTCTGTATCCACGAGATCCCATCTTGGGGCCTGTTCCGGAGCTCCACCGGAGGGGGCATCGATCACGGAGGGCTTCTACATCAACACCATAGCCTCTCCGATGAAGTGTGAGTAGTTTACCTCAGACCTACGGATCCATAGTTAGTAGCTAGATGGCTTCTTCTCTCTTTTTGGATCTCAATACAATGTTCTCCCCCTCTCTTGTGGAGAACTATTCGATGTAATCTTTTTGCGGTGTGTTTGTTGAGACCGATGAATTGTGGGTTTATGATCAAGTCTATCTATGAATAATATTTGAATATTCTCTGAATTCTTTTATGTATGATTGCTTATCTTTGCAAGTGTAACATCCCAAAATTCTAAATTTTGGAATGTTAAATTAATTAAATAAATTTTATTGGTTGTTTGATTGATTGACTGAAATGAGTGGAATTTGACACAAAAAAAATTGAATGAGAGGGAATAAAAGGACTTTCCCAAATTTTTCTATTTGAATCCCTATTTGATTTTTAGTTTGAATCTTGTAAAAATTCTCTGATAAAAAAATAATATGAGAGGAGGAAAATGACACTCCAAAAGATCAGAGACAATGTTGGGATTGAGATTAAAACTTGAAAAAAAAATTGCAAATTATTTGGAACTCAGATTCTATTTTGGAGTTATTTTGAAAACAAATGTTTTTTTGTATTTTATTTGGCCGTCAAAATATGTTCATGTTTTAGAAAATTTTATTCTAAAACTTTTGTTATATAAAATGCCTATATAGAATATTTTGTGTTTCTTCTTTTTATTAGTTTTCCTCACTCTTTAAAAATAATAATAAACATTTTTTTAATCCGTCCGGCCAGGCCAGCGAGGCCCAGCCACAGGACGGCCGAGCCTAGCGCTAGCACTATGGCTGGCGCACGCGCGCACGTACGCTCGAGGGGAACTCCCAGGAGCGCCGCCGCCACCTCTCTCTCACACGCGTCCCTCTCTCCCTTACCCTAGCGTTGGACCCCACCCGTCATCTTCTCCCGTCGCACAAAATCCCAGCTCGAGCACGGTTGCCATGCCGCACGCGCAAACAACGGAAACCCTATCTACGGCTTGCCCCTGCCTCAAGAACATGTCCTATAAATACCCAGCAACCTCCTCGTCCCACGCCCCCAAAACCCCACGCCGAAACCACTTCTACCTCAGGTGATCTTTGTTTGGATCTCGCTGGAGCCGAGACGGTTCACCATAGATCCCGACGTCGGTGAGCAACCCCGAACCACCAAATCTTGTCCAACATACTTCTCTCGTCTTTGCGCATCTCCTTGACATTGTTTCCTCGTCCAGGGAGCACCGGAACCTCGCCGTGGACCTCGCCCGACATTGCTGGAGCACTGAGTTCAGCTCGACGCTCCGCTCATGTCCGTCATCCCTGACCTTCACCTTCAACTAAAAATCGGACCCCCCTCGGAGTCCTCCACCCGCTGGACATCGCCGTCTCCGCCGCCGATCACCGGAGCCGTCGCCCCCGACGACATCCACTTCCCTGCCTACACGAGCTCCTCTCTGTAAGCAACGAGTGCCTCCCTCCGTTTTTTTTTAAACGCTAAGTGCAAATAATATTAGATCGGTTTAGTAGATCGGTTTTTCTTGTAGATCAGTTCCTCGGTTTAGATCGAACCGGCTCCCCGGTCTTCTGTTAAATAAACGCACGTGTACGTATTGTTAAGTTTCGCCCGAGCATGTGGTAGCTACAGATCGCACCCCCATAGGCCCATTAGCGCCCGTTTGTTTTTTTTCTGTATTTTCGTTTCTGTTTTTAAAACAGAAAAGTTTCAGTTTCGTAAATTCTATATCTCTTAGGTTATTTGGAGTTTTTGATTGATTCTTTTTGCTCTAGTCTGCAAATTTCCTCTAGTTTCTGTATAAAATAATTTCGACCATGTTTGTAGTTTTAAAAATTGTGTTATTTAAGTTTTAGTCAGATTAGTATTTCTGCTATAAAGTGAGCTAGGATTAAATTTTTTTTAGTGTTTCTTATTTTTACTGTTTTGTTTTGACCTTGCCTAGTAGTAGGATTAAATTGGGCATTTATAGATTTTTTATAAAATTAGTTTATCACAAAAACAAGCATGTTTTAGTTTATTTCATTTTGTTGCTATTTTCTGTTGTTTTTTTACTTGAAATATTGTTTCTGCCTCTGTTTTATTTTATTTCTGATTATTTTCTGTAGTTATAGAGGGTGAACTTTTATTTACAGAAAAATATAATATTTATTTCTTTTTCTTATTTTGTTTTAATCATAACTAGAGTTTAAAAAATAGTTTTTAGGTGTTTCTTTTTACTAGTAAAAGTTTATGAAAAATATCTTCTGTTATTTTAATAAACACTATATTTCCTTTCCGTTAATTTACTTTAGTGTTTTAATTGCTATTAAGTTTTACTTAGGGAAAAACTATATTAGTTGTTTGTAGTAAAGTCTTAGACTTTCCCTAGTAGTTTTCTATGTAGTTTTATTCGAGGGTTCTTTGGAATTTGTTTGAGTTTTATTATTGAGTTTCCTTGTTGTTTTGATTGTTATTTTTAGTGGTAGAATGATTGCTTATGTGAATGCCATGTTTATTATTATAGATTTCATCAGAGAGTTGCGTATAGTCTTATGAAGTTTGTGAGAGCGTTATTAGTCTTCATCAACTTACCAGGCAAGTTCACTTTGACCATGTTTTTCATTCCTATGTTTTATTTGCATGTAGTAGCACCTTTTCAATAATCCCGCCAGTAGTGATATTGATTTCTTGTAGTGGAGTAGAATGCATGAGGTAGGAACCCATCTCCCTGTTATCAAGCCCGGAACGTTATATAGTTTTAATGCTACGGTATAGTAGACGGGGTTTGGTATGAGTGCATGAGTACGTCAATGGCGGTAACTTCATGATGGCACCGGCAAGGACTGCATCTTCAGGACTCCTCGAGATTTTGAGACTCAAGACAAGAATTCAATACACACTACTGGGTGAAGGACGGTTGACGGGCACCCTGGAGAAACCAGTGGTTGGTCGGGATGCATGGAGAAGCGCCATGACATCTTGCGGAAAGCTTCACCCAGACTCAAAGAAACGGAAGAATACTTCATGCCCGGAAGCTTACCTGTGCAACCGCAAGTCACTATGGGCTCTGGCTTGGTTGACCTTAGTTGTGATTCTGGCTGGGACGGTGCTAGCAGATGTAGAACTACGGTAGGATTGGATGAGCACCGGACAGTGGTCAGAGGAACTCTTCGGAAGACCATGTTTTGGTCATCTTGTTCTCAAACACCATGAAGTGCGAAAACATAAAAGAGGGATCGAATCTTGCGGGTAAAGTGTACAAACCTCTGCAGAGGGTTAAAACCTAATCGATTAGCCGTGTCCCCGGTTATGGACAATTTGAGCCTCTGGACTTGGATCTATCTCAGAACTCTCAACACCGGACTGATAACTTAATTGTGGGAAACTTATGATGATTTGGGCTATGAGACATCGGTTGGTGGAACCATGTCATGATAGAAAACTCCGTAGTACAGACTCCGGTTAATTCCTTTGATGTAGGGAAAATAAAACCAGCTTTTATGCACACAAAACTCAGATACAGAGCCACAAAACCATATTGCATATAATATAGTTTATCATTTGTTTTCTCTTATTGTGATCATGCCGGTACATTCAATGTACTGACCTACACGGCTGCAACGTATCATGTTGCAGATATTTCTTCGACGAGTAAGAGTTATGATACAGGGTTACAGTCTACACTCAACTTGCCGATGGCGTGGATGGGACTCCACACCCGATTGTTTGTTTCCGCTAAGACTTATGAGGTATATATCAGTTTTACGTTATTTATACATGTGATTGCACTTTGATATATACATTGATGTACTATGTGTGTCAGCATACCGATCCAGGGATGGCACAGATACACAGAGGCTTGACCGTCTGAGGCCAGGTCGCTACAGATATGGTATCAGAGCACATGTTGACTGTAGGATGTGACCCTAGAAATCGGAAAGCCCCTAGGAGAGGAAATATCTAAAACTTTATTTTCAAAAGAATCTATTACTTCTTATCTTTTCTGATTTTATAAAATATCCTCTCTTACCTCAAATAGTTAGAATACACCCCTTTTCCCTTTTGACCACACGGAGGATCAACTGAAGCCGATCCAAGAAGGACAAGATATCGGAGAACCAATGACCATTTCAGAGTAAACAGGATTTGACCATACATTAGAAGATTTGAAGCTACAACAGTTGAAGACTCCAGAGACTCAAAGAATCTGAAGACTCTAAAGATTTATTTGACTTTTAGAAGACCAAACCCCTGTTATATACTTACGTTAGATGCGACGATTTGTGAGCTATCATTTGTTTGATGTTTTTCCGACAGCCACAAATAAAACCCATTTTCAAAACTATTGTTTGTATTATGTGTATCCCTCCCCACCCCTCTCTTATCTCACCCTAAACCCTTGGACCCAGTAGATGATGAATGAAGTTGGACTGGTATTCTCTGGACCGAAAACCCAGCCGGAAGCAGAGCTATGGATTCAGAACATGGAGAATCACTTTAGGAGTAATTTGATTTCAAGGAAGAATGAAGTATCGTGTGCTCTTCAGTACTTTGAAGGAAGTGCTGCAACATGGTGGCAGATGCATCAAGCTATACAGGGATGGAATGGAGTAAGGACTTGGGAAGAATTCAAGAGGACTCTGACAAGATCCCATCTTATCCGGAAGCACCATGTTACCCCAAGAAATAAACCTCGTGCCTGCAAGATTTGCAGAGAAATAGGACACACCCAGGAGGAACACAAGGATGGATGCCCTCATTGTGAGGAGAAACACCCAGCTAAGGAATGCCCAACTAATCAGGTGACTTGTTTCTTGTGTGAAGGAACCACCCACTACCCAGCTCAGTGTCACATTTACCCCACGGTGCAACAAACTATTCAGAAGCAGGAAGAAGGAATGAAAGAAGCCCTCCGAGAAGTTATGAAAGAACCTGTGATTAAGGAAAGTGTTGAAGACCCTGATGGAGAAAGCCTCAACAGATTTTACTCCAATGCCTGTTATTCATGTGGAGAAGAAGGACATTTTTCATAGTATTGCACCAAGGAAAGAAAAGTGCATCTAGGATACTTCCCGACAGAAGCAGTGGAGTTTGATCCACAGGGAATAGAACATTTGATCAGAATGAAGAAAACCAGGAAGAGAAAACAAAGACACCCTCAGAACAACCCAATTTCTGCAAAGAGGGACAAGAGTCATATTACATGTTTTGAATGTAAGGACGTCGGGCATTATGCCAATGATTGTCTCGAAAGGAAGCAAGGAACTCAAGGAGCAGGCACCATCACTAAGAAGCCTCGAGACATGCCGGAAGTTATTTGTTTTCGTTGCAAGGAAGCAGGACATTTTGCTAGGGATTGTTCAAATCATGAGAAAGCTGGAGCTGAGTAGTGGAGATGTTGATATCAGTAATAAGGGTAGTAAGGAAAACACTTTTTCATGAGAATGCGGGGTTGAGTTATGTAATAGATTACTCAGAGATTGTAATAATTCATGACTCAATAAAGTTGATATGTCATATGCTGAAAGGCTTTAAGGAGTTGTTATATTTTATCTTGGAAATTAATATTCTGGGTGAACATGGAAGAAAATGAGTTGTGATGCATAAACTGGATGTTGGAAATTGAGTTTGAAGTTTTGTTTGGATGATATGAATGTGTACCCAAGGAGATATGTACCTTATTCTGAGCACCATTTTTGTTTTACAACTGCAGATGACGACCCTTTATGAGTCTTTCCTTAAGGGCCCGGAGACGATCATGACCCTGACAAGTGATCATGATTACCCAAAGATCCTGAAGGACATGATGAAGCATATTCACCTTGAAGGAGATGCAGTCTACAAAGGCTACCCCTTCATGCAAAAGGGAGTGGAACTTTGGTATGTGGAGGTATACCTCCACCATATGAAAGGAGTTTTCCCAAAGATGATGGGGCATTACTATTTCATCTCACGTGTACCACAAGAAACTTTCTTCGACGCTGTTCGTGAAGCAGCCATGGAAGCCATACTCCAGATCGGAGAAATACTTGAAGCAAGACTCCATTATACTCAGGAATACCTAAGAGAAGTGCATGCAGAGATGATGGAGATGAAGCTCAAGGCCACCATGATGAAACAGAAGATTAAAGATTTCAAGGAGCATGTCGCACAATTCCTGTGGGACTAAAGGATCCTCAAGGAGGAAAAATGAAAAAAGTGAGAAGTAATGCTTGACCATACCAAACCATGTGGATGGCGGCATTTGTAATGAAGTACCTTTTTGGAATTTGGATTTACGAAAAATGGTTAAGGATATAATAAAAGATTTGATATGAAAATAATATGATTTATGGATGAACTAGTGCATTTCATTTTAAGTGTGTTAGTACTTCGTAAAGCCACAGGATCAATGAAGAAATAAAGGTGTTGTTCATGACATTCCATAGAAAGGAGCCAGACGAAATAAGTTAGAGTTTGATTATGATGGTTACCCCAAGAGTATGACAAAATGAAGTACTATTGGATTTAAAGGAGGTGTAATGTTGGAATATGGAACAACTGTAACTCCACGGATGAGTTAACACTATGCAAGTGCTGAAGTGGACCCATAACCCACAGGCCCAGGATTTGACCAAGGCACAAGCACAATCTTGTTGAAGGAAGAATTCTGGAAGAATATGTGATTTGATCAGCAGACGTTACATAGGATGTTACGTAAACCCCGAGATTGTGAAGAACGATAGATGTTTTGTTCAGCTTACAGAATCAATGGATTTACCCGAACCCAGTTCGAGGACAAGAGAAATTTCTGCAAAGCTTGTGAGGATGCCCGAGTGTTAGAAATACGAGATTCGCTAAACCTTATACAGGGTAATGATCTGGGTGTGGAATGGATTGATCACCATACCGACTTACTCTTATCACTCACTCTTGATATTTGGAATGGTAAATCTGAGAGACTTACCCATAGTAAAGTGACGACGCTCATTGAAGCCTTGCTTAAGCCTTAAAATGGTATATGATAAACCCATGTACATGGCAGCTGTTACCAATCGTAGATTATACGGTGAGAATGAAGCCAAGGCCCCTTTTGTGCAGAAACCACTAATGGTA
The DNA here is from genome assembly GCF_056163025.1 of Triticum urartu. Taxonomy (NCBI): domain Eukaryota; kingdom Viridiplantae; phylum Streptophyta; class Magnoliopsida; order Poales; family Poaceae; genus Triticum; species Triticum urartu. The sequence goes on along the minus strand of NC_141875.1, from coordinate 577,844,183 downwards.
GACCACCATGAGTATTTCAATAGTTGTCTAGAATGGACGCAGACCTATCAGCTAAGAAGATCCAGTCTCGGACGAACCTCATCTTTGACGAAGCGATCCAAGATTTTGAGGAAAACGCTATGCCTATGACAGAAGAGCATCAATGAAGGAGCTATTGTAAGATATGTGAAGAGACAGATATCGTCGGCACTCCAGAGGAAGTACCTGAGTTTATTGGAACCCTAACCTTGCTTTTAAGCGTGGTAGCACCCCTGACCTTTCCGACCAAAATATTTGCTAGAAGACCCCCAGCCCCTAACCTTTTCTTGCAAGCCTCTTCGAATCTCGAGGGCGAGATTCATTTTAAGTGTGGTAGGTTTGTAACATCCCAAAATTCTAAATTTTGGAATGAATTTTGGGATGTTAAATTAATTAAATAAATTTTATTGGTTGTTTGATTGATTGACTGAAATGAGTGGAATTTGAAACACAAAACAATCGAATGAGAGGGAATAAAAGGACTTTCCCAAATTTTTCTATTTGAATCCCTATTTGATTTTTAGTTTGAATCTTGTAAAAATTCTCTGATAAAAAAATAATATGAGAGGAGGAAAATGACACTCCAAAAGATCAGAGACAATGTTGGGATTGAGATTCAAATTTGAAAAAAAATTGCAAATTATTTGGAACTCGGATTCTATTTTTGGAGTTATTTCGAAAATAAATGTTTTTTTGTATTTTATTTGGCCGTCAAAATATGTTCATGTTTTAGGAAATTTTATTCTAAAACTTTTGTTATATAAAATGCCTATATAGAATATTTTGTGTTTCTTCTTTTTATTAGCTTTCCTCACTGTTTAAAAATAATAATAAACATTTTTTTAATCCGCCCGTCCAGGCCAGCGAGGCCCTGCCACAGGACGGCCGAGCCTAGCGCTAGGGCTATGGCTAGCGCACGCGCGCACGTACGCTCGAGGGGAACTCCCAGGAGCGCCGCCGCCACCTCTCTCTCACGTGCATCCCTCTCTCCCTTACCGTGGCGTTGGACCCCACCCGTCATCTTCTCCCGTCGCACAAAATCCCAGCTCGAGCACGGTTGCCATGCCGCACGCGCAAACGACGGAAACCCTATCTACGGCTTGCCCCCTGCCTCAAGAACATGTCCTATAAATACCCAGCCACCTCCTCGTCCCACGCCCCCAAAACCCCACGCCGAAACCACTTCTACCTCACGTGATCTTCGTTTGGATCTCGCTGGAGCCGAGACAGTTCACCGTAGATCCCGACGTTGGTGAGCAACCCCGAACCACCAAATCTTGTCCAACATACTTCTCTCATCTTTGCGCATCTCCTTGACATCGTTTCCTCGTCCAGGGAGCACCGGAGCCTCGCCGTGGACCTCGCCCGACATTGCCGGAGCACTGAGTTCATCTCGACGCTCCGCTCATGTCCGTCATCCCCGACCTTCACCTTCAACTAAAAATCGGACCCCCTCGGAGTCCTCCACCCGCTGGACATCGCCGTCTCCGCCGCCGGTCACCGGAGCCGTCGCCCCCGATGACATCCACTTCCCTGCCTACACGAGCTCCTCTCTGTAAGCAACGAGCGCCTCCCTCCGTTTTTTCTGAAACGCTAAGTGCAAATAATATTAGATCGGTTTTTCTTGTAGATCGGTTCCTCGGTTTAGATCGAACCGGCTCCCCAGTCTTCTGTTAAATAAACGCACGTGTACGTATTGTTAAGTTTCGCCCGAGCATTTGGTAGCTACAGATCGCACCCCCGTAGGCCCATTAGCGCCCGTTTGTTTTTTTCTATATTTTCTTTTCTGTTTTTAAAACAGAAAAGTTTCAGTTTCGTAAATTCTATATCTCTTAGGTTATTTAGAGTTTTTGATTGATTCTTTTTGCTCTAGTCTGCAAATTTCCTCTAGTTTCTGTATAACATAATTTCGGCCATGTTTGTAGTTTTAAAAATTGTGTTATTTAAGTTTTAGTCAGATTAGTATTTCTGCTATAAAGTGAGCTAGGATTAAAAAAAATTAGTGTTTCTTTTTTTACTGCTTTGTTTTGACCTTGCCTTAAATTGGGCATTTATAGATTTTCTATAAAATTAGTTTATCACAAAAACAAGCATGTTTTAGTTTATTTCATTTTGTTGCTGTTTTCTGTTGTTTTTATTACTTGAAATATTGTTTCTGCCTTTGTTTTATTTTATTTCTGATTATTTTCTATACTTATAGAGGGTGAACTTTTATTTACAGAAAAATATAATGTTTATTTCTTTTTCTTATTTTGTTTTAATCATAACTAGAGTTTAAAAAATAGTTTTTAGGTGTTTCTTTTTGCTAGTAAAAGTTTATGAAAAATATCTTCTGTTATTTTAATAAACACTATATTTCCTTTCCGTTAATTTACTTTAGTGTTTTAATTGCTATTAAGTTTTACTTAGGGCAAAACTATATTAGTTGTTTGTAGTAAAGTCTTAGACTTTCCCTAGTAGTTTTCTATGTAGTTTTATTCGAGGGTTCTTTGGAATTTGTTTGAGTTTTATTATTGAGTTTCCTTGTTGTTTTGATTGTTATTTTGAGTGGTAGAATGATTGCTTATGTGAATGCCATGTTTATTATTATAGATTTCATAGGAGAGTTGCGTATAGTCTTATCAAGTTTCTGAGAGTGTTATTATTCTTCATCAACTTACCAGGCAAGTTCACTTTGACCATGTTTTTCATTCCTGTGTTTATTTGCATGTAGTAGCACCTTTTCAATAATCCCGCCAGTAGTGATATTGATTTCTTGTAGTGGAGTAGAATGCATGAGGTAGGAACCCATCTCCCTGTTATCAAGCCTGGAACGCTATATAGTTTTAATGCTACGATATAGTAGACGGGGTTTGGTATGAGTGCATGAGTACGTCAATGGCGGCAACTTCATTATGGCACCGGCAAGGACTGTATCTTCAGGACTCCTCAAGATTTCGAGACTTGAGACAAGAATTCAATACACACTACTGGGTGAAGGACGGTTGACGGGCACCCTGGAGAAACCAGTGGTTGGTCGGGATGCATGGAGAAGTGCCATGACATCTTGCGGAAAGCTTCACCCAGACTCAAAGAGACGGAAGAATACTTCATGCCCGGAAGCTTACCTATGCAACCGCAAGTCACTATGGGCTCTGGCTTGGTTGACCTTAGTTGTGATTCTGGCTGGGACGGTGCTAGTAGATGTAGAGCTACGGTAGGATTGGATGAGCACCGGACAGTGGTCAGAGGAACTCTTTGGAAGACCATGTTTCGGTCATCTTGTTCTCAAACACCCTGAAGTGCGAGAACATAAAAGAGGGATCGAATCTTGCGGGTAAAGTGTACAAACCTCTACAGAGGGTTAAAACCTAATCGATTAGCCGTGTCCCCGGTTATGGACAATTTGAGCCTCTAGACTTGGATCTATCTCGGAACTCTCAACACCGGACTAATAACTTAATTGTGGGCAACTTATGATGATTTGGGCTATGAGACATCGGTTGGCGGAACCATGTCATGATAGAAAACTCCGTAGTACAGACTCCGGTTAATTCCTTTGATGTAGGGAAAATAAAACCAGCTTTTATGCAAACAAAACTCAGATACAGAGCCACAAAGCCATATTGCATATAGTATAGTTTATCATTTGTTTTCTCTTATTGTGATCTTGCCGGTACATTCAATGTACTGACATACACGGCTGCAACATATCATGTTGCAGATATTTCTTCGACGAGTAAGAGTTACGATACAGGGTTACGGTCTACACTCAACTTGCCGATGGCGTTGATGGGACTCCACACCCGATTGTTTGTTTCCGCTGAGACTTATGAGGTATATATCAGTTTTACGTTATTTATACATGTGATTGCACTTTGATATATACATTGATGTACTGTGTGTGTCAGCATACCGATCCAGGGATGGCACAGATACACGGAGGCTTGACCGTCTGAGGTCGGGTCGCTACAGCAAGTCTCTTCGAATTATCAGTTTGGTTTAGCCTACTAGATTGATCTTTCTTGCAATGGGAGAAGTGCTTAGCTTTGGGTTCAATCTTGCGGTGTCCTTTCCCGATGACAGTAAGGGCAGCAAGGCACATATTGTATTGTTGCCATCGAGGATAACAAGATGGGGTTTTCTTCATATTGCATGAGTCTATCCCTCTACATCATGTCATCTTGCTTAAGGCGTTACTCTGTTTTTAACTTAATACTCTAGATGCATGCTGGATAGCGGTCGATGAGTGGAGTAATAGTAGTAGATGCAGGCAGGAGTCGGTCTACTTGTCTCGGACGTGATGCCTATATACATGATCATACCTAGATATTCTCATAACTATGCTCAATTCTGTCAATTGCTCAATAGTAATTTGTTCACCCACCGTAGAATACTTATGCTCTCGAGAGAAGCCACTAGTGAAACCTATGGCCCCCGGGTCTATCTTTATCATATTGATCTCCTACTACTTAGTTATTTCCTTTGCTATTTACTTTGCCTTTATTTTACTTTGCATCTTTATCATAAAAATACCAAAAATATTATCTTATCATATCTATCAGATCTCACTCTCGTAAGTGGCCTTATAGGGATTGACAACCCTTATTTGCGTTGGTTGCAAGGATTTATTTGTTTTCTGCAGGTACGAGGGACTCGCGCGTAGCCTCCTACTGGATTGATACCTTGGTTCTCAAAAACTGAGGGAAATACTTACGCTACTTTGCTGCATCATCCCTTCCTCTTCGGGGAAAACCAACGCAGTGCTCAAGAGGTAGCAGGGTCAGGTCATGAACCAAACTGACCAATAAAGTTTGAGAGAGATTGAGGAGCCCCGATAAGGCTGAGTGGTGCATCAAATAGCTGATAGGGGGAAAGAGATATTCCATCCGCTCGATAATGCAATGCATGTAAATTTTTTTAGAAGTCAAACTTTGGAAACTTTGATCAAGTTTACGCGAATGTTATTTATATCTACAATACCAAAGATATATCATACAAAACTACATCTCATGGTGAATCTAATGGTATATGTTTGCCGTACTAGATGTAATTATTTTTCTCCACGTACATGGTCAAACTTTGTGATGTTTGACTTTTCAATAAATCTATATGCTATGGACCGAGGAGAGCGCCTCAGTCGAGACAGATCAAGTGCGTGTGAAGGAGAATGAGTAAGTGTGCAAAAAGAGTATGTGCGTGAAAGAGAAAGTGACAACAAACGATAAATTAGAGAGAGTGTGTGTTTTTTCGTTTCTTATGCGAACATATCACGCATGCATCTCCGAGATGGAAAAGCGAGGCGAGGAGATACACGAAGATAGCTAGTGTGTGATTGTTTGCAATGGAGAGAGACACCCCTATAGCACATGTCCAATAGAGGTCTGGCCAACAAGGAACAAAGGTCGAGAGGGACACATGGATGGCATGGACGCATGGGGAGGGAGAGAGGGTGTGTATGTGATAGAGAGATCCTGTCGAGATTGTGAGGGGACTATATGGGTGGGATATCGAGGGAGTGTGTGCGTGATAGAAAGATGCCCCGAGAGAAATCGAGATAGACCATGCACATGTTTGTGATGGAGACTAAGATTAGCTAGTCATATACATATAGGGGAGCCTGCGTGTGCCTACAATTGAGTGAGAGACCATCATACTTGGCTAGCTAGGCATGAGATTGTGTGTGTGTGCGCGCGTGTGAGATGGAGAGAGAACGAGGGGGAGAGATAGAGTTTTAGATGGGCCTATCGATTGCGAGTGAGATATGCATGTCTATGTGCGACCCAGGTGGATGGAGAGTTTGAGAGAGGGCGGAAGAGCTCCGAGACGACATAGTGGTGCGTGAGAGAGTTACGGGCAAAGAGCCAAGGAATTTGTGTGCGTACGATGAGTGCACCCAAGATATCTAGCTTGGACTAGCTAGAGTATCATACATAGTGTGCGAGAGAGACCTATAGATGGTGTATATATGCATGCGAACTAGAAAGACCCCCCCACACACACACACACAAAGAGAGAGAGAGAGATGGAGAGAAAGGGAGAGGGACCAACAAGTTTTTGTGTCGGATGCGTGCGACAGAATTGAAGATTGTCGGCGAGAGAGAGAGAGAGAGGACAGGAGTCCGGGAGAGGGGTGGTCGCGTTTTATGCACCAAACACTGATATAAACCATGTTTCGATATAAACTTGCATTCAAATATTTAAATTGGAGAACATGTTGTCTGCAATCCACACATGAACGGATATATGCGTATATCAAACAAGTTCATTAATTTGACTTTCAACATGCTCATGGAGTACTATAATACTGTACAACATGCTACTCGATTGAGGTGTTCAATTTTGGATTTAGTTCACTATTTTGACCTACTGAACGAGCTATTTCATTGGATCGAGATATTTCATTTTGAGTTTGATTCGCATTTTTGAGTGGGTCAACTATTTGTCATATAGTAAATCGCTAGCAACGAGCATGTAAAAACACATTACTCCCGAGCATCATCTCTCCATCTAAAAAAGAAGTGGCAAGCTAATATTTCAAAATTTGATCTGAATCGACTTGGTAAGGTAGACGTGGATGCTCGTTCTCCCAAAATTTGAGCGAACCATTAAACATCCTCTCTGCTCGGTGGAATTTGCCCGAGCAAATAAATGGGAGACGCTAAATTACCGTCCTAGGTGGGACACACATCAATTGGCCCGTTGTACATCGAGGGTAGGTTCGTAAATTCATCCAAGCGCGCCTCTCCTCGGCCGAAATGACATGTGCTGAATAATTCATAAACCATGGTCGGCAAAACATGCTCCCCTCGCTCGAAATAGCTCGTGCCCACTATTTCAAAACACGCTCTCCTCGCCCGAAATCGCTCGCGCCCACTATAGTTCAAAACACGCCCTCCTCGCCCGAAATCGCTCCCGCCCACTATTTGGGGAGAAGCAAAGTTACTCTACTATCCCCGACCCTCAGTACACAGACCCAAGCCGAGAAGCCTATAGGCAAGGGTAGAACTGTAACTCCCCCTCACATTTCAGACAAATGCGTCCGTAAGACATGGTTCCACTCCCCTCCCAATCCCCCCCCCCCCCCCGCCGCCCGCCCCATTCATACCTCGTGGGCGCCAAATCACCTTCTCCCTGGGAAGCTCCCTTCTCCCGAGCCGCGAAACCTAAGCCCCACCTCCATGGCGCCCCCCACCGCACCAATTTCACAGCCGCCCTCCTCCCTAATGCCGGAGACGCTGTCCATTTGCCGTCGTGCACTGGGCCGTGTGCCACTTACTCCGTGCTGCTGGTGCTGCCTCGACGACGGCCGCGTGAACCGTACTGGAGCCGATTCACCCCCGCCGTTGTTCACGGTGCCGGAGCGGCTCCAACTTTGGATCCGTCCAGAGTCCTGGCGCTGCTTCCGCGTAGCCGTCGACCGTCGCGACATCGCTCTTTCCCTACCGCCGGTCGCCACCGCAACCGCGCCGGCCTCACCGACTCGGCAGCTGGACCTGCCTACTTCACCATGCCGCTAGATAGGTCGCACCCTCATCTCAAATCACTTCATTTAGGCGTCAATTGTCTGAATTTTTATTCTGGGCCAATCGATTCCCAATGGGAAGCAGCACCCCTCGAGGCGGCAGAGCTCCTAGGCTGCCGGTTGGCTGGTGTCTAACGTAAGGGTGCGGGGCCACAAGTTCGCTACGGAAGCAGCACTTAGATGGCTATCTTTTAGAGTTGCGTGGGTTGAAGGTACTGTCGCCGCCGGATCTGGATGACGGGGAGTCTTTGTGGATTGGCCCGGGGCGGCGCAACCACGGCAGTGCGGTGGGGCGGGGAGCGGGGTTTTGGCCGGGGCCACGGACGGCGGAGGCAGGCTGCTCTGCCGTTGGTCGCTGGCTCTTCGGGGAAGATTCCGAACAGTGTCAGCCAGGAGGCACAAGACAGCCAGCCATCCGGCGTAGATTGGACAGTACCAAAATAAAATAAAATCATGTGACCCCAATTTAGTCTTCAGTCAACAGACGTGTGACCACTCTCGTACCTTGCTGTGATCTCTTAGTGTATTTTTCAGATCAAAGAGATATGTCGTTCTTAACATTATGTGTTATCTGCATCTTCAGACACACCGTCTTCCGACTCACCGCAGCTGCTCCAACAAGGGAAGCATACACCAGAAGGGAGCTACAGTCCCCACTCAACAGTTCCCTACATCGAATGCGCGTGCCCGACATGGACAGCCACAACAACTGCAGGGCCATCGACAAGTCAGCACATGATGCTCACTCCTATGGATGGCAGCCAGATAGGTTGTACCCTCATCTTACTTGTGTGCAACATTTATGGCTTTGTTATTCATCTAAGCATGGAAAATAGATCATCACATTTCACTGTATATTCATGCTCATCTCTTATGGGTCTTGTTCAGGAGTTAACGTTGTTCCATAGTTCAGCTAAGATACTTTGTTCTTTAGGTAACGCTGTTCCATAGTTATCATCCATCAGCCAATGCTATCCCACAGGCTGGTGATTATAGTATTATACCACTTCTAGTATTACCTATGTTGTTCTTTAATACTTTTGTGTGCCATCTAGTTAATCTCGAGTACAAACAATACATATTCTGTAGCTTTCATCTGTGTTCTCCCTTTAGTTTATGAGACCTGTTGCTGCTAGTTAACCCCAGTCCTACTATTTATGTCGTCTCCTACAGGCACTCATTACATAAATCTAACTACTAGTTGTCTTCCATGCATGTCAGATATAATTGCACACATTGATATATCCACAAGAACCTCACGGAGCAATGTAAAGGCCAATAAACTTGATGTCAATGATACCCAATATGATGGAACATGTAAAGGCAGTTCTTCAGAAGACTTGCAGAAAGATGATGAATCCTCTTCACCCCACAAGGTCCTTGCTCTAACTTGGCCTGTGATATGGGTACAACATGCATATAATGTCCTGGAGTGTATCTACTCTGTTGCAATGCCATGTGCTTAGCATGTTGATCATGCATGTAAATATGTCATGCCTTCCTGTTTTTCCGTACCTATTCCATTCATGATAACATGTTTTCAAATTCAAGTATTGTCATTCTACTTTATCGCAACGCCATCTGCTTAATTTGGACATCATGCTTCTGAATATCTTATGCATTGTTATTCATCAGTATATACTTCATATGTCTACCATACCTTGCAGTGTTGTTCTACTGCTCTGTTGCAATGCCATCTTATTTTCCCAATCATACACGTGTATGTTGCCTTAGTTATTTCTGTATGTATTCCGCTAGCATACAGTTTTACATTCAACTAGTGTTTTTTTGTTGTGTTGTCCTGTCGTATCCCTAGCTCTTACACCATACTCCCTCCGTCCGGATTACATGTTGCCGAAATGGATAAAAAGGATGTATCTAGAACTGAAATACGCCTAGACCCATCCATTTTTTCCGGATGGAGGGAATACATGTCAATATGCCATGCCTTTCTATTCTTCAGTACCAATTCCATCTCTCTGTTGTCACATGTTTTATAATTAAAGCACCATTCTTCTATACAAGGCATGCAAGGGGAAGACGACTATGTTAGAATCTGAAGGGTTACAAACAAGGCCTTTGCAAAAGATCCAAAAGCCAGGAGATAATAAACCAACTCCAGTTTTTATAGATACTGCTCCAGCACAGAGAAACCCAACTCCTACTGATAATAACCAGATTCCGGTGGCCAAAGAACTAGTCCGCTCCAGTCCAGCAAAAATATGTCAACTCAATTCTATTAAGCATGTGTGTATCCTTGCATCATGAAATTTTATAGCATGCTGATCATATTTTCTACATGTTTCTTACCCATCTCTCTTTTAGAAAATAAGCTTAACAGATAGAAGAATTTCTGCAATGGTATCGTTTATGAGGAAAGATTCTTGCAGGAATTCTCTGTGCTCCAATGTAGATGTAAGTACCTGTTGTATATCACTATATTTTTACATCAGCATGAATCGGCGTGAATCCAACCTTTATCTGATCTAAATTTAGTTGTAGCAAAATGCATGATTAAAGGCCACAATGTTGATTTTTGCAAGGAAAACTGCCTGGTAGTTTTACATCCTGAGCTGCATGAGTGTACTACCTCATATCAGTGGGTTTGAATACTTTGGTTCTGCAGTGGGTTTTTCAGTGTGTTTTTTTACTGTGTTGTCCTTTCGTATCCCTAGCTCTTACATCATACTCCCTCCGTCCAGATTAAATGTCGCAGAAATGGATAAAACTGGATGTATCTAGAACTAAAATACGCCTAGACCCATCCATTTATTTCTGGATGGAGGGAATACATGTCAATATGTCATGCTTTTCTATTCTTCAGTACCTATTCCATCTCTATTGTAGCATGTTTTATAAGTGAATCACCATTCTTCTATATAAGGCATGCAAGGGGAAGACGGCTATGTTAGAATCTGAAGGGTTACAAACCAGGTCTTTGCAAAAGATCCAAACGCCAGGAGATAATAAACCAACTCCATTTTTCATAGATACTGCTCCAGCACAGAGAAACCCAACTCCCACTGATAATAAGCAGATTCCAATGGCCAAAGAACTAGTCCGCTCCAGTCCAGCAAAAGAATGTCAACTCCATTCTAAGAAGCGTGTGCGTATCCTTGCATCATGAAATTTTATAGCATTCTGATCATATTTTCTACATGTTTCTTACCCATCTCTCTTTTAGAAAATAAGGTTAAATGATTCAAGACTTCCTCCACTAGGATCGTATTCGAGGAAAATATCTTAAGGGAATTCTCTATGCTCCAATGCTGATGTAAGTACCTGTTGTATATCACTATATTTTAACATCGGCATGTATTTTGTTAATCGGCGTGAATCTAACCTTTATCTGATCTAAAATTAGTTGTAGCAAAATGTTAAAGACGCCAATGTTGATTTTTGTAAGGAAAACTGCCTGGTAGTTTTGCATACTGAGCTGCATGAATGTATTATCTCATATCACGCACATTACTGAATTGTAGTGCTTCTCTGGTTGCCCATTCATTCATTGTGTCAATGTTGCTTTCGTATTACCTTACTTGGCTGATGATAGCTATGCCATATTGTGTTAATTTGGTGTAGGCTAGTTGCCCGAACGTTCGTTGTGTCAATGTTGCTTTCCTATTATCTGACTTGGCCAATGATAGCAATGCTAGTGTGTTAATTTTGTGCAGGCTGCTGAAGATAAGAAGACAAACTCTGAAAACAGCAAGGCAACCCCATTGTTTCTTTCCAGTAAATCTAGGCCAGGTAATATGGCAATAACTCATGATTAATCTGTTTGGTTCCCGTCCTAATTTATGTTATGATGCAGTGGTCGAGACACTCTCCACTATCAATAATACAAGCCTACCAAAATCGCCATCTAAATCTGTTCAGTATCCTCTGTCTCGAATGCAACGGAATAAATGTATGTTTGTGAACCAATTAATGGCTGAAGAAATGATGGAAATGGTGGATGAATCAGAGGTGCAGAGTCGTGCGACACAACAACTGATCAATGTTTTCAGAGACAGTGTAGCAAAGCAGCAAGAACTTACCCACATGCTTATGGGCGTCATCTGTGCTGAGGTTGCAGATTGTGACGTTGTAGATGGTTAGGTTCTGCTCATTTATTTGCACTGGCATCAATCTTTGATTGCCCAGTGGATGTAATTTCCTGTAATTTATGCTGGATGTGCAACGTTATTCCCTGTATGTCGTACCTTTGCTTGATCGGTTTTGGTCATGTGCATAATTGCTCATCGTAATGGGCTCAAATTATCTAATTTGGCCTAAAGACATGAACGAACTTTAGTGGGCCCATTAAGTTAATGGGCCGTTACTAGGCCAAAAGTTAATGGTCGGCCCTCTTACCTCCCGGGTCGTTAATAGGCCGACATCGAAGCGGGCAACAAGTGGCCCCAATTTATTTCACGGGCCGTTAATAGGCCGTTACTAAGTTTGGGCTACATATGGCCCAACTATACTGTAGGCCTTTAGTAGGCCGAAAGAGACAGCGGGCTTTTACTGGACCATGAAGAGCATGGGCCGCTAAGAGGCCGAAAGTCAGGTCGTATTGTAAACGGCCCAACTGTATTGTGGGCCTTTAGCAGGCCGAAAGAGAAATCGGGCTGGTATTAGACCATGAAGGGCATGGGTCGTTAAAAGGCCAAAACTAAGGTCCGACTACAAATGGCACAACTCATTTATGGTCCGTTAATAGGCCGAAAGGCACACAGGGCCAGGAATTGGCCCAACACTTAAATGGATCGCTAAAAGGCCAAAACTCAGGTCCGACTACAAATGGCCCAACTGATTTATGGGCCGTCAACAGGCTGAAAGTGACACCAGGCCAGAAATTGGCCCAACACTTAAATGGGCCGCTAAGAGGCCAAAACTCAGGTCCGACTACAAATGGCTCAACTAATTTATGGGCCGTCAACAGGCTGAAAGTGACACCGGGCCAGAAATTGGCCCAACACTTAAATGGGCCGCTAAAAGGCCGAAACTCATGTCCGACTACAAATGGCCCATCAGATTTATGGGTCGTCAACAGGCTGAAAGACACACCGGGCCGGAAATTAGCCCAACATTTAAATGGGTCGCTAAAAGGCCGAAAGATGTACATCCTGAAAATTGGCCCATCCATTAAATGGGCCGTTATTGAGCCCAAATATATAGCAGCCGATATTGAGCCCAAATATATAGCGGGCTGTTAACGGGCTCGAACTGATGATGGGCTGCAATGGTGTCAAATCTTTAACGGGCCATTGACGGGCGGAATTGGCACATCTCGTATGGGCCGTGGGCTTAAATGGACCTGACACAAGTAGGCCTTATATGGGTCGGGCTGCTAATTTTTACTGGGCCGGCCTTTTTCACTGGAATGGGCCACTGTTGGTCCGTGCCACGTGTCGACCTATCATAGGCGCCTCTTGTCCAATGAGTGGATGACATCTGTCCCAACGGTGAGGCAACACGTGTTTCCTGCGGCCAATGATGATTTTACACGTGGAAAATCCCCATTGGTCCGGGCTGTTAACGGGTTATCGGATCCAAAACCGGACCCGATAGCTTAACGGCGTTTCGTTACGGTGGATGCCACGTGTCGGTCACCCTTGACGAAAGCACTTCTATGACGCGCGATTTATTGTCATGGAAATGGACACTTCCATGATGATAATTTTGGTAATGTCATGGAACACTTCTACGACAGCACAGGTATGACTATCTTGATTCTGTCATAAAATCGTCATGGATGTACATGCATGACAAAAAACGCGACCTACTGTGACAAACACGTATCATCACGAAAGTGTATTTTTTTTGTAGTGATGCATTCGTATTTTATTAGTTAAATCATACTTATAAACTAGGACGGCGGTATAGTAGGTAATTAAATCGCAAACATTTTTTATTAACCGTATATGTGTGTGTCCTTTTGTCCTCCTCTCGCACGTCTTGTCATCCCGCTGCCGCAGACGGCTTACAGCGCAAGCTTGCGCAGCGCGTGGGGCGTTCTTTTGGCCAAATGGTGGCGCCAATGAATCATCGGTGAGCCCGTTCCCGCGCAACCTCGCAGGTTCCCGCACAAGCTTCCCGCCCGACTCGGTGAAATCCTCCAAAATCCCAATGCTTACCGGCTTGCTATATATAAACCCTCACGGCCGGCGAGTCCTGCGTCGCATTTTCCCCTCCCTCCATGTAGCTTATCTCATCTGCTTCTCCCACAATCGCCAATGGCACCAGTCCGTCGTCATCGCTCAGCCACTCCGCCATCATCACAGGACAACTCCAGCTGGGAGGCTACACCGCGGTGGCGGCGTAGTCCCCGGCATAGTGTAGTGTGTGTGGCGTCCCTGTTGGGTGTGAGCAGAACACCCACCACATGTTCTGCCGTCGCTGCCCGTTGGCAGCTGATGCCAGCCGCCACACCATCGTTGAAAGCCAGGGCCATCGCCCGCTCCGTCGCCGCGGCCCGAAGGCGGTAGGTGGCCGTCGTGGCTGCCACCCCACTACCGACCATAGTGGCCATCACCAGCTCCGCCATCGCGACCCGAAGGCGGGAGGTGGTGGTCATGTCCGCCACCCCATTGTCGGCCACCATGGCCGCCAGCCACCATCGACTGCCGGGGTCATCACCCGCTCCGCCATCGCCGTCCGCAGGCAGGAGGCGGAGGTGGATGCCCGCACGTGCGTCAGCGAACTTGCGAGCTACACCGAGTTCTTGCGGGAGGAGGACGAGCGCCTCATCGAGCATGCAAAGAGACTTACCGCCACCGTGGTCGCGGCACACGTCGCCTCAGGGGCGAGGAATCAGGAGATCTACGAGGAGAACCACCGCTTCGAGAGGGGTCGTCTAGAGCGGCAGAGGGCATTCGAGGTGAGCGTCGCTGAAGCTGCAGCAGCAGCAGCAGGCACCGTATTTGCAGTTGTCCAGCTCGTCGGTAGGCTCCTCCTCCTATGCCTCTTACTAAGTGCGCTCGTGTAACACCCCGGATGTAACTTTCCATATTTGTACTCCAACTCTTGCCATTTCCGGCAATGTGATATTATATTTCCTTCGTGGTTGGGTTTTATCTTTCGTTTTACTTTTTGTTCATGTCATGCATTTCATCTCATATCATCATGTGCATCTCATTTGCATTCGTGTTCGTCTCATGCATCCGGTCACTTTCCCCGTTATCCGTTTCGCAATCTGACACTCCCACATGCACCCGTTGCACCCCTCTAATCTTGTTTCATGAGCGGGAGAAAAACGTTCTCGGAATGGGTCGAGACTTGTCGTGTGGCCTTGGTATATCACCGGTAGGCTGCCTGTCAAATTTCGCTCCATTTGGAGGTCGTTTGATGCCCCAACGGTTAACCAGGTAACCGTAAAAGCCCCTCTCTTGTTGCAGCCCAACACCCCTTCAAAACAGCCCACTAGCCCATCTAAACCCCCTCCATGCTCTCCGTCGTTGGATCACGATCGTGTGGGCGAAAACCGCACCTCATTTCGACTCTCCTAGCTCCCCCTATCTATAAATATGCATCCCCCTTTCCAAATCACGGATGAAACCCTAGTTCACCTCCCTCCGCGCCGCCGGACGTGTCCATACGGTGCCGGACACGCCCTGCGCCGCCGCCTGCACCACTGACGTCGCATCACCTATCCCGTGGATCCGCCCCGCCGCCGCGGCCCGGCGAGCCTGCAGCGGGCCCGCCCGGCACGAACCGCCTCCATCGCCGCCCGAGATTCCTCCCGCGCCCGCGGACGCGCGCTTCGCCTCCTGCCGACGTCGCCAACCGTCGCCGCCGAGCCCGCACTTCGACGGTGCCGCCGCGCTGCCCCGCCATCGACTTCGCCCGACGCCGCGCCGCCTCCTCCGCCACCCCTCGTCGCCGGCGCCACCGGATCCCGTCGCCCCGAAAAAGTCCGGCGACCTCCCCGCGCTCCGGCCTCCGCCACTCCTTCCTCTCCGGCGAGATCCCGACGAACCTTGAGAAATGCGCCCAAACCCTAGATCAGGATCCGGAGGTTGACACCGCTTTTCTCTAAGTCTGTGAAGCTAATATCATTTGCATTTTGCCATGTTCCTTTGAGCTTGTTCTAGTGAGTTCTAGCAGGAGCTCAGTGTTGATGATTTGTAGAGCTTCATGTGTACTTTAATGCCATGTGCTTTGTTGCTATGTTGGAGTGTTGTAGCTTAGTTTCTTGTTGCATTCTAAGTTCCATGATGTTGTTAATCGCAGATTTGCATCATTTTTGTTTTGCTTGTCATTTGCAAACCATGCATCCGTTTTCGGTGATCCTTATATCGATTTCGAGCAAAATCACCCCATCTTTCCATCGGCACACTTGGTTTGACAAGTTGATGCCTTGATCATTCATTTCCTTCCGGAGAACCCATATGCATTACACATCATATCTTGCATTACATGCCATGTCTTGCATCATGTTGCTTGTGCATTGCACCGTGATTGATTGTTGTTCCATTGCTTGTGCTCTTGCTTTGGGTAGAGCCGGTAGACGAGTTCGTGAACAAGGAATCTGTTGAGTACGCTAACGAGGAGCAAGCTTTCGACAACTCTGAGAACTTTGCAGGCAAGATGACCATTACCCTCGATATCACTTCTATCTTTGCTTTCTAGTTGTTCGTTCTATCGCTATGTCGTGCTACCTACCACTTGTTTATCATGCCTCCCATATTGCCATGTCAAGCCTCTAACCCACCTTCCTAGCAAACCGTTGTTTGGCTAAGTTACCGCTTTTGCTCAGCCCCTCTTATAGCGTTGCTAGTTGCAGGTGCCTTGCAGGTTGTTCCATGTTGGAACATGGATATGTTGGGATATCACAATATCTCTTATATAACTAATGCATCTATATACTTGCCAAAGGGTGGAAGGCTTGGCATTTTGCTCGGTGTTTTGTTCCACTCTTGCCGCCTTAGTTTCCGTCATACCGGTGTTATGTTCCTTGATTTTGCATTCCTTACGCGGTTGGGGTTATGGGACCCCCTTGATAGTTCGCTTTGAATAAAACTCCTGCAGCAAGGCCCAACCTTGGTTTTACACTTGCCTAACAACCTATAACTTTCCCTTGGGGTTAAAAACCCGAGGGTCATCTTTATTTTAACACCCCCCCCCCTCCCGGGGCCAGTGCTCCTCTGAGTGTTGGCTCGAACTGGGCGATGTCCGACGCCCCCTGGGCAACCAGGGTCTCAGCCAACCCGGCATCTTAACAATCCGGTGTGCCCTGAGAACGAGATACGTGCGACTCCTATGGGGATTTGTCGGCACATCGGGCGGTCTTGCTGGTCTTGTTTTACCATTGTCAAAATGTCTTGTAACCGGGATTCCGAGACTGACCGGGTCTTTCCGGGAGAAGGAATATCCTTCGTTGACCGTGAGAGCTTGTGATGGGCTAAGTTGGGACACCCCTCCAGGGTATAAACTTTCGAGAGCCGTGCTCGCGGTTATGTGGCAGATGGGAATTTGTTAATATCCGGTTGTAGAGAACTTGACACTTGACTTAATTAAAATGAATCAACCGCGTGTGTAGCCGTTATGGTCTCTTTTCGGCAGAGTCCGGGAAGTGAACACGGTTTGGGTTATGTTTGAACGTAAGTAGTTTCAGGATCACTTTTTGATCACTTCTAGCTTAAGGACCGTTGCGTAGCTTCTCATCTTACTCTTATATGCGTATGTTATCCACCATACTTGCTCAACGCTTGCTGCAACTCCACCTCACTACCTTATCCTACCCATAAGCTTAAATAGTCTTGATCTCGCGGGTTTGAGATTGCTGAGTCCTCGTTACTCACGGATACTTCCAAAACAGTTGCAGGTGCTGATGATACCAGTGCAGGTGATGCTACCAAACTCAAGTGTGAGTTCGACAAGGACCTTGGTCGTTACTACGTGTCTTTTCGTGATGATCAGTAGTGGTGTCCAGTCAGGACGATCGGGGATCTAGCAGTTGGGTTTATCTTCCTTTTCATTTGGTTGTCCATAGTCGGACTATGAGTGTACTCTGATGATGTATGACTTATTTTAATACTGTGTGACGTGGCGAGTGTAAGCCAACTCTATTTATCCCTTCTCATTCATTACATGGGATGTTGTGAACATGACCCTCCTTGCGACAAAACCACCATGCGGTTATGCCTCTAAGTCGTGCCTCGACACGTGGGAGATATAGTTGCATCGTGGGCGTGACAAGTTAGTAATCAGAGCCATCCCCGACTTAGGAGCCCCCTGCTTGATCGAATCGCTGACGTTGTTGAGTCTAGAACAAAAATGTTTTGAGTATTAGGATTATATATATCAGAGAGTAGGATTCTTTTGCTTCTCAGTCCCTTCGTCGCTCTGGTGAGGCCTCCTGACGTAGATGTTTTGACTTTCCTCTCCTCAAATTTCACGAAAAAAATTTAGGATCACGCGGATATCTTGGGATGGTTCCGATATTGTTGTGACAAGAACATTCTTCTTGGTGCCTCCTGGCATTTAGGGGTTGTGGCAGTGTCTCGGGGAGTTGAGCTCCGAGGTGTTGTCGTCACAATTTTATCGTTGTAGTTCTGGAATACTTGAGTTCGCCGACATCGAAAATCTCTTTTATGCAGTTGTTGGTGAGATAACCTCGACGCCACCCAGTACTGAGGCAGGAGTTTGGGAGTATTGCCATAACTCGTATAACGTATGTTTTTCGAAGGTTGAGGTACATGATTTCCGAAGGTTTCTTGGTTATGTGTTGATGGATGGATACAGTTGGAGCGTAGGGCTTGTTAGTTGTGTGATACTAGCAAACATGCCCATGCGTTGCACCGGAGGATACACATTATATGACCCCGAAAACGGGCAAGGAAAAAATATAAAATGTTTTTCGTAAATTCAAAATTTTCAAGAAATGTTCAGAATTATTTAGATATTGAAAAAATGTTTGATATTCAAAATTTTGTTCATCGTTTAAAAAATCATATTTTTGAAATTTTGTCCATGTTTAGAAATTCCAAATTCCAAATAAAGTTCGAAATTAGAAATTTTTATCATCTTTTCAAAAGTTGTTCAGGTTTTAAAAAAATCACGTATATTGAACAAAAATGCTCACTGTGTATAAGTTTTTTTCATCTTGTATGGAAATTTTGTTCAACATGCATTTGAAAAAAGTTCATCATATATTTTAGAAATGTTCAGTGTTTATTTAAATATGGTTAACCGTATACTAAGAAATTGTTCAGTGTGCAGTTTAATTTTTTTAAAATAAAATTGTTCGCATTTCAAAAACAATAGTTCAGAATTGAAAAACACTACATTTTTTAGTTTGTGTACATATTTTTCAAAAAAAACTCATGCTATTATTACATTTCTGAAATTTGTCCACGGCTTTCAAACATTTGTTCGATTTTTTGAATAATTATTGTTAGTGTTGCTTCTTAGTCATCTGCTGTTGTTAGCTTGGGTGGTTAACCTCACTACTAACGAGCGTGAGGTAGCGAGTTTGATTCCCGCTATTGCCATTTGATTTTTCTAAGATTATAAATTGGGCCGGCCCATTTGCACGTGTTGTAGTTAAAACTTGTGTTCTTTATTGGGCCGGCCTGTTTGCACGTGTCATGGTCAAAACTAATGTTCGATATCTTTCGATCGATAAAACTGTTGTTCAATCGCTAAGCACGACGTACGAAGTTACGTAAAAAAAATCTTTGACGAAAGAAAGTAGAGAAACAATCCTCTCTTTAATATTAGGTATAGATATAGTGTGCCTCCCTGTATCCCCAACACCAGATTGCATAACCAGAAAGTTTCGGGAGTTTATAGGTGGGAATTCAAGTAGCTCTAGTTACTCTTCCCGCAGATATTTGGTTTGTGATTGGGTAATCCTTACCACTTATTTGTTCCAGCCGTACCTTGTTGTTTCATTCATCAACCTTTATCTAAGTGGCTTCTCAACTTAATGGATGTGTGATGTTAACTTTGGAATTCATTCGTTCAATCTCTGTTCGGATGTTTATTGTGAAGACTACATGTTGCAATTTTTGTCCATTGATTCAGCTTGTCTATCTGTCTATCATGGTTCTAATGGATGTCACCCTCTTCAGGATGGCTCCTCCAACGCGTCTGAATCCGGACTGCAATGAAGGGAGTCAGGCGAACCCTCCACCTCCGCCTCCGGAGGCATGGCAAGCTGTCATGGCAGCCACCAATGCCAACACCCAGATGCTTTTGCAACTCTTGCAAGAGCACAACCAAGGCCAAGGCAACCAAGGAAATCAAGGTCAAGGGAAGTTCAACAATCAGCCTCAATTTTCTACCCTCAACCAGTTCCTTGCAAATCAGCCAAAGTCTTTCAGCAAATGTGTCGAGGCCACAAACGCCGATGATTGGCTCGTGGACATCTGCAAGCATTTTGAATGTAGAAATGTCAAGCCTGAGGACTTTGTCAAGTTCGCTTTGTTTCAAATCAAGGACCAAGTTGTTGATTGGTATCAACAATACAAAGATTCCAGAGGAGGTAGAGTGATTACCTGGGATGACTTCTGCCGGGGTGTCAAAGCTCACCACATTCCTACAGGTGTTGCTGAGAGCAAGCGTGAGGAGTTCCACAGTCTCAAGCAAGGCAGCATGTCCGTTTACCAATACAACATCCAGTTTCAGAAACATGCTCGCTTCGCAAGGCAGGATGTTCCTGATGAAAAGAGCATGATCTATCACTTCAGAGGTGGCCTCAGAGAAGATCTGCAGTTAGCGCTCGTGCTTCTTGAGCCTGCTAAGTTTGATAAATTCTATAACATGTCCCTCAAGCAAGAAGGTGCTCATCTCAAGTGTGAGGCTTCAAAGAAGAGAATCAGGGATGCAGTTTAATCTTCTTCTTCCTCACAAGTGGCAGCTAAGCAACAGAAGTTCTGGCTTCCTCCTCCTCCGTTTCGTCAGCCCTACCAGCAAAAGAACAAAGGTGGCCATGGATCTTCTCACCCACCCAACCCAGGCTATCAGAACAAGTCTCAGACTCAAGCTCCAAGGTCAAGTGCTCCTTATCATCGTCCGCTCTCAGAAGTTACTTGCAACAAGTGTCAGCAGAAAGGTCACTATGCGAACAAGTGCTTCAACCAAAGGCACCTTCCGCCTCCTCCTCCTGTGAGGTCTTCAAGCAATGCAGTGGTCAAGCATAATCCCAAGTCTACAAGGGTCAACATGATGAATGCAGCTCAAGCAGAGGATTCTTCAAAAGTGATCATGGGTAATCTTCCATTTAATGATATTCCTGCAAAAGTCTTATTTGATACTGGTGCATCTATTTCATTCATATCAAGACCTTTTGCATCCATGCACAATTTGCATATTGTGGATCTGCCTAAGCCGATAGCGGTTTCCTCTCCGGGTTTGTTCATGAATACCAAAATGATGGCTCCGGATGTTTCTATCAAGATGGGCAACTATTTCTGTCTTACCCAATGGTTCTTGGCGACTCTGATATTGATCTAATTCTCGGGATGGACTGGCTTTCTAAGCACAAGGCTCAACTTGATTGTGCTGCCAGGGAGATTCAATTGACACACTTTTCTGATGATGTGATCATCTATGCCGCTCGGGACGAAACCATTCGATTTTTTCTCTAAATGAGAAGGGAGATTTAGATGCCATCTCTCATATTCCAGTTGTTTGTGAGTACCAAGACGTCTTTCCGGAAGAGCTTCCGGGAATGCCTCCTCACCGGCCAGTTGAATTCCTTATCGATCTTGAGACTGGCACTGAACCCGTTTGCAAGCGTCCATACAAGCTTGGACCAAAGGAGATGAAATAATTGAAGAAACAGCTCGATGAACAAGAGCGTCTGGGTTTGATCAGACCGAGTTCATCTCCGTGGGGTTGTGGTGTTCTTTTTGTCCAGAAGAAGGATGGCACGGACCGAATTTGTGTCGATTACCGTCCATTGAACAAGAAGACAATTAAGAACAAGTATCCACTTCCCAATATCAATGAGCTATTCGAGCAACTTCAAGGTGCAAAAGTATTCTCCAAGCTTGACCTCCGTATGGGTTATCATCAGATTCGCATTCGTGAACAAGATATTCCCAAGACAGCATTAAGAACAAGCTTTGGTTATTATGAATATACGGTCACGTCTTTCGGCCTTGTCAATGCTCCTCCAACGTTCTCTTGCATGATGAACTTCATCTTCATCCCCTACACAAATGAATTCATCCTAGTGTATCTCGATGATATCTTGGTCTTCTCCAAGAATAAGAAGGATCATGCCAAGCATTTGCAATTGGTGCTCGACAAGCTCCGAGAGTATCAATTCTATGCAAAGTTTTCCAAATGTGAGTTTTGGCTTGATGAAGTTATTTACCTTGGTCACATCATCTCCGCCAGGGGCATTGCTGTTAATCCGGAGAAGGTTTCTACAATTGTGAACTCAGAGCCTCCTTAGAATGTCAAGCAGCTCTGCAGTTTCCTTGGACTTGCAAGCTATTCCCGAAGATTCGTTGAGAATTTATCTAAGATTGCAAAGCCTCTTTCCAACCTCCTCCAGAAGCATGTCAAGTATGTCTGGACTCCTGAGTGTGACGTTGCTTTCAACACTCTAAAAGAGAAGCTCGTCTCAGCTCCTGTCTTAACTCCTCCTGATGAATCCAAACCATTCGAAGTTTTCTGTGATGCCTCATTGCAAGGTCTCAGCGCTGTGTTAATGCAAGAGAAGAAAGTTATGTCTTGTACCTCTTGTCAGTTGAAGCCCAACGAAAAGAACTACCCCACTCACGATCTTGAGTTGGCGGTAGTTGGCCATGCATTAATAACATGGAGACATCTCTTGTTGGGAAGGCAAGTGGACATTTTCACCGATCACAAGAGCCTCAAGTATATCTTCACTCAACCCAATCTCAACCTCAGGCAAACTCGTTGGGTCAAAATGATTCAAGAGTACAACCCAGATCAGCCCTCCCGAGAGAGTTTAGGGCTTGGCGGTGGCTCCGTATCGTAAAACGCGATGAATCCTTCTCTCCGTTTTTTCTTCCCGAAAGTGAATATATGGAGTTGGAGTTGAGGTCGGTGGAGCGTCAGGGGGCCCACGAGGCAGGGCGCGCGCCCAAGGGGGTAGGCGCGCCCCCCACCCTCGTGGACAGGGTGTGGGCCCCTTGACGTGGATTCTTCTTCCAGTATTATTTTATATTCCAAAAATAATCTCCGCTTATTTTCAGGTCAATCCGAGAACTTCTATTTCTGTACAAAAATAACACCATGGCAATTCTGCTGAAAACAGCGTTAGTCCGGGTTAGTTCCATTCAAATCATGCAAGTTAGAGTCCAAAACAAGGGCAAAAGTGTTTGGAAAAGTAGATACGACGGAGACGTATCAGTCCACGACAAGTAGACCAAAACGATTCTGCATCTACTACTATTGCTCCACACATCGACCGCTATCCAGCATGCATCTAGAGTATTAAGTTCATAAGAACAGACTAATGCATTAGGCAAGATGACATGATGTAGAGGGATAAACTCAAGCAATATGATATAAACCCCATCTTTTTATCCTCGATGGCAACAATACAATATGTGCCTTGCTGCCCCTGCTGTCACTGGGAAAGGACACCGCAAGATTGAACCCAAAGCTAAGCACTTCTCCCATTGCAAGAAAGATCAATCTAGTAGGCCAAACCAAACTGATAATTTGAAGAGACTTGCAAAGATAACCAATCATACGTAAAAGATTTCAGAGAAGAATCAAATATTGTTCATAGATAAAATTGATCATAAACCCATAATTCATCGGATCTCGACAAACACACTGCTAAAAGAGTTACATCAAATAGATCTCCAAGAAGATCGAGGAGAACATTGTATTGGGATCCAAAGAGAGAGAAGAAGCCATCTAGCTAATAACTATGGACCCAAAGGTCTGAGGTAAACTACTCACACATCATTGGAGGGGCCATGGAGTTGATGTAGAGGCCCTCCGTGATCGATTCCCCCTCCGGCGGAGCTCCGGAAAAGGCCCCAAGATGAGATCTCTTGGGTACAGAAGGTTGCGACGGTGGAAATAGGGTTTCATGGTGCTCCCGGATGTTTTCGGGGTATATGAATATATATATATAGGAGGAAGAAGTAGGTCGGTGGAGCCACAAGGGGCCCACAAGGGTGGAGGGCGCGCCCAGGGGGTAGGCGCGCCCCCTGCCTCGTGGCTTCCTCGTCGGTTGCTTGACGTCCACTCCAAGTCCCCCGGATCATGTTTGTTCCAAAAATAACTCTCCCAGAGGTTTTATTCCGTTTGATATTCCTTTTCTGCAAAACACTGAAATAGGCAAAAAAACAGCAATTTGCATTGGGCCTTGGGTTAGTAGGTTAGTCCCAAAAATAATATAAAAGTGTATAAATAATCCCATTAACATCCAAAACAGATAATATAATAGCATGGAACAATAAAAAATTATAGATACGTTGGAGACGTATCAGTGTGTCTGGGCACTCGTGAGCCAGCGCAGGACTCACGAGGCCCTACCTCAAGGCGGGTTGCGCCTGGTCTTGGTTCTTGATGGTTGCGGCGTTCCTGCGAGATGGTTAGACAACCTGCGCCGAGTAGATTTCCTGAGGCTATCGCGCGAGAAGGCCAAGCACCAACGACCCCAGGAGGTGACGTGAACAGGGTCGGCCCGCCAGACAGAGCTCAGTTGTTGAATTTATCGACGCTGCAGGGACGGGCCCGAGCATAGACGTCGTGCCTAGCCTTCTTATGCGAAGGATCCTGAAGAAAGACAATCGGCGCGCAGCTCCCTTGGTGGGTGACAATCAAGCAGGTGATAACCATAGATAGATTATGCATGAGAAGCAACTAGCTTAGGTAAATGTGAGGACGATACATGCCACTGGGTTGGACCTGAGCGGCCTGGGGTCGATGCAGCCCGAGGGGCACTCCCGGCAGAGTGAACTAAAGATGCAAGAGGATACATGCCGCAGGGACGGACCCACATGGCCTGGGGATGATGCAGCCCAGGGGCGCTCCCACCTGAATGAACTTGGAAAGATGTCACCTGGTTTGGTTGCTGAAGGGGTGTTGGGGTAGCTGAAGACACATAGCGAAGAAGCCGCTTCTCACGAGCCGCCGCGACCCTGAGCCTCAGGAGGCTCTGGAGGCTCAGGTGGTCTCCGGAGGACCGTCTCCATCTCCGCCAGGACCGCGTGGTGTCTGGCCTCCTGACCTGCCAGGATGCTCCACAGATTGCGTTGGAAGGCGGCAGCCACGCTCGGCAGGCCGAACGGCATGCGAACGTAGCTGTGAGGCGGGCCCTCACACCGGCCAGCACGCGAAGGCCAGAAGCGCTCCTGAGATGCGGCCCTGTTGAGCCCTGGGATGTCGATGCAGACACGTAGCTTGCCGCCCTTGCCTGGGTGAGGAGCAACGCCAGGTGGGCGGAGGTTGCCGCGTATTGCTTGCTTCCTAAAGCTCCTGAGATGCCTTGGTGATGAACTCCTGAGCGTCGGGCGCTCCTCGCCCGGTGTCCTCCTAAGGGAAACGTGTCGCGAAGCACGCCTCCACATGGTGCCTGAGCACCTCCCTCGTGATGTTGGACAGGTCTCAGGCCCTCCAGAAGGGAGCCCCCGAGCCCTGCCCGAGGAGGGCGCCGGGCGCACCTCCCTATGTGAGGGAGGGAGGCGTCCCAGGCGCTGGCGTGGATCCTGAAGTGGTGCCACTCCCCTGAGGCACAGCGCGGAGCAACTGCTTCTTCTTCTTGGGGTTGGCCTCAGGAGGGTACTGCGCACCCGCGCTGTCTGGGTCTTCGATTGATGCAGCTTGGAAGGCGCGCTCGAGGGAGCACACCGCATCTCTTTCTTCGCAAGGGAATGTGATGATTCCGCCGCTTCCTGGCATCTTGAGGACATTGTATCCATGGTGGGTGACTGCCATGAATTTGGCCAGTACTGGGTATCCGAGGATGGCATTATACGGCAGGCGGATGTGGGCGACATCGAAGTCGATGAGCTCGGTGTGGTAGTTGTCGCGCTGACTAAAGGTGACAGGGAGGCGAACTTGCCCTATCGGGGTGTTGGAGCCGTTTGTCACTCCTAAGAAAGGCTTGGTGGGTTGGAGCTGAACGTATGGCACTTGAAGGCTATCGAACGTCTCGACGGACAGGACACTGAATCCAGCGCCG
Source organism: Triticum urartu (assembly GCF_056163025.1). Lineage (NCBI taxonomy): Eukaryota > Viridiplantae > Streptophyta > Magnoliopsida > Poales > Poaceae > Triticum > Triticum urartu. The sequence continues at coordinate 577,818,546 of NC_141875.1, read as the reverse complement.
CCATCAATGAGGGTCTTGGTGACTTGGACCACCTGAGCGATTGGACAGAGCATCGGGAGGACGCCAGCGGTTGCCGCGCATTTGAGCTGGTCCGCCGAGCTAAAGGTGATGGCGTACTTAGACCACCTGAGCGGGCGCATAGCTTTGAGCTTGGGGAGGGCTGCATTCACTTAGCAGGAGAACTGCTTGAAGATGCGCTGGGAGGCTGGGGCCTGAGCTGAGCGCCACCCAAGATGCAGGCGATGGCGCGCGGCTCCTGGAAGCCCCCAGCCCCTTCGTCCTGTTGGTGGTCGTCGTTCCTTCTTGGCGGTGGCAGCGGAGGGACACCGGGGTTGCCCTGAGGGCGATCCTCACGATGCTGGTCCCTCCAGGCGCCCTCACGAGGTTGGTCCTGCCAACGATCCTCACGAGGCTGGTCGCACCACTCTTGGCGGGGCCCACGGTCATCCCAACGTCCTCCACCTTGTCCACCTCCTCGGTTGTAGCCCCGGTCATTGCGCTCGGGGCGTCGACCGAAGCGTCCATCTCGAATGGCCCTGAGCTCTTGACAATCGTTGTGTTGTGTGTGCATAGGTTGTGGAAGGCGCGGAACGTGCGGCCGCCCTTGGATGACTCGGGAAGATCTCGGTCGTGCTTGGTGTCAAGTTCTTCCGCGAGTACGGCCACTCCTTTGCGCTTCACATCCTTGACCTTGGCCTTCTTCTCCTCTAGATCTGCGGCAGGGAGCTCGAGGAGGGAGAGGCGCCCCTCCTCAGCCCTTGCACACTTGGTTGCTATGTTGAATAGCTCCAAGGTCGTGCATAGCTCCTCATGAATGGCGAGCTCCCCCTTCATCTTGACGTCGCGGACGCCGTCAGAAAACGCTGAGATGATGGCCTCGTCCGTCACCTTGGGGATCTTGATACGCGCGTTGTTGAAGCGCTGGATGTACTTCTGCAAGGTTTCTCCCGGTTGTTGCTTGATGCGGCGCAGGTCACCCGCGATCGGGGGGCGATCGCGCGTGCCCTGGAAGTTGGCGATGAAGTGGCTGTGCATCTCCTCCCAGGAGGAAATCGAGCCTGGGGGCAGGTTCAGGAGCCATGAGCAGGCGTCGTCCTTGAGAGCCATGGGAAACTAGTTTGCCATGACCTTTTCGTCACCGGTGGCCGCTTCGATGCTCAGCTCGTAGAGATGCAGAAACTCTGCAAGGTCGGGGGTGTCGTCGTAGCGAGGAGGCAGATCCGGCTTGTACTTTCCCGGCCAGACGACGCTACGCAGCTCAGGAGTGAAGATGCGGCAGCCCGCCATGGCCACCGGGGCCCGTCGTGGAGGCCGAGCTTGACCTTGGCGTCCCTACACTGCCACGGCAAGTGGCACATGGCCCTGCCGCCTCAAACGATCCTGACGTGGTGGTGCTGGAAGTGGTGAAGCATCTTCTTGCAGACGGGGAACCTCCTGGCAACTTCCTTCTTCGCGTGCGGGCACACAGCACGGCAGATCACGCCGTTGGGCCGCGCATCTTGGAGCGAGGATGCCATCTTGACGCGGGGGAGGCTGAGGCGCTCCATGAGCCGCGCGCCTCGGCGCGAGGGAACCATCTTGGTGCTGAGGGGGCGGAGGCGCTCCGTGAGCCACATCGCCCGCAGCCGGGGGCGGGCGAGGCAGTGAGAGGGACGGTGCGGGAGAGCCCCCCGCGGCACTGACGAGCTTGGCGATCCGGTCCAACCAGTCCTTGTAGAGGTCGTCGACTGTGCGGTAGTGCAGGAGCTCATGTGCCATGAGCAGCACGACCTGCGCGTCTGTGGGGGCGCGGTGAGCGTGAGACGATGAGACGGCCGGAGTCAGCGATGGGGTGGCGGTGCGACCGTCCCGCCGCACAGAGGGGTGCAGTGAAAAGGCTTGCTGCTCGTTTGTCGTCGGGCCGGTGGCAGCGTTGGCGGCGGGTGACGGAGAACGACGGGGAGGTCCGCCGACAGGGGTTATCTGAGCGACACGGTTGGCTAGAGCGGCCCGGCGCTTAGCGCGGGCCCGACGAGCGTCGACCATGAACTCGGCGGAGTGGCGAAGCGTGGATCGACGAAGAGGAAAGCTTTGGCGCACCCCTACCTGGCACGCCAAATGTCGGATTTCGGGTTCCAGCAAAACCCTTGAGGTTCGAACACTGGGGTGCGCCCAAAGATCTCTCCCCCTCTCTAGCTCGCACACTCTACGGTCTCACGGCCTAGCTCGACGATCCCAAAGAACATGAGACACAAGATTTATACTGGTTCGGGCCACCATTGTGGTGTAATACCCTACTCCAGTGTGGTATGGTGGATTGCCTCTTCGGCTGAGGATGAACAGTTAGAAGGGAAGAACAGCCTCACGAGGAGAGGTGTTCTTGTGCTTGGTGAACTTGTCTGGTGGCCTTGGTGGAATGGATCCGGTTCAAGATGAGCTCGATCCCTACGGTGGTGGCTAGTCCTATTTATAGAGGCCCTGGTCCTCTTCCCAAATATTGAGCGGGAAGGGATCCCACAACGGCCAAATTTGAAGGGAGACAACTAGTACAAGCTATCCTGACAAAAGTAGTCTTCACCTGCCAAAGGCTCTGGTGGTGATGCCGTCTTAGGCTCCATGATGACCTCTGTCCTGCTATCCTGCTGGTCTTGTTCTTGTTGCACCGATATGGAAACCTTTGCCTGATGCCTCGGGACTCCTCGTCTTCGCTTGCCCCTTTAGCACCAAAGATAAAACGAAGACATTGTGCGCGCTGGCGCCCACCTGGCTCAAGTCATCATGGCTTGCGTCACAGAAACCTCGCGAGGTGCCCCTCGCCTTGATCTCTCCGCCCCTCGCGAGCCAACCTGGTGAGGCCGCCCCTGAGGAGGTCTTGCGTCGTCCGCCTCGCGAGGCTTGGCCCCTCACGAGGGTCTTGAATGTTTGTTGGTGAAGATGGGCCGTACAGGGCCGCTAGTGGTGCCATGTCGTGGGCCGCAGGCAAGCAAGTCTGGGGACCCCCGTTCCTAGAACGCCGACAGCAGGGGCGAGCGGCGGCAAAGGTGCGTCAGGAGGAAGGCGAGTGGCGGCTGAGGATGGCGAGGGGCAGAGAGGGAACCCGTAGGGAAACCAGATGTTGGGCGCGGTGGGGGTGGGCCTAGGGCACGACATCGGCCCGGCAGGAGCGGGTCGGCCTGCTAAGGACTCCCTAGCTGGGACCGGATCCAGGGCGCGGCAGGCTGAACACGCCACCCCCACCTGACGGCCCACCGGGCCACGGCCCAGGACCCTAGGGCCCAGGGAGCAGGGCGGCGTACCCGCTCGGAGGGTTTCCCCTCGACGAGCAGGCGCCGCCGCCGGCGGCGCCACGGCCGCGGGGGAGCACGGGGAGGACAGATGGATGCGATGGAGCGGAAGCGGAAGCGGGGCATGGAATTGGAGACCGGAAGACCCAAAGCGCGCGATAAACGGCCGAAACAGGGAGCGGCGGGCGGGGAGGGCGAAGTCGAGAGCAGCGCGCGGCGAATCCATGCCGGAGGCCAGCGAGCCAACGGACGAAGGCGGCGGGGGCGGACGCCATGAGGCAAGGGCAGGGCCAAGATCAGACCGGCCGGCAATGCCCCACGAGCGGTGGCGGCTCCAGCAAGACCCAACATGCCCCAAAGCTCCAGCTTTGGCACCGGTCCCCGGCCACCTCGGCGGCAGCCTCCGCGAGCCCGAGTCCGAGCCCCGCACGAGGGAGGCTGGACAGGGAGCCACGCTGGACGGCGCGGCCAAGGCAGCGAGGGCCAGGCAGCGGGGAGGGGACGGAGGAGCAGGGGAGTTGGCCGGCGCGGGAGCCACATCCTCGTCCACGAGATCCGCCCACCGGAGACACGTCGGGGCAGGGCTCGAAGGAGAGTCCGCGGGGGCCATCGCGGGAGCCAGGGTCGACGTAGAGGCGGGGTCCGGCGCGGGGAAGGGGCTGCAAAGGCGGAGGAGGCGTCCGGCGAGGGCGCGGGCGGGTCGCCCGAGCTCACGGTCGTGGGAGCCATCTCACGACCTCCTATGTTGTTTCTGAAATCTGAACTTTCTATGGTGTTATTTTAGTACGAACTCTTGGGCTATTTGTGACGCTTATAGGAATAGCTCGATAGATTGATCAGAAAGGATAACTTTGAGGTGCTTTCGTACCCCACAAACAATTTTATCTTATGTTCTCCGCTAAATAAGAATGGGTGATTCTTTGTCGCACGTTGAGGGATTGCTATATGATTCAATTATGTTAGCACTGTTGAGAGATTGCACTAGCGAAAGTATGAAGCCTAGGCCTTATTTCCAAGCATTTCAATACCATTTGTGCTCCATTTTATCACTTGCTACCTTGATGTTTTTTTATTTTCGGATTACAAAAACCTATATCTACTATCCATACTACACTTGTATCACCATCTCTTCGCCGAACTAGTGTACCTATATACAATTTACCATTGTATTGGGTGTGTTGGGGACACAAGAGATTTCTTGTATTTGATTGCAGGGTTGTTTGGGAGAGACCATCTTCATCTTACGCCTCCCACGAATTGATCAACCTTAGGTCATCCACTTGAGGGAAAATTGCTACTATCCTACAAAACTCTGCACTTGGAGGCCCAACACGAGTCTACAAGAATAAAGTTGCGTAGTAGACATCACACCACCTCAACGTTGATCCTAAAATGAAACCAGTCCGGCAGTAACTCCGTCGTTTCAATGAGGAAAGACGAAAAGCTATTGGTGAAGAAGTAGGATTCATCGTTGAAGTTTTTCACCTAGGGTAGTTGGCAAATCCAATGCTTGTGTTGAATAAAAATGGGACTTGGCGAATGTGTGTTGATTACATAGACCTTAACAAAGCTTGCCCCAAGGATCCGTTCGCTCTTCCTCGCATTGGTCCAATCGTCGATTCCACGACTGGTTGTGAGAGTTTATGTTCCCTGGACGCTTACTCTGGGTATCATCAGATAAAGATGGCCATTGAGGATCAGGAGAAGACGGCCTTTATCACACCCTTTGGGGCTTTCTGCTATGTATGTATGCCTTTTGCGCTTAAGAGCGCGGGAGCTACTTATCAGTGTTGTGTACAGAATTGTTTTCACAATCAGATCGGGCGTAATGTTCATGCTTATGTTGATGATATCATGGTCAAATCACAAAAGAAGGAAACGCTATTGGACGACCTCAAGGAAACATTTGACAACCTTCGGGTTTACAAGATGATGCTTAAACCAACCAAGTATGTTTTTGGCGTTCCTGTAGATAAATTGCTAGGTTTTCTGGTGTCTGAACGGGGCATTGAAGCTAATCCGGAGAAAATCAAGGCGGTGACCTCCCTTGCTAAGCCAGCCAACATCAACGATGTCCAGCGTATGGCGGGTCGAATCACCGCCCTGAGCCGGTTCATAAGTCGCCTTGGAGAGAAGGCAATTACTCTATACCAAATGATGAAGAGGACAAACAACTTTGTCTGGAGTGATGTTGCTAATGATGCTTTAGAAGCCCTCAAGAAGCAGTTGGTTGAGCCGCTCGTCCTCGTTGCTCCCATTGGCAAAGAGCCTGTGCTCATGTACATCGCTGCTAATAACAAAGTAGTGAGTGTGGCAGTTGTCATCAAGCGAAAGGAGGCAGGACAAGAGTATCTAGTCGAGAGGCAAGTTTACTATGTTAGCGAAGTTCTGACTGAGTCCAAGTAGGCCACAGGCCCTCTGGGAGATATCATCCAAAATATGGAGGCCACAGGCCGAGTTGCTAAGTGGGCGATTGAGCTTGGGCCACATCATCTAAAATATGTGCCCCAGGAGGCTATCAAATCTCAGGCATTGGTGGATTTCATCAACGATTGGACTGAACTTCAAGTTCCCAAAGAGAAGACAGACAATACATATTGGACGATCCATTTTGATGGTTCCAGGCAATTGGAAAGCTTGGGGGCTGGAGTTATCATAGCTTCCCCACGAGGTGACAAGTTTTGTTATGTTCTGAGGATTATGTTTCCCTGTACTAGCAATGCAGCTAAATATGAGGGCCTCCTTCACGGCCTCTGTATGGCTAAAGAGATGAATCTCAGCCGCGTCAGGTACCTGAGCGGCTCTGATCTAGTTGCTGAGCAGGTTTCTGGAAAGTGGGATTCCAAGGACCCTCTCATGGCGGCTTATCGACAAGCAGTGACTAATATCGCAGGACATTTTGAAGGTTATCAGGTTGATCACATTGATCGGCGGCTCAATGAGGCGGCTGATGCATTATCACGACTCGGCTCTCACGTAAGCCGGTTCCTCCCAACGTGTTCCTTGATGTTCTCCATAATCCTTCTGTCAAACTGCCGTCAGAAGAAGATTTTGCTATACCTGACCCAAAGGCACATTTGGTGGCTGCTCTCTATGCTATACCAGATTGGGCGACCACTTATTTCGCTTATCTGACTCAAGGAGAACTCCTTGAGGATGAACTCATTGCTCATCAGATCATGCGATGCTCCAAGTCCATGACCATTGTCAATGGTGAGTTACACGGAAGAAGCATCACAGGTGTTTTTCAGCGTTGTGTTTCCCCTGAAGAGGGACAAGAAATCCTTAATGAGATTCACTCTAGTGATTGTGGTCATCATGACAGCTCAATATCCCTGGTGGCGAAGGCCTTTCCACACAGTTTTTATTGGCTAACGGCTCATGCAGATACTGAGGATATCGTGCGCAAGTGTGATGGATACCAAAAGTTTGCATGTCAGGCTCACATGCCGGCTCAAGAACTCTGGATGATTCCAATCACCTGGCCATTCGCAGTCCAGGGGCTTCATATGGTTGGCCCATTCAAGCAGTCTAAGGACAAGAAGACTCACCTTGTTGTTGATAAATTTACCAAGTGGGTTGAAGCAAAACCAATAAGCAATTGTGATGCAGCCACAATAGTCAAGTTCCTGAAAACGTTGATTTTCGTTTTGGTTATCCACACAACATCATCAATAATAATGGCACTAATTTGTCTAAGGGAGCTATGAAGCAATTATGTCAGCGAGAGCATATCCGGCTTGATGTAGCATCAATAGCACATCCTCAGTCCAATGGGCAAGCAGAACGCGCTAACCAGGAGATTCTACGAGGTATCAAGCCAAGGATCATGGTTCCCCCTGAGCGTACTCCGGGTTGTTGGGTTGAGGAGCTCCCCTCTCTCCTTTGGAGTATATGGACCACCCCCAACAGATCAACAGGCTATATGCCTTTCTTCATGGTCTATGGCATAGAAGCCGTGTTACTTAGTGATATTGGTCATGATTCCCCCAGAGTTGCAGCTTATGTTGAAGCAGATAATGAGCAAGCTCGACAAGACTCCTTGGATGCTCTGGAAGAGGAACGTGACTTTGCCGCAGCATGATCAGTGATCTATCAACAAGACCTGCGTCGCTATCATAGCCGTAAAGTTCGCAGCCATACTTTTCAGGAGGGCGACTTAGTGCTCCAGTTAATCCAAGAACAAGCCGGCATGCATAAGCTTTCACCTCCATGAGAAGGGCCTTTTGTCATCGGCAAGAATCTCAACAACGGGGTCATATTACCTGATTAACATACGTGAACGTAATAAATCGCGCACATCTGAGGAGGAGACCAACAGACCTTGGAATATTGCTCATCTCCGACCCTATTATACTTAGAGCCACTGGATCCAGCTTATTGTACATACCTTTGTATATATCTTTATGATCATTATAATAAAGCCGGCATCCCCGAAACTCGGGGTCTGTCGTTCTCATCTCATAATTTGTGCATGAGTCTTTATTTTTTGATCATAGGTCACTTGGGCGCTTCCAACTCATCGATTCTAGCTATTAACATCCCTCTTAACCTGTCATATGCCATTATAATTATTGGTTAAACCTGCCTGTCTGCTTGATGCTACTCCACCAAGGTGACCCGGCGTACTCTTGACAAGTCAATCTATCACGACCATGAACTTGTCAAGGTTAAAACGCCGGCTTACGTCACGTGAGAGCCGGCTTACAGAAAGCTAGGGTAAACCATGGGCTATCAAGCCAGCTTCATTGAAACAAGACTCGAGCCTCGAAAACCGGTCTTTGTTATCGTGCCTCAAAAGCCGGTTTAACATTATCTATATATCTTTGAATCTTCTTCTATTTTACAGGATTTCTGCTCCTTGATCACTTGTTGCATCGACCATGAGTCGCCGGATTAACAAGTACCCCGGTTTATTTTGATCAAGATTGAGCTCCTATCGACCAAGAGTCGCCGGGTCATTATACATCGGATCTCTATTAATCAAGGATTGCCCTATTCACCAGAGTCGCCGGTTCATGAATAACTGACCCCGGCTATCATTCAAACAATGGCGCATTGCCACAAACAGAAGGCCACTACAAGTATTAAGGACAAATCGGCGGGTTAGCACACACCACGCCAGTTCGATATCTTGTGCCAAAATCCCCAGTTCCAAGTGCTCGATGGCACCACAGATGAAACAAGTATTTTACTCTCCTATTACAAAGCCTCAGCTGGGCTCAAAATCAGGCTAACATCACGACTCGCCTAAGAGGACTCCGGGTCAGCATCTCCTTGGTGGCCTTCTTCGTCAGTCGTCGCCAGGTCAGCCTGCATCCGCTCATCCTGCCCGTTCTGGAGGTCTCTTGGTTTCCGCTGGATAGTGGACAATCTTTGAAAAACTGAGTCGTCGGTGATAATAGCGTACGGGTTGACGTCAGGGGCGAAAGTTTGCTTACGACGTGGTGGAGTAAGCACAAAGGATTTGTGCTCTGGCGGGTTGATACGCTTGTTATCTTCCGAGTAGCCAGGCTGATATTTCACCAAGTCTAGCTCCTCCACCATTTGAGTCGCCGCCACCCAGTCTCCTTCACGCAGCGTGCAAAATCTTCTGGAGAGAACTCTGTACCATCCATATTGAATTGAGGAAACCTGCCCACCATCTCAGTAGGATCTATCTCAGGGAAAAAGGCTTTGGCTCAGGCGAGAACCATGTGATAGGCAAACTATTTTGAGCCAAAGTCCACTGAAAGAATTTTAGTTTTCTTTCAATCTTGAGCCTCCAGATCAAATCAAGTTCAGGATTGGCAATAGAGCTAATGAACTGGCGGAGTAGGCTGATCTGAAAGTGTATTGCTTAGCCTCCGTCCAATTCCAGTGGATGGCGTCTCGATCTTCAGTAAGAGTAACATTCTGAACATTTTCCCAAAGCTGTAGGAAAGCATGTAGTTTATCATGGGAGTATAGTCTTTCCATCCTCTTCATCCATCTTTGGTGTTGCAGTTCCCGAGTGACAGTGTGGTTCCTCCTGCGATCCAACTTGAAAAGAGTGAGCGCAAGTTCTTTTTGAGCAACCCCATCAAGCCATTTTGACTTCCAGAAACTTGCACTATGCCCATCTCCTAGGCGCACAGTGGTTGATGCATTGAAAAGCTGCATATCTAATTCAGAGCAAGGTAGTTGCATGCCGAACCAGGGACGAGGTTGAGTCTGTCACGCGAACCAAGCCCACCATACTTTTTGAGGTGCAAACCTGCTGCCAATTGACTGCATAGTTCCCTTAGCCTCCTCATCGCCACCTTTCCATAGAAATCTTCTCGAGAGAAGTCCACTTTTCAACCTCGAACTAACCACTCGGTTTGATTTACAACCCTGAACTACGAAACCGATAGAAATACACCCCGAACTAACTATAAGGTCCAAAACTCAACCCTGGTTTCGGTTTTGTGTCGGTCAAGCGGTTTTGACCAAAGTCAAAGCTGACTGGACTGCTGACTAGGCACCCAGGAAATTTTTAAAAAAAACTTCTCTCTCACTCCTACCCCTCTCTCTCTCTCTCCGCCGCCGGGTACTGGATGCCCGTGCCTTGCTGGACTCGGTCCTTGCTACTGTTGCCGCTGCCTGTAGAAAGTGAAGTGAGGACAACTGTATTGATTCACTCAGTGTACATATACAGAGATTACACACGGTACACAGCTATCTTAACTAACTTAGCTATGCACAGGCTAACCACCCCTAGAAATGAGTAGTAGCATGCAGATCGTGGGCGTTGGCACAGCAACAGCACGCACGTTTGTGCATGCACTACTACCTGAAAGACCGGTTCCAACACTGCCGTCCCGAGCTCCGCTGACGCCCCTCCCCGACCACTCCCCGCCGTCCATCACGCAGTGCCCCTTTCCCGGCCATGCAGCAGCGCCGCCAACTTGAAGCAGCTCGGGGGCGAGGTCAACGGCGTCGGCACCCTTCAGCCAGTACCGGACGACAGGCTTGTCCGGATCTTCGAGGTCCATCCGAGGAGATCCCATCCATGAGGGCTCGCCGGAGTTGACGAAGATGACAGGGCAGTGCGGTTCTCGTCAGGATCGGTGTTTCCTTGGTCGTCTTCTTCCGTGGGATGGCGCGGGAGGTTCGTAGTGACGAGGCAACCGTACAATCATGCTCGGAGGCACCGGTTTCCATCTCCTCAGGCGGCAATCTCTCGCCGGAGTTGACGCAGCGAGGCGGCGGCAGAGAGCATAGTATCCTCCCGGTCGTCATCTTCCTATACAGGCGACGGCGGCCCGGAACGGCTGTTCCAGGCTTCCAGCTAGAGGCTGCAGTTGGTGTTGTCTGGCGACGGCGACGGACGGAGGTACTGCATCGGTGCTGCCTAGGCGCCGCGGACTGGTTGTTTGCGAGCAGCTAGAGCGGTTGTTCCGGTTGCAGGCTGCAGGTGATGTAGGCTGCCGCCGACGGCAGACAGAGGCAGGGGTGGCTGGGCGATGAACAGAGATAGAGAGAACGAGCTGCGCGGCTGCATGCATCCTTTTACTCATCGGCGGAGAGAGATAGAAGAGGGGGTAGAGTTTGGTTCTTGTTTTTTTATTTCCTGGGTGCCTAGTCAGCAGTCCAGTCAGCGTTGACTTCGGTCAAAACCGCTTGGCAGACACAAAACCGAGACTAGGGTTGTGTTTTGGACCTCGTGGTTAGTTTGGGGTGTATTTCGACCGGTTTCAAAGTTGGGGGTTGTAAATCAAACCGAGTGGCTAGTTCGAGGTTGAAATGTGGACTTCTCTCAATCTTCTCCTTAGCTTATCAATCCTTTTGATTATCATTTGCTGGGGGCGAACAACGTCAAAAAGTAGATGGTGATAGATGTAAGAACCGAGTTTATCAGCGTAAGCTAACCCACTTTGTTCATTAGCTTGCCTCTCCATCCTGCCAGCTTGCAGCAATCTTATCGGTCAATATTTGAAATCAGCTCGCCTAAGCTTGCGAAGGCTAAGGGGAAGCCCAAGGTATTTACATGGCAAGGAATCGATGGTTTTAGCAAACTCTAAGAGCACCTCAGTGATCAGCTGGTCATCACAGCAAATGGGGAAGGCCGAGGACTTGTTTAAGTTGGCGAAAAGCCGAGACCCACATGCCGAAACTATTGATTGGGTGGCCTTCATCTCCTGTTTGTAAGGGTTTAAGAAAAGAGCGGCAGCATCGGCGTATAGGCTTACTCCGATAGAGGTCAATTTGTGCATGATAGGCTTGAAGATACCAGCTTCAATGACGTGCGCGAAGATGCGCTGTAGAGGTTCAATGGCAAGCAAGAACAGGAATTGAGAGAGGGGGTCGCCTTGTTGCAAGCGTCGTCGAACAGCAGCCCAGGTGCGCCATTCTGAATTACCTGGGAGGAAGTGGGGGAAAGTGATATTGCAATGCATCTCTGACCAAAACCCATGTGGCAGAGCACCTCGAGTAGGCAATGCCATCTGACGAAGTCGAAAGCCTCGGCAATGTCCAACTTCAGGAAGATTGCACCTTTCTTGGCCCTGTGCAGACTCTGAATGAGTTTCTGGACATAGAGAAAGTTGTCTTGAAATGCACCGCTCAACAACCTGATTCACGAGTTCATAAATAATGAAGACAGACGGCACAAGATGGAGTACTTTGAAGGACGAAATGAAATTTATTGCTGAAATGCAAAATCAGCGAAGCATGGTCCTACAAGACATGCTCCCGTTCCAGCACCCACAAACTTGTTACCACTAAACTATTTGCTACAGTAGTACTCTATTGCTATAGCCACAGGCTTAAGTTGTGTTACAAAAAATCTCTGCACAGCAAAATCAAAGGCAAGATCGCACTAACTGCAAACAAATCGAGAAAGATCCTTTACATGGGGGCTGCCGAGTGTCATCTCTGCTACACAAAGAATCAATGCAATCAAAATTCAAAGAATCAGGTCACTTGGTTTACCAATCATCCGAAGGACAAGCTGGAATCACAACGATTAAGAGCTTGTTCTGTCAGGGATCTCCTGTTTACCAATCATCTGAAGGAAAAGCAGGAATCACCACGTGTAAGAACCTGTGCTGTCAGAGTACGCTTGTTTACCAATCACCTGAAGGAGAAGCATGAATCATCGCAATTAAGAGCCTGTACTGTCAGGGCGCCAGAAACTCTTCCTGGCAACAAGAAATTGCCGCCTCATAATAGCGGTCTTGTAATGCAGAGAGCGAAGAACGCGGTCCATTTTTCTGATCATTCCAATATTGTCTTGCAACACAAACCATCTACCAGGTCTAAGTATCCTGTCAATTTCCGCTGCTATTTCAATGATATCACACCTAAAACAAAAGCATAGGCATAGGCATAAGCTTGCTTGCACAACTATAGAAGAGAATGTTATAATGTACAGTACCAGTTATTCAAGACTCAAGGCAAGCTAGTGTACCTATTTGCGAGGCTCTGAAGGAGATAGCTCATGTGAAGAAGATCATAGGTTCGTGGGTATGTATTAAAAGATTCACACCAGTCATGATATACACCTATCAAACCTCTGTTGAAAATGATAGGCAAAGTGTCTGGCTGATCAAAGGGTACAACATTCATCACCCATAAAGGTCGATCAATGAATGATGCTGCAAATCTGGAATAAGAAATCAACTTTGATAAATATCTTAACATGAAACGAAGCATGTAACTAGAGTGGTCGGCATTTTGAAGGAAATTAGGAGCTGTGAAAACAAAAAATGCTATACTTCAAGCAAACGCAACCAGCCAAAGGAAATCAGGAATCATGTAAACATGTCGTATGTGCTTTAAAGATGGGTCATTAATTTAACAATCTAGTGGCAATCAACTAGATACCATTTTTTTTCTAAATTCATTGCTGAGAATAAGTAAAAACAGTATCCTCCTGTCTTCTGCAACCAAAAGATACTCAATAAGGAATGACAAGTACTGGGTCCAGTGCCTTAACTGTGCTCATCAATAGTCAGAATATAAACCAACTAACAGTCTACACTATTCAGCAAACAAAGGGCAAACATCTTCAACGGGATCTAGCAGAAGCACCAAATATATGAATGTCATGACTTGTTAAAAAAAAGTCTATTGCATAAAGGAACAAACTGAGTTTCCTTACCCTCCAAAGCCAGCATTCATGTCCATAACATTCCGAATACTAGACCAATTAACTGCAAATTCACTGGAATATACTTCTGAAATAAGGCCATTCCAGTTTTTTGTATCAGAATCAAAATTTTCTTGAGAAAACCAAGTAGAAGAATTCTCAGATGAAGTTGAAGATCTGATGTTAAGCCTTTCAGGCCAGGATATGGGCCAACTATTTCCTTCACTTGACTTTGACAGAACAGGCAACAAGAGACAACTGTCGAGAGGAGTATACCTGAATAGGATACATTAGAACATTAGTATTTATCATATCACTGGCATAAAGGAACATTACCATAAATATTATCTGATGCCTATATCTCCATAGCCAGCTACTTTCACATGGCACAAATCATACATGGCCCACCAATGCATCAATCCATCCGACAGAATGATCCTAACCACTGGTAACTACTCCCTCCGTCCCATAATATAAGAACGTTTTTGACACTACACTGACACTAGTGTAGTGTCAAAAACGTTCTTATATTTTGGGACAGAGGGAGTATAAGACTAGCATATATTACAAGCCTGAACTGCATGTGACATTATATGAACCAAAGGTTATCCGAAGAAAATGTACCATGGAGAGCGGCCATTGCTCCCAGAGCATAGAGGTGGTTCATTATTTTTCCTCTCAGTGTAGCAAGAATTTGAGGTTGGCTTTTGGTAAATAACAACTCCAATCCTATTAACATCCTTTGATTTTACAACTGTCCTCCAGCAGATTGATTTGGTCAGAGTAACCATTGCTGCCAGAAGTTGAACACATCGAATTAGCAAGAAGTTGATCACCACATGGATGCAAAATAGACAGGGTTGTTGGCCTAAATACAAAAATTCTAGCTCCTAGGTAGTAATGCAAACCTGTTTTATTAACCTTAGTGGAAATGATGTCCAATTTTTAGAAAGTCTTACCACTTACCACTTGTCTAACTGAAAAGATGACTACCATTCATATGTCTTGAATGAATTAACTAATGAACTACATCAACTGACACAGCTACCTCATTGTCTGTCCATTGTTTTTTATGGATTCATGTTATTAGTTAGACGGTAAGAAACGGTTTTGCATGTTGATATAACAAAATGAAAGTATATACGAGATCATAATTTTTGTATATGGTGCTATTATATATGCTTAGAGATCATGAAACCTTGCCAGAGACAAATTATCTCCAGTTCAGTAAACATGCATAATTTGTTCAACACTAATAGTAGGCTTTGTTCAACGCTAATAGTAAGCTGAAAACTTATGTTGATAACAATCATTATGATGGGAAAATATAGATCTTAACCATTCCAGTCATCTTCATCTCTCTTGCCACGTCGATAGACTGGCGTCGCAGACCAGATGTAATATCCTCCAGGCCTGAGTACTCTATTGAGCTCCAACAATGGTTTTCCACCTGTACGCCCCAAGGTAGTAAAATTGTAAATTAAAAATGCTTGCACCAAGCCACCAACTAAAAAAAGCAAGGCGGGCAAAAGAGGTGGATTTGATGCTCCTGGAATCATATGGAACCCATTTTTATTTGCACTTCGAAAATACTCAAGCAACTCATATATTTAGAGCACATTACGATATGTGCAAATGCAATAATTTGTGCAAAATAATGATAATACATGCACTGCAAAATGAAAAAAAAAACAGACTTAAATTACATAAGATGTGTATTGACTACTACTCTAAACACTCTTATATTCCTTTACAGAGGGAGTATATTTTTGTAGAGTACATGTGTGATCATATTTTTACACAGGAATTGCATGGCACATATTCTCACATGTTTTATATCCATGATTTTTTTTCGAATTACACAAAACCAAAACATGGGATCATATGATCCTGGGAGCAGATTCCTTTCCTCCGCAAATGCTGAACCTTGAAAATAAATAGTAGCAAAACTACACAAGATAAATAGCAGGAATGGTTCAAAGTACTTGCCATCAGCATACCAGTGAACCCTACAGGATCACATCAAATGAATTATCAGGGAAGGGAAGTTTTTGTGTTCCAATCACTGCCAACAATGCCGGAATTCCCCGCTCTAGCGCAAATTGTATCTGAGCTTCATGCTCGTCTTTTGGGGCAATAGACATAGTAATGACATTCCTGTCAAGCAAGTATCCACCAAAGCTGGCAACACCACATCCAACATCCAGCACAGTTCTTGCATGAGTTCCCCATTTAATTTGTGGCATTATCTATTGAAACAGAATGACTGCAAGCTGTGAGATATCGCAAACAAAAAGGGGAGCTATTATATTAGCAATACTGAAGCCATAAAATAAGAACTTGCACCGATAATCATAGGAATGCACCATGTTTTTTTTGAGCCGGGCATAACCCCTTTCCATTACTTGCATAACGGAAATACAAATAGTCTTAAGAGTTCAAAAGGAGACCTAGAAAGGGGAAATGCACCATGTATTTGATGTTGATTTTAGAAGCATGTCACTGAAACAATGAACTTATGGTGTGCAGTCGTCTTAAAAGTTAAGTATCACCAAGAATGTGAATAAATAGATTTATCATCATAAATATGCAACTTCAATGGAAATTCATGAGGTCAAAAGCAAGTAAAGGGCACAAAATAATATACCTGTTCAATGAATCGGATGTATCTGGTCACACCTGCTTTAAATTGAGTTCCACCTCCAGGAAAGACAAAATAATTACCAGACTTCCTCACCCAGTTCTGGTCCTTCTTGTATTCCACTAGCTTTGGGTGAGGAACATTGTTATACCAAATCTGAAATTTGCAAAAGGAATATGCTATGACAAGGTTACAAGTCATGTTATATAAAAAAGAACATGCTCTAGCTTATTGCAAGCTTGAACATAGAAGAATCAGTGCCTAAGTACGTTATTATACATGCCCGAATATCTAGTGGATACACATGTAACCATGTGGCAAAGGTCGTTTGCAAGAAGCAGTTAAAAAGGGTGATTCATAAGTATTACCAAAAGGATATACACCCTTCCAACCTGAAACTAACAGTAGGACGGTATAACAAGATTTGACAATAAAGGGTACAATCCCAACAGAGCACTCTACTGTGTTTGGAGGATGTGCAAATATGCACATTTCTCCTCACAATCAACTGCACTAGCAAACCACACAGGACAACACTGCCTCTAATCGGACATAAGATCACAAATTAGCAATATTAAATTACTACTACGTTGTGGAATAAGCGAGCAAGCACTAGCAAACCACAGCACAAAGCTACCTTGTGGAATAAGCGAGTATTAATTAATCAGAGCATGAGAGCACGCCTTAGCCATGTTAAAGTACCACTACTACATTGTTCAATAATCAAACAAGCTGCGAAACCGCTTCCTCGTTTACCGAAGAAGACAAGCAGGCATCCTCACCATGTCACGGCTGCGCGGCCAGGGCAGGGGAAGCCGGTACCCCGCGGGGAGCGGCACCAGGCACCTCGGGCGCGGCTTCGTGGGGCAGTGCCGCTCCCGGTGCTCCATGTGCCGTATCGACTTGAGCGCCTTGACGGCCTTCACGTTGTCCAGGCACGGTATGTAGTCCGCGGGCTCGACCCGCCTCCCCACCGCGCACAATCCCCACGACGGTGCCTCCACCGGCTTCTCCTCCCCGCCGCCCCCCTCTGCGCCTCGTCCGCCCGAGACGCCGGCGGTGATCTCCTTTGTGTCGACCGATGTGCTCACTTGTGCAGCGGCAGCGGGCAGCGTGCCGTGACCCAGCTGGGTTGCGTTGGTGTCGGCGACATCTGCAGTGGCGGCAGCCTCTGGTCGGGGTAGATCGGCGGCGCTGCTGCTGCTCCCGCCAGATGCTGTTTCGTGTGAAGATGCGTCGGCGGGGACCGGAATTGGGGTTTGGGGCGGCGATGGAGAGGAGACGGGCAATGGGGTTTGGGGAGGCGCTGGAGAGGAGACGGGCAATGGGGTTTGGGGCGGCGCCAAAGCGGAGATGGGCAGTGGGGTTTGGGGAGGCGCTGGAGCGGCGCGCGAGGAGAAGGAGGAGAAGCGGGAGGTGGGGGAGAAGAAGAAGGGGAGAGCGGAAGGGGCGGGGCTGAGGAGGAGGAAGAGGGAGGAGAGGAGGATGAAGAGGGCGACGGAAATCGCGATGGGGCGCTTGCGATCGGAGAGGGCGGAGGAGATGGCCATTTCCTCTGCTTCCCGTGCGGGGACGGGAAGCCGGAGTTGCGGAAAGTGAGCGGGAAGGGGCAGGGGGAGAAGGTATATAGATCTCGGGGGACGCCGGGACGGCGGCCGTGGCCGGGGAAGGAGGTGCGGCGCTGTGGGGCGCGCGGTGGCGCGGGATGGTTTCAGTGAAGTGAGGACCCACGGGCCAGGGAGGCCAGGAAGGTGAGCCTAGTCGGCTCTGTTTGTTGGGATATTTTTGCATGCCGGCGTGTGGGCAATTTTTGGTTGGCCATCAGGCCTGAACGGCAGGACCGAGCAGGAACAAGAGAGCTTCTCCGGGATTCCATTTTTCTTAATTCACACATGAGTCAGTTTACCAAAACATGTTTTATTACTTATTACTTACTAGTAAAAAGGGCCCGTGTGTTGCAACGGAAGAAAAAAATTACGAACTTTTTTAAACTCATGAACAGTTTTCAAATTCATGAACACTTTAAAAAAATTCGAACATTTTTTGAATTCATGAACATTTTATACCATTTGCAAACATTTTTTAAAAAATATGTTGCATTTTAAATAATTTTCTTGAATCGGCGAACATTTCTAGAATGGATGAGCATTGTTTTGGAAATTGGTGGAACATTTTTTGAAATTCACGAACATCTTTTGAAATGCATGATCATTTTTAGGATCAGCAAAAAATTATAGAATGAATAACTATTTTAAGTCACAAACAGTTTTTGAATTTTTAGGATATTTTTCCATTCATGAATATTTTTTGAATTGGCTAAAAGTTGTTTAATTCCATTAAAAATCATGAACATTTTTTGATTTCCTGAACATTTGTTTTCAAAATTTTGAACGCCTTTTGAATAAGCAAACATTATTTATAAAATCGCGAACATTTTTTGAATCCACAAACATTTTATTTCAAAATTCTCAATTTTTAATTTCCAAACCTTTTTGAATTCCCAAATTGTTTAAAGTAGAAAAAATGAAAACAAAAAAGTAAATAAAATTTCAAAAATAGGTCGCTCGGACATGGGCCGGCCTAGGTGCCCAACAAATTGAGCCATATTGTTTACCAATACATGTTTCATTGCTTATTATAGTATTTTCAACACCCCTTTGGCCCTTCCCAGCCCTAGCTGCTGCCGCCATCTCGGTTCGTCGACGGTCTAGAAGCCTCGTCGGTGGCAAGAGAGGTCTGTTTCTTTTGTCTTTCCTTAGGTTTTGTTTCTCTGTCGGCATCGATGAGTTAATGTCGTTGTGTTTGAATAATGTATCTTCGGCCTTTCCCTACCTCGATGACATCTGATCTGGGAATTTGTGTCGCTAGATCTGTTCATATATGTTTAGATCTTGGCAGTTGGTGTGTCTACGAAGGACATCAATTGGTTGGCTATTGGTCTAGTGACTTTGACATCTTCTTTCATCATGTTATGAGGCATAGTCCGGGGTCTCGAAATGTATGGATTGTTGGTGTTGGATTGCAAGTCTGCATGTGGTGATCTTCCAATGATATTTCTTCAGCGACTTCTAGATCTCGTTCCAAGCGGTGACTTGCTATTACGATCTTTAAGGTCTGATATAGCAATGGGCGTTTACAGGTGTTCCTTTTCTTTATTGTTGCTTCAGTGCGATTTTGGCAGACGACAATCAACCCAAGGAAGAAGAAGGCTAGTTTGACTTTCAATGTGATTTTAATTTTATTGGTCGTTTCCATTGTTCTGGCTATTTTCCTTTATAATATCGAACCTAAGTACCTAACATACATTAGGGTGAAACATCTTTTTATCTGTTAGTTATTACAGAGTCGTCATATGCCTTTGGATCACCATAATTTATGGAGAGCGCTTCATATCGAGCATGTGGGCCTCCATATTTGGAGTCGGGGCATTGATATGGAGCGGCCTCCATCCATAACCGCTCGAGCGGGAGGGTAGTCTCAGTCCGGATTCTTCTTCCCGCACGCAACCCGGTCAATGGCGTTGTCACCGTCTCGTACGGCTGCCACTTCTGCCCCTGCCAATGTTACAACCGCTTTTCCATCAGGAAAGAGCGCCAATTAAAGGTCGATGTCATGTGTTGCACATGTTTTCCGCTGGAGCACGCTGATATGTCTCAAACGGATTTATAATTTTTGGTTGTTCTATGGTAATACATTACTCCCTCCATTCCAAAATATAGTGCGCCCGCGCTTCCCGATGTCCAATTTTGACCATAAATTTAACCAACGAGACCAACTGCGGCGGGAGAAAAAATTATATAATTAAAAACTTCTTTCGAATACGAATTCACTGATATAATTTTTGCTCCTGCCGCAATCGGTCTTAATAGTTAAATTTACGGTCAAAGTTGAAGCACGTGGATAAAGGAAGCACTACATTGTGGAATGGAGGGAGTATCATTTTTGTATATTTTTATATTTATATTTATTCTAGACTAACATATTAATTTAGTGACTAGTGTCAATTCATGTTTCTGCATGCTTTTGATTTTATAGGAAAATCAATATCTACGGAGTCCAAAATAACTTGTCGATTTAATATGATTTTTTCGAGCAACGATGGACCTAGGAAGCTTAGCGAGAGATCGAGAGGAGCCATAGGGGCCCCACACGGCCACCTAGCATGCCCCTGCCCTAGGGTCGTCCCTAAGTCATATGGGGCCCACCTGCATCGCCTTTCGTCCATTCCATTGCCATAAAATCCTATAAATACCGAAACCTCCCGCCATATTTTTAGAAGAATTTTTCTACCACCACAAGTTCCTATTTCGCGAAGATCCAATCTAGAGTTATGTTCCGGAGCTCTGAGGGGGAATCCATTATCAAAGGCTTCTTCATCAACCTTATTGCCTCTATAACTGTGTGTAAGTAGTTCCATCAGAACCTTAGGGTCCATAGTAGTAGCTAGATTATTCTCTCTCTCTGTTTGGATCTTCAACACCATGTTCCCGTGAGCTGCTTCACATGATCGGGGTCAATTCAATGTATTTCCGTAGTGTGTTTGTTGGGACATGATGGATTATCACTTTATGAATCAGATTGTTCATTGAAATCAGTTGAATCTTTTGAGGGTCTTTTTGGTATAATTAAATAGCTTTGCATGCTCTCTAATCTATCTATTTTCTTTGGCCAAGTTTGATGAGTTTTTCTTCAGAGGGAGTGGTGCTTCGTAGTGGGTTCAATCTTGTGGTGCTTTATATCTCAGTGACGGAATGGGACAAGACACGTATTTGTATTGTTGCCTCTGAAGATAAAACGATGGTGTTTCGTCATACTGATTGATGTCTGCATTATATCATCTTGCTTATTGTGATGCTCTGTTTCTTGTAAACTTAATACCTCAAGATGCATGTTGGATAGTAGTTTTAGAGTAGAGTACTAGTAGTACATGCAGTTGGATTAACGGTCTACTTATCACAGACGTAATGTCTATATGAGATTATGCCATAAATGATCATAGTCATAAATATTGCAATATTAATCGATGCCCAACTGTAATTTCTTTACCATGTCATTTTCTTGTTTGAGAGAGATGTCACTAGTGAACCTATGGCCACTTAGGTCTATTCTACACAATTGTTACGGTTATCATTGTACTTTGCTACCAATTATCTCTATCTATTGCGTTTAATCTTGTGACTTGCGAGGCAAGGGGCTTGACAATCTTCTTGCTGTGTTGGGGACAAGTTGTTCTGAGTGTTGTGTGCAGGTATTGCTTACTTTGTTTGCTGGGAGAAGTTCCTACTGAATTGATAATCTTGGTTCTCTAACTAATGGAAATAGTTGCTATTGTTCTACTTCGCCCATACACTTGGGGGAATCCCAACAACTCCTACGGGAGCAAGCACACGCTCATTCGCGGGTATATAAAACCACCATCGCCGTTGCCACCGCACTCACCCTCATCGATGCCCAGGCCGGCCGTGACCCTGCCCCTTTCTTCGCCCTTCCCAGTCGCCGCCACAATCACCACCATCGACCATGTCGGTGTGGCTGCGCACTCTCGGGGACCTTTCCTCAACGAGACCGAAGAGGACCGCACCGAGAGAGATTTCTGGGAGAGTGCGTGTGACTACTCCGAGTGGGTCGAGGACGACACACGCGATAAGGCTGAATCAGTTGTCGGCCGCAACCGCTTCCCCGCAACCCTCGAGTATTTCGACCACATCTCGACAGATGCTTGCATAGAAATGGAAGCCGCACTCACTTGGACCTTAAAAATGTGGTTGTATCCCGCATCCAGGATGCCCAAGTGTTTATTGATTGCGTGGTCGGCAAAAGTCGCGGCAGCTGACCCCTCACCCGGTCTGCCCGCCTATGATGTCACTTTCTAGAGGAGGAAGAGCTCCTGGTTCATTTAGTAGAGAATCGTAGTGCCCAAGGTTGTTCAAATCCTAGTTGTAATCCTTCTTGAAATCCATTTTGTTAATCCATGTTGAAATCCTAGTTTAAAAACTTTCATTATCGAGGTGAGGAAGGATGGTGTCTTCTAGCCATTGACAAACCGGTCCCACGTGGGAGAAAAAATTATGTAAGGGGCTTTTATGGCGATTCTGTGTTTGCACTTTACCTCGGCAATCTCCATATGAATATGGAGCATGCTCTATATACAGTACGGAGGCCGTCCACTTGGCAACTCCGCTAGAGTTGCTTTTACCGTGCTCGATGTGAACTATCTTCTGAGTGAGGACATCAACCATGGGTCGTTGGCATTCATGCCCGAAATCTAACGTCTTTCTTGTATTTTCTTCCTTTTTAAAATTGTTCTTTGCTCTTTACACTTTAGTAAATAACTCTGCTCATTCTCCCATTTTCCTATCTTAATAATGAATTGACCAGAGCGTCTGCCTTTTTGCATAAAATGAAAGCAATAATAACTATTTTAAAGGATGTACAATTTCCCGTTTCAATATATGCAGCTACTGCTATTTGTTAGTGGACTATCTTGACCTGCCTCCGAAAAAGTTCGGGTTAATCTTGATGAAGTATCGCTTCAGAACCACAGAGCAATGCAAAAAGCAAGTACAATGGCCATCTCTCTTGGATTCCTCTGTGTTATAAGAACATGAAACCCAATCAGGCATGTCTCTGAATATAACAATGCGAAGTGAAGTGCCCATGCCCAAAAACAAAAGAAGAAGAAAACTAGGCTTCCATAAATTGGAAGCAACTTCTTGTCGGGCAAAGTGCATCAATGTTCATTGTCATCGCAAACAAAAGGAAAAACTGCCATCGCAATCCTTTCAGCAGAAGCAAATACGATTCCGATTGTAAATCGGTACATCTAGACCCAGTAGGCCAGCTGAAATGCAGCATCTTATACTGAAACTTTAAAGATCAGTTGACAGTTCAGTTAACGGGGCAAACCTTGTGTCCTGGGCTTGCTCTTTTGTGCTGAACAATTTGCAGGTGCTTTCCCCTGCATGCCTCTGGAAGTTCGCCGTCATAAGCGTTGCAAACGTAGGCTTCAAAATTGGTGTAATCCTTGCAGAATGACAGGTAACGCTAAATCAGACCGATAGATTCAGGAAAGTGTTTCTCGGATGAAAGTAAGCGGCAACTCACATCGCCAAGGGGTCTCCCGTTCACGACCACCCAAGGCACAAACTTGTGTGGGGGCTGGAGAGCATTCGTCTCTGCCGCGTACTGGAGTTCAAGCTGCAAACTCAATTGGTTTCTTAGCAGATGATTGTACAGTCTCAACTGCCATTGGTCAAGACAAACAATTCAGCTCACCTGCCTGCCGTATCCTGAGTTGTAGCAGTCCAAGACAGGCTGAGAGGCCAGACCAGTTTCGTGAAAGCACGACTGCCACGCGCCCCATTTCTGAGTCAGGGCCAAATGCTCGATGCAGTATATGAAAGGGAAATGCCGTTCCTGTATGTATTCAGGAGAAAGCATACTGACACTTAGTGCACTGCCTTAAATTCAGTTTCTCCGAGGGACAGATGAGCTCGAGAGATTTATCATAGATGGATGATTACTGAATTGTTACACGCTAAAGCATGAGTTGGACTGTTGGATAAAAGAAACAGAGGATACATGCATGAAGAGGCATTACCGCATCAGGCCAGACACTGATAACGCAAGCTTGTATCGCGTTGAGTCGGCACTCATCCTCCCCATGCTGCAAAATCAAGAAACCCAGCAGAGGTGAATACTTCGAGGAGGCAATGCATAAAACGAACTCGTAGTTAGGGACATGAGGCCTACGATGGGGAGCAGACCTGGCAGGTCATGGACCCGTCGGGCGAGAAGCGCCCATTGCCGAAAGGGACGAGGCGGAGGTCGACATTGGAGGAGAGGCCGTTCCGGAAGATCCTGGCCAGCTCGTTCACGACGAAGCCGGAGCAGAACGGGCACAGCGTCTCGTAGTAGACCGCCACCGAGACCCTCCGGGCAGCGCAGGCCGGAGAGAGGCAGAGCAGCACGAGGAAGGGGACGAGGACCTGAGGAAGAAGAGGCAGGGAAGCCATGGCGTGGCGGCGGAGAAAACCCACAAGCCACTGTAGTTTAAGATCGAGGCTAGGTATGCGTGTGGATGAATCTATTCTATGCCGCGAGAGATGCTTTTCTTTGGAGGGGGTAGGAGAGGGAGGAGGAGATGCTCTTGATCTATTGGCAGGCAGCCTTTGTTGGAGCGGTTACCCTTTCTCCCAGGTTGCGCGGGAGGGAGGTTTTTATGAAGTTGTGCTCCGGGGAGGGTCAGGCCGGCGCATCAAATCGAGTGACCCAGCTTTGAAGCTTTTGCCACTTGCTAGTGTATTCTAGTACCCTTTTCTTTTGATGGTGTGGCATGTCATGTGGGGCTCAACGGTTCCAAGTTCCATATCACACATACCTCGGAGGGCTGCTCTGCCTATGATTCGCAGGAACCCTTAGGATTTTTTCCTGCATTGGTCGTCTGGTTCATAGTATTGGATCCTATAAGATTTTTTTCTAAGAACTCATGTGTACTACATTTCATAGTAAATCTAGCATCCATTGCAATCCTTTTTTTTACAATTCATTTGTTTTCGTTGTGGCATTAAACACTCTCTACTTAATCCTATAGGATTCAAGTGTATATGTAACTCTAGTCAGTGGCGGATCCAAGACCCAGGCCCGGGGGGCTGGACCTGGGGCGTGAAGAACAAACGATGTGTTCAGTGTAGCGACACTAGGGCACTGTAGCAGGCCTGGGCCCCGGGGCTTGGCCCAATCCTGACTCCGCCCCTGACTCCTTTGTGATGTTCCAGGTGTGTAGTGGCTGCATTTGCAGCCACATGCGGCGGCGAATGGTCAACAATAGTATAGATCCTGCCTAACCGGCCAGCAGTGGCGGCGATTGCCGCCCTAGTTCTCTAGACATGTGGGGAGATATAATGTGAGCATCAGTGATGGATCCACACGGGTGGTAGCACATGGTTGCTCGGCTATTGTACATTACTAGTGGTTGGGGCGCCACCTGTGGCGCCTTCCGAGAGGAAGTTTGTGCGGTGCCAGGTAGGATAACGCCCATTCAACAGCTCTTTTTGGTCAGCTTTACAATCTAAAATACATTTCATTCAAAAAAGATGGTTGCCTACCACATCGGCGCATTTCACATGATCAGTACTACAAGTTCTATCTCTTTACAAAATAATATAGCAACGCTGCAAGCTTGTTGCACTACGCTGGCGCAAAGGGCAACACGTCATGCCGAGGCCGTAGACGATTTGCGCGTTCTGTTGCTGGTAGTTGGTAATGACGGTCTGATCCCATGCCATCACGTCTAGCACCAGGCACATGACCTGCTCCTCGAACACGTAGTTCCCACGCGGCAGCTCCTAGTTGCCGCTGTTCAGGTGGAGCGTGAGCGACGGCACCAGCACGGGTGTGGCCAGTGAAGAAACAATGGTAGAGTAAATGACACAAGTATGGAAAATAGTAGTAAAAAGACTAAAGAAGGATAAAATATGGATTGGGATCCAACAAATAATAATGTCGCTAAAAAATACAACTAATACAGATTTAATCATACATTAGCAAATACATGTAAAGCAAACTGTTGTTAAAAATTTCGTGTATACAGCATGGTCAAGAAAAGCCCTAGAGCCCGAATTACAGAGGAAGATTCCTCGCCATGTCAGTATTATCTTCATATGCATTTATTGTGTTTTCTTTGGTGGTGGTGGTGGTGGTGGTGTGGGGGGCAGAAAAGCGAAAGGTTTAGTTATACTTAATTCAGTAAACATACTGACTGCCCTACGTGCATGCTCAACTGTCAGCCAAGCCAAAGGATTATACTTGCAGCCAGGTGGAGTATAACCAAGAGCATAGAACATAGATTTTATTTATTTTCCTTCAGTTACTCATATGGCAACCCCTGGAACTTTTTGATATATCAACAAACTTCTCAACCCAGAATTATGTGATCATAACTATCATCGAGATGGTCGTGGGTCAGCAGGCTTTCAAAAGTTCGTCTAGAAAACTTGCATCAAGAAAATCTAGTCAGAGTAACTACGTATAGTTCACCACAGTAGAAGTGGCACACGGACAATGCACACGGAGTGTCCATGAAAACAGGCTTTGGAGAGTTGGTTTATTTCTGTTCTAGTTTCCCATAGAATATGCACTTATAAGCCTCACATATAGAATACCTTTCTCGGCACGAATGCAGACTGCATATGGGTTAGCAAACTGAGCCAATAGGCATTTGTTTTTGTCTCGGCCTCATGTTTCATCAGCAGTGTCCTCTTTGCCTGAAACATGCAAAAATGCTAGCCAAATTAACAAGCAGAAAAGTATGGTGCCTGCTAGATCATGTTCTCGTAGTCAAGGGTACACATTAGAGCTGCAAAGTTAGTCGCTGCCAACGCAAAGCAGAGGTCCAGCTCAGTTCAACAGATAGTAGTAGGTTGTACCTCCTCTTTGACAGGCTCCAAGCCCTTACTGATGTTCCCACGCCAGCCTGAGGAGGCTGGAAGCTCTAGTATTACCTGCATTACATGCCTGATCATAAATTCAAAAACAGCTTGGCTAAAACCTCATATAACTTTCAGAATAATAAAACATGCAAAGCAGAGTTCTATAACAAAAGCATGCAATGAACCAGGATTTTTGATAAATAAAATCAAGAGACCATGTTATACTCCAACAAGCTATACTACATATTGTCAGTTCTATCATCACACCGATTACATAATAGATGCATTGTTCAAGCATACTCAGGAGATAAAATTTAGATTTAAAACTGAAAATACACAAAAATCAATTGTCATATACATCCTCACAACCAAAGAAAGCACGAACGGAGAAAGTTATAGTTTTTCAACATATTCCTTCTAGGTCTGCAGCACACCCTACATTAAACTAAACATGCCCCCCAGGCAATTTCGGAACTCGTTTCGAACTACAAAGTTCATCTAGAACTGATAATACGTAACATTGAATAATCCATTTAGGCTAAAACACCCAGAGTCTATTCAAGAAGACCGCCTCGACAGTGCAGATGTATCAAACAGACCAGTCTAAATTTTAAGCACCAACAAATTCATTTTTTTGCTGCTCCCCACAGGCTATAGATATGAATACCAATGGAGTTGCATACAGTAAGAAATGCAGAAATAGGAAAGTGATTTGCAGTTTCGATACCTCTCGCCTGAGGTCATCGCTGACGCTTCCTTCATCCCCGAGATCCTCCTTCAGTGTTCCGCTCGCTTCAAGCTCTGAAATCAGCACGCACGCCACACCACACAGAAGAAACACCAAATCAAGCGGTCAGCTGTCCATCACTACCATATACGTATCGAATGCGACCTGGTCGGCGCAACAAAAGATTTAAAACCCACTCACCGTGTCGTCGTCTAGGAAGCGTCCCGAGCCGGCTCTAGCAACGAGCTGATCCTGAAGAAACAGATCATCGCCATGCAGACCAAAAACGAGGAAGATTTTTCCTAGATCGGGCCCGATCGCAGCCACCACTGCACCAGCGCAACCTCGAGCTCGGAGTTCGATTCCACCTTCAACCTTCCAAAAATCTGCAGTAAGCAACTCACTTAGATGTCGGGCTTGATAGAGCTCTGAAGAAATTACACTGCATGAGTTACTGCTTGCTAAGTTTAGGAGTTAAAAAGTGTTCTGGATGTGTGGATAGGGGCTCTGTTTCTACTCTATGTGGGAAGAATGGTTCATAGATTTGGAGTCTGAATCAAACTGAATTTTCTGTACATTGAAATGGAGATGCATCAATAATTTTATGTACATTGAAATGGAGAATTAGGCTTGGATTGGATTCCCATTACTTTTATCCTACCTCAGCAATTTTTGGCTAGGATAAAATCATGGGGTCCCCCCCCCAAAAAAAAAGCCCAGTAAGAAAGTAATCATAAGAATTAAAGCCTAGCAGAGAATCAGTTGGCATGTCAACAATCAGACAAAATAAAACCTACAGTCCTCGATTTTTGTTCCATCTAAAAAAGGTGTAATGTTAGAAACGGGACTAAAATAAAATGTTGTGCAAATGAGAATCCAGAAAATTCATATAAGCAATGAAGCAAAGATGAAGAATAAATTTAATCTGCAAAATTCGTCTCGAGACTACCATACTTCACCCAGGAGCTAGGAAAGCTAGAGTGCATATCACACACACATTCAGGCAAGTAAATTACTTCAATTGAATCCATTCCTTTTCATATATGGCATAAAGGCATCTAGAGAAGAAAAATACTCGATGATGTCAGTTTACCTTGCTAAGCTCATAAAATCCATCCAACTGATTAAGAAGCTCCATCATCGTCGGCAGGATCTCACGATCATCACTGGTTCTGGCTGCTCTGCGCCTCGGGTGAGGGCTGCTGCTGTTCGATATTTACATTCCATCACACCAAATCAGCAAAACTGAGAGCTGTTGACTTCAGCAAAAGTGAGAACTGTTGACTTCAGCATGATAATAATGCACAAACCACACCAAAGATGGGGGCGTACTGTTTTTGGGGCCGTGGAAGTGGATGAAGAACTATTGCATCCCATAAAAATGACTTCACCTGCCCATTACAAGACCAGGCCAACGCAGTTCTCCCCGGACGCGTCGGTGAGGCCGTCGTTCTGCTGCACGAGCGGCAGCAGCGTGCCCTGGACCTCCTGGCGCAGATCCCGCTGTCCCCCTCCCGCGGCAGGTCGCCAACGACCTCGTCCAACCGGATCCGCGCGGCACCGGCCGGCCAACCCAGCACGGCGACGACTCAACTCGAACGGCGGAGGAGCAGGGGATGGAATGCGGCAGGAGAATGGGGGAGAGGAGAGGCGGGGGCGCCAAGAGGGGACGATGGGCGCGAGGGAGATGCGGGTTAGGTCGACGGGGGTGGCGTCTGGCGGGTTGTTCTCCTCCCGGTGGCTTCCTAGATCTGGCGGCGGCTGAAAGAAACGAGATGAGGAGGCGGCGGCGTTTCTGGGGGAGAGGAGGTGAGAGAAGGCTGCGTGTGGTAATTCTGGCGTAACCCCCCATCTCCTTTTCCCTCTCACCCAATCGCTACCGTGTTTTTTTGGTCGTACCTGTGATGACGTGGCTATCGTGGACAGGCGCCTTTGATGCGGAGCTGAATGGTTTTAATGCCGGCGGACACGCACTATGTGCTATCGGTTGCATGGCGTGAGCACCGCACATGGCGAAAGCGGTGGAAGAATGGGTCTACAAGGCTTTCGTGCAAGTTTTGCGCACCTGCATGCTCAGTGTCCCGTCTTGGACCGCGGTCGGATGCCCTCGTGTGAAGATGGAGCATGGCTGTCGGATGGCCCTGTTGGGTCCCTTGGCGGTACCAACGGTCTTTTGTCTGCAGTCTGTAGTCTGCGCCTGATGGATGGCCTTTTTGGTGGGATCTTGGTGGTGGCGGTGACCTTGTTGTTGATGGCGAGTGTGCCATGTTTTGCTCCTCCTGTACGTGATACTAGATCCATGAGGCGCGCGTTGCCGCACCCGTCTATTTTGACAATATAGTGATAATAAGTTTCATAAGTATATAAGGGAGTTCTTGATCACCAAATTGGAAAGTAAAGTCATTTTTATCTGAGACAATTTTGCATTACTCATTAGAAATTAGCAAGGTAAAAAAATCGGCATCACTTGTCCAATAGTCAACATCCATCAATTCACTATCATAAAATTAGACATACAAAGCAAGAAGATATAACATCATTCATCCACATCACATACTGAAATGTGGACTTTACAACCACTGGTAGCAATACTTCCATGACATGTGCTTGTACCTTGGAACGGTGTCCTCCTAATATGGATCTTTTGGTCCTTCCATTACTTGTGCTTGTCAAAGAAATGTGCCTTTTCCAACCTGGATCTTTCGATCAAATACAACCACATCCTACATTAGTACAGCACAAATAATTAATATGCAACAATATGATATAAGAAAGCATGTATCTTTGATCTTATAATAAAATGAAGATATCTTAGCTTGGGCTGTAACGAAATACACAAAATGTTGTACTCATAATTGCATGTAATCGTACACATGGTCAAATAGTTTGCCAACTTTCTACTTTGTGGAATAAGAGGAACGCATAGATTAACTAAATCTCACAAAATGAGGGAGCTCAGCAGCTAGAGAAGAGCACTGTAGCAAAACTTCAGAGTGCCGAAGTTGGTTAAGTCAGAGTCTATCCTAAACAGGCAGAACAAAGAGAGTTATTCCATGGGATAACAACCTAACCAGGAAAGTCAAGAGCTACAAATAGTTCCAATTGTAACATTGTGTCCTCTTGGTACTTCTCACGGAATTAGTAAACTACATTACCCATACGAACGATAAGTCCACTACAAATATAGTAAAAAAGGAGAAATATTCAATTTATTATTGTCATAGATGGTCATGATGATCGAAGCTGGCCAAGCTTTAGAAATGATAAGCTCATAACCTAAAGAATATTATTCTTTACTTATTTTCTCCGAGCCTAAATATTTTCCTAGTACAATAAAAGTAATGTTTAGTGGGCTCAGGCTGCGCTAGCGGGACGAAATCTTAGTCATGGACCCAGGCTCACCTATGAAATAGTCTGCAGTCATGTTAATGGTTCAACTAATTGATGGACAACAGAAAATGAAAAAAACCATAAAACTGCAAGGAAAAGGGCTCACATATGGCTCATAGTAAGTATTGTAACACATATATCAATGGTTATCTCTGCTTAGAAATTTTACCTAGAGGCAACAGGCAAGTGCAGAGTCACAAAAATATGTGATACAAAAAGTTTGAGAATGGTAAGTTAGTAATGGGTAAAGCAACTATGACACCAATTTAAAAGAGTTCTAGATATCAATCGTTACAGTGCTAAACTCACAAATCAGGTAGACTCAAAAAATAAGAAGAAAACAATCTGTAACAATATCTATTGAGTTAAACCTCCCCTCAAATATCCAGTATAAGCATTACTCTGTACAAAAAGAGCTTTTAAGAAGCAATCTATCATCATGTAAGCCAGAGCAATCAACATTTAACATACTATATGTTCCACTGTTATTGACTTTGCCCTATCTCAGAAGTTAAAATTTGACTATTTATTTTGTGCGAATTCATTTATTAAATGGGAAGGAAATGCATGGTGACCAAAAAATGTAGGAAACCTGTAACCACACAACTTTTTTTAAATACCATCAGCGAAAGCTTTCAGGGTTTGATTAGTCGGACACTGGGGGAGCACTTTATGAGGTTTGTAGGTTGAATCCACCGCAAGATGTATAAACCTTATTACTTATAAGCAACTAAAGCCTCTTACCTTTAAGATTATATGTGCCGTCATTTATGACAAAGCTTCATCCAAGCTGAAAGCAAAATTTCCCAAACTACATGGGCACCGCCATCACAATACCTCCGAGAAATTCCAAGTTTTCCCACCTTCCAATTTTTTCGAAATCTTTTATTTTGCTAGATGAGCAAGATTCCTGTCATCCCATGGAAGGCATTCAAGAATTATGCAAGCCAAATAAAATTTTACGTAAAAAACTTGACTATTTTGGAATGTACAAATTTAAATTGAGATGCTCACTAACATCATTTTTCAAAGATGGAATTCCACTTTTTTTACCAAATTAGTACAAAGAAAAGAATTAATGTAACACTGGATAACTTAAAAGAGGCACGTAACCATCCTCGTTGTACATCCCAGCTTCTAGTATAGTTGCTGCACAGCAAATCAGAAAGTGGATTGGTTACTGTACTAATTTCAAGAGATGAAGAGAGAAATTAAAAATAGTAATGAATGCACAAAATAAATAAGAGAAACACATAGATGTTGGTAAGCCTGGTTATACAACTAATTCTTGAATTTTTCTGCATGTGGTTTCCCCTCAGATTTAAATGCATAAGAAACTTGAGCATCAACTCCTGTGACAGAATTGAAGTATTTTCCAAGTACGAACCTTTCATTGTTAAAGCAAACAAAAAATCATATTCTTTTCTTTCTGCTCAATTCTGTAAAAGAGAAAGAACAAATTAAAAAAGTATCACCAACATAAATTTTACACTTCAGAAAACGATCAAACTCTACATAAAAGAATTAAGAGAAATTTGAGTTTATTTGGAATATCTTGAACAAGTAGAAAAAAATGATTAAATAGATACAATGGAACTCACATGATTCAATCGAGTGTATCAGTGATAATTGTCAGGGGCCTTGTATCATGTCAAAGCTCTCGCGTAAAGAAGATATTCTAAGACCTAGCAAGTTGCATGAGAGTGTCTACAGCCATTTCTTTTGGGATGATTCTCGTGTTTTCATCGTCTGAAGCATGGCATTCCCCTGTGGCCTAGGCATATGGCATAAGGGGGAAGGAGAACTGTACCTGTAGGCAAGCGACTACCAACGTGGAGCAAGTGCAGCAGGGCGGCGGCCATCTTGAGATGTACCTGTAGGCAAGGACGACCAGCGTGTAGTAAGTGCAGCAGGGCAGAGGCCATCTTGGAACTTGGATGGCAACGCACATGTGGCTGACGACCTACTTGACAAGCAGGAAGAGATTCAGATCGGGTCCGAAGGACCAGAACGGTGAAGTCGGTGCCTAGCCTAGGTTTTCCCCGAGAGGTGTCCGCTGCAACCACATAGTAGCCCTTGCGAGTTCAACCAGCGCGCCACGACAGCCGCTTCCAAACCCCTCTCCTTCATTGCATCGGCCGCCTACATCGCCTCGCCCTGCATCGATCGGTGAAGCCCTACATCGCCTCACCCCGCATCGATCGGTGAAGCACGCATGGCTTCGTGTCGCTTCGCATCAGGCGATCACTCGCACACGAGGGATTGGAATGAGACTGGGTTGGTCGGTGACGGAGGATGCACAGAAGTAGGAGAGATACACAGACCTGTAGAGGACGGATGGAGGAAGTGACTCCGGCCGCCTCCTTTGCCATGATCTCCTTTTTTCGTGCGAGATTTGGAGGCTCGGTCTAGAAGGGTAGCGATCTGAGTAGCTCCACTCCGCATGATGTGCTTGGCGATCCGTTTGGCCCGCCATTGACATTTTCACCACACCTCTCTCTATTTCTCTCTGCGGATACGACCACAGCGGCGGCGCACCTGGAGGGATCGGGTGGAGTGGAGGGTGCGGGGAGGGGATTCTTCCTATTGCATCTTGAGGGTAAAAACGTGAGAAGGAGGATGGCGGCGGCTGGGCGAAGAAGAGGCGTCCTTCCACGGATGGGGATGGGGATTTCGGCGGTGGCTGCGCAACTGAATCCCAGACGAGAGACGAGAGGTCAGGCCGTCAGGGAGTGGGGGCGAGGGGAGGACTGCTCATGTAGTGGGAGCATCGGCCCGGCAGGCCCAAACAACAGCAGATCGCTGATTTTGTTGCGGGAGCATCGTCCCAGTCCGTTTAGGGCTCCGAGCGGGGTGGAAGGTGCATCCAACGGCCAAAAACGCCTAGAAGTGCAGATCCGACGGTTGAGATACTAATTGCCTGAGAGGGCTGGAAAAGTGCTCGGTTGTAATGTTTCTAAATGTCTGGATGTGTGGTGTTGTCCACGTCAAGGTTGTGCGCGTGTATAATTGTTGAAGTGTGACAATCTGGCTTGCAGCAGTGACTTCTTTATTAAAAGTGGGGCGATGATCACAGTTACTTATGTCGGGTGGTGTTGGGGATATGACTACCAGATATGACCCGCCCAGGAGGGGCCGGGTCAACCACAATGGCGGTTCACCTGTATGAAGCCCAAGAGTATACAAGATGGCAGTTCACAGTTAGGCTTAAGATAGGCCCAAGCCCAGAGGCGGCTTAAGGCCCGTAATTGTAAACCGCCATGTATGAATAGATTTGTAATATAAGGCATGTAAGATACGTCGCCGATCCGGACACGTTGTATGAGCCGGCCGGGACTCTGTAGGCAGCATGGCGTCAACCCGTGTATATAAGGGGACGACCCGGTGGCAGCTTAGGGCAAGAAACAAGAGAGATCGAGAGCCAGGTTAAGCATATTTGCTCCCTGGTCATCGAAACCCTAGCAATATCACCTCAAAATGGACTAGGCCTTTACCTTCACCGCAAGGGGCCGAACCAGTATAACTCATCGTGTCCTTTGTATCGTTTAACCCCTTTAAGCTTCCTAGTTGCGATGGCTCCACGATTAAGTCATTTCACTAGGACATATGTTGTGACAATTCCACGACAGTTGGCGCCCTCCGTGGGGCCTGCGCACGGTGGATTTGAGTTCTTGAAGGGCAACTTCGAAGGGCTCAAGGGATACGTTGTGGGCCGGATGACAAAGAGTCGTCGCGGCAAGCTCTACATCGACGATGCTGGCTGGGGCCCCGACGCCGGCTCAATTGAGTACGGGTACCGGGTCCCCTTCGGCGGAATCCATGTCTTCATTGGCCAGATCGGCGAGCCGGGCCCTGAGCCGGACATCTGCACCGATATCATCGAGACGGCTCAGCGCACGAGACCCGCCCGGACTCAGCCCGCCGTGAAGAGTACCTTCGTGGGATGCATCCATGGAGGAGAGTTCTCTGAAGGACCGGTGTCTGGCGATGAGACGGCCATCTTCTCTGACGGTGGCTCGTCTACAGGTGAGACGGATTCATTGTATCAATTGCAAGACGGTGGGCTTGGGGGTTGTTCTGATGGCAGCAGTATTCCGGACCCCTTTGAGCCGCCAAGCAGAGCAGGGATCTTCATGACTAGCATGCAACCCGTTCAAAACTCTACGGTTGCGGCAGCAATAACCTCCAGGTCAGCGGCGGCCGGGGCAGGAGGCCCTGCGCGCCCGCCGGCTCAGGTGCTGATGGATCTCATGGATAGGATGACAGCCCTGTTGACTATCGTGGTTAACCCGGCGGATCAGGCTCAGCACGATGCAGAAGTGGCACGTTTACGTGAGGAGGTAGTACAAGCCAAGGAAAATCTAGCAGCGGAGGACGTCAGGATGGCCGTGGAGCGGGCGGCTTTGGATGCTCGAGCTCAGCAGATTCAATCAGAGGCTTTTCAGCTCACGATGGATCTAAACGCATCAAACGAGGTCATGAGGAGAAGACACCAGAAGGCTCAATCATGTTTGCCTCTGACTTACGATTCTATAAACCTCTTCCGCACACACGGTGCAGGCCCCAGTAACCCGCCGGAGGTAAACCGGGTGGCAACGCCCGGGGCTGGGGCACCGGTTCAGCCACGGGTGATGGAACCTCCTCGTATGAATACTGCTCCACCTCCTTATGTACCAACACCACCGGGTCATTATTCTAACCCTTTGGAGAACATGATCGCTGCGGCGGTGCAATTGGCGGCTCTCCCAGTGGAGGGTGACTCTCCAACGGCGATTCAAACCCGAAGGGTCAGAGAACTTCTTCAGACGGCTCTGGCGCAACAGGAGGCATATTCTTATAGTCGAGACAGGATTCATTCGAGCCCTCGCCCAAGCCAGAGCCCGAGTTATAGCAGACACATAGATTCAGCAACCATTTCAAGCAACGCCCGGCACCGTGACCAGCCACGCGGGCATGACCCGACATGTGATGGAGCTCTTAACTTGGTTGACCAAGACAGGATCCGCCAAGAGGTTGAGCGGGCGGCTCAACAGGCAGCTGAGCAGGCGGCTCAGCAGGCGGCTCACCAGTCTTTTCCGGTTCATCCGACGACCTCTGTTGAGGCAGGCGTGGCCACAAGGACAGGAGGTGTCCCTTGCTTGGTGTCGGCTCTGCGTAATGAGCGTTTGCCAAAGGATTTCAAGGGGCCTCGAAAGGTGCCTAATTACACGGCCGATTTACAGCCAGGGGCATGGATTGAAAGCTATGAGATGGCCACGGAGCTACTGGAGGTCAGTGATGCAGCAATGGCCAAGTACTTCACCATGATGTTAGATGGAACGGCTCGCACTTGGTTGAAGGGGCTGCCACCCAATTTCATCGGCTCATGGGCAGAATTAAAAGCCCGATTTATTCAGAATTTTAAAGACACTTGCAATCATCCCATGTCAATTGTGGATTTGACTAATTGTAAACAAGAGGAAGGTGAGTCCACGACCCATTGGGTGCGCCGGGTCAAAACCATAATACATTCATCTGATAAGATGGATGCCGGCTGATACGTCTCCAATGTATCTATAATTTTTGATTGCTCCATGCTATATTATCTACTGTTTTGGATGTTTATGGGCTTTATTATACACTTTTATACCATTTTTGGGACTAATCTATTAACCCAGAGCCCAGTGCCAGTTTCTGTTTTTACCCTGTTTTAGGGTTTCGAAGAAAAGGAAAATCAAACGGAGTCCAATTGACCTGAAACTTCACGGAACTCATTTTTGGAAGGAAAGAAGCCCAGAAGACTTCGAGTGCATGTCAGGGGATCTACGAGGAGGCCACGAGGCAGGGGGCGCGCCCACCCCCCTGGGCGCGCCCTCCACCCTCATGGGCCCCTCGCGGCCCCCCTGACGTACTTCTTCCGCCTATATATCTCCATATACTCTAAAAACATCAAGGAGCACAATAGATCGGGAGTTCCGCCGCAAGAAGCCTCCGTAGCCACCGAAAACCAATCTAGACCCATTCTGGCACCCTGCCGGAGGGGGAATCCCTCTCCGGTGGCCATCTTCATCATCCCGGTGCTCTCCATGACGAGGAGGGAGTAGTTCTCCCTCGGGGCTGAGGGTATGTACCAGTAGCTATGTGTTTGATCTCTCTCTCTCTCTCTCGTGTTCTTGAGATGATACGATCTTGATGTATCGCGAGCTTTGCTATTATATTTGGATCCCATGATGTTTCTTCCCCCCTCTACTCTCTTGTAATGAATTGAGTTTTCCCTTTGAGGTTATCTTATCGGATTGAGTCTTTAAAGATTTGAGAACACTTGATGTATGTCTTGCCGTGCGTATCCGTGGTGACAATGGGATACCACGTGATTCACTTGATGTATTTTTTGGTGATCAACTTACGGGTTCCGCATAGGGGTTGGCACACGTTTTCGTCGTGATTCTCCAGTAGAACTTTGGGGAACTCTTTGAGGTCCTTTGTGTTGGTTGAATAGATGAATCTGAGATTGTGTGATGCATATCGTATAATCATACCCACGGATACTTGAGGTGACATTGGAGTATCTAGGTGACATTAGGGTTTTGATTGATTTGTGTCTTAAGGTGTTATTCTAGTACGAACTCTAGGGCTGTTTGTGACACTTATAGGAATAGCCCAACAGATTGATTGGAAAGAATAACTTTGAGGTGGTTTCGTACCCTACCATAATCTCTTCGTTCGTTCTCCGCTATTAGTGACTTTGGAGTGACTCTTTGTTGCATGTTGAGGGATAGTTATATGATCCAATTATGTTATTATTGTTGAGGGAACGTGCACTAGCGAAAGTATGAACCCTAGGCCTTGTTTCAACGCATTGCAATACCGTTTACGCTCACTTTTATCATTCGTTACCTTGCTGTTTTTATATTTTCAGATTACAAAAACTATTATCTACCATCCATATGTATCACCATCTCT
The DNA here is from genome assembly GCF_056163025.1 of Triticum urartu. Lineage (NCBI taxonomy): Eukaryota > Viridiplantae > Streptophyta > Magnoliopsida > Poales > Poaceae > Triticum > Triticum urartu. Next base: position 577,781,060 of record NC_141875.1, on the reverse strand, counting down.
TCGCCGAACTAGTGCACCTATACAATTTACCATTGTATTGGGTGTGTTGGGGACACAAGAGACTCTTTGTTATTTGGTTGCAGGGTTGCTTGAGAGAGACCATCTTCATCCTACGCCTCCTACGGATTGATAAACCTTAGGTCATCCACTTGGAGGCCCAACAACGTCTACAAGAAGAAGGTTGTGTAGTAGACATCAAGCTCTTTTCTGGCGCCGTTGCCGGGGAGGTTAGCGCTTGAAGGTATATTTTTAGATCTTGCAATCGAGTCTTTTAGTTTCTTGTTTTATCACTAGTTTAGTTTATAAAAGAAAACTATATAAAAAATGGAATTGAGTTTGTCTCATACGCTTCACCTTTTTAATATCTTTCGTAAGTATGATGGAAAGGAAAATTGTGCTCAAGTGCTAGAAGAAGAAATCTATAAAATGTTTGGCACTAAATCTTTGAATGATGAGCATGATTGCAATGTTGTTAGTACGAATTCTTTGAATATCCATGATACTAATGATGATTGCACTAGTGATGATGTCTCCTATAAACATGTTAATTTTTGTGGAGTACATTGGGTTTGTACGCACCCACCAAATAGGGAAGATAGATATTGCAAGAGGCATGAGTACTTAGAAACTAAATTGTTGCAAGAAAGGCTAGATGAATGTGCTGAAAATTTAAATTATATTGGCCATACTTGTAAGCTTTGCAATGAACACGATCATTTCAATACCCAATGCAAATTGTTTCATGATCGTATCGTGTCCAAAAATTGTGATGACTTGATTTCCCTTGCACATCATAATGAACTTAGTTTGCTTATGGGTTACGAAGAAATGAAACGTATAACTAATTATCTTCCAGAATTTGCCCGTTATAAACTTCTTGGATTTGATCTAGAGGAAATTTATATGTATTGTGCGGTAAATTGCATTGAAAATCCTTATATTGACAATTACATAAAGAAAAGAAAACAAATAGAAGATGAAGAGAATACTAATGAAAGGGAAGAGACTTCCCAATATCCTCCTATTATGTCTTATGATGAATCAGGTAACGAGGAGGAGCCTCCTATTCAACCAACCTCATTAATAAGGAGCTCCAAAAAGAGGATTGAACCCACACATGATGTGGTGAAGAAGAAGAAAAGAAAAAGGAAGAGAGGTAAAAAGATATCTCCCCCAAATAGTGTTGCTCCTATTAATATTGTGCCTCATGAAAATATAATTGTGGAAGATAATGATACTTCTTATGATCTTGAAAATCTTTTTGGCACTTGGTTGGAAGAATATGGTAATTGCTATACTATTGGTGCTATCCATACAATTAGTGATGAGAGTGATTATGCTTATGATATGAAAAGGCCCAAGCTTGGGGATGCTACGTTTAATGAATATGATATTTCCAGTCTCCCAAGTTTTGATATGCAAATTTATAATGATGATAGCATGCCTCCTACTTATGATAATTATTGTGATGATACATATGCTATAAAAAGTAGTGATGACTATATTTATAAAACTTGTCATGATTATGATTACCCTTTTTCTGAACAATACTCTTCTAATGTGGAAACAACTTATAGTATTCGAGTCTCTTATGATACTCCCACTATCCCGAATAAGAAGAATTTTGTTTATGTGGAGAGTAATAAAAATTATATGCTTGTAGATCATGAAAAGAATGCTTTAGGTGCTGGTTATATTGTTGAATTCATTCATGATGCTACTGAAAATTATTATGAGGGAGGAATATATGCTTGTAGGAATTGCAATAATATCAAGTTTCCTCTCTATGTGCTTAAAATCTTGAAGTTATGCGTGTTTTACCTTCCTATGCAAGTTGATTCTTGTTCCCACAAGTTGTTTGCTCACAAAATCCCTATGCATAGGAAGTGTGTTAGACTTAAATGTGCTAGTCATATTCTTCATGATGCTCTCTTTATGTTTCAATTCTTATCTTTTATGTGAGCATCATTGAAATCACCATGCCTAGCTAGGGGCGTTAAACGATAGCGCTTGTTGGGAGGCAACCCAATATTATTTTTGTTCCTTTCTTTTTCCTCCTGTTTAGTAATAAATAATTTATCTAGCATCTGTTATTATTGAGTTTTTATGTTTTAATTAGTGTTTGTGCCAAGTAGAACCGTTGGGAAGACCTGGGGGAAGTCTTGTTGATCTTGCTGTAAAAAACAGAAACTTTAGTGCTCACGAGAATTGCTGCCATTTTTATTTGGAGAGTGATATTTAGTTAATTATTTTTGCAGATGATTAATAGATAAATTCCTCAGGTCCAGAAATTTATTTGAGAATTTTATGAGTTCCATAAGGATACGTTTGATCCAGATTACTACAGACTGTTCTGTTTTTGACAGATTCTGTTTTTCATGTGTTGTTTACTTATTTTGATGAATCTATGGCTAGTAAAATAGTTTATAAACCATAGTGAAGTTGGAATACATTAGGTTTAACACAAATATAAATAAATAATGAGTTCATTACAGTACCTTTAAGTGGTGTTTTGTTTTCTTTCGCTAACGGAGCTTAGGAGTTTTCTGTTAAGTTTTGTGTTGTGAAGTTTTCAAGTTTTGGGTAAGGATTCGATGGACTATGGAATAAGGAGTGGCAAGATCCTAAGCTTGGGTATTACCAAGGCACCCCAAGGTAATATTCAAGGACAACCAAAATCCTAAGCTTGGGTATGCCCCGGAAGGCATCCCCTCTTTCGTCTTCGTTCATCGGTAACTTTACTTGGAGCTATATTTTTATTCGCCACATGATATGTGTTTTGCTTGGAGCGTCATTTTATTTTATTTTGTTTTGATTTCTGTTTGAATAAAATACCAAGATCTGAAACTCTTAAATGTTAGAGAGTCTTCACATAGTTGCATAATTATTCAACTACTCATTGATCTTCACTTATATCTTTCGGAGTACTTTGTCATTTGCTCTAGTGCTTCACTTATATCTTTTAGAGCACGGTGGTGGTATTATAGAAATAGATGAACTCTCATGCTTCAGTTATATCATTTTGAGAGTTTTAAATAGCATGGTAATTTTCTTAAATAATCCTAATATGCTAGGCATCCAAGAATAGTAAAAACTTTCATATAGAGTATTGAATACTAAGAGAAGTTTGATGATTGATGATTGTTTTGAGATATGGAGGTAATAATATCAAAGTCATGCTAGTTGAGTAGTTGTGAATTTGATAAATGCTTGTGTTGAAGTTTGCAAGTCCCGTAGCATGCACGTATGGTAAACGTTGTGTAACAAATTTGAAACATGAGGTGTTATTTGATTGTCTTCCTTATGAGTGGCGGTCGGGGATGAGCGATGGTCTTTTCCTACCAATCTATCCCCCTAGGAGCATGCGCGTAGTGCCGAGGTTTTTTATGACTTGTAGGTTTTTGCAATAAGTATGTGAGTTCTTTATGACTAATGTTGAGTCCTTGGATTATACGCACTCTCACCCTTCCATCATTGCTAGCCTCTTCTGTACCGTGCATTGCCCTTTCTCACATTGAGAGTTGGTGCAAACTTCGCCGGTGCATCTAAACCCCGTGATATGATACGCTCTTTCACACATAAACCTCCTTATATCTTCCTCAAAACAGCCACCATACCTACCTATTATGCATTTCCATAGTCATTCCGAGATATATTGCCATGCAACTTTCCACCATTCTGTTTATTATGACACGCATCATCATTGTCATATTGCTTTGCATGATCATGTAGTTGACATCGTATTTGTGGCAAAGCCACCATTCATAATTCTTTCATACATGTCACTCTTGGTTCATTGCATATCCCAGTACACCATCGGAGGCATTCATATAGAGTCATACTTTGTTCTAGTATTGAGTTGTAATCATTGAGTTGTAAATAAATAGAAGTGTGATGATCATCATTTTCTAGAGCATTGTCCCAAGTGAGGAAAAAGGGAAAAAAAGAGAAATGCCATAAAAAAGGGAGAAGGCCCCCAAAAAAGAGAAAGGCCATAAAAAGAGAAGGCCCAAAAAAATGAAAATGAAAAAAATAAAAATGAGAGAAAAAGAGAGAAGGGATAATGCTACTATCCTTTGCCACACTTGTGCTTCAAAGTAGCACCATAATCCTCATGATAGAGAGTCTCTTGTTTTGTCACTTTCATATACTAGTGGGAAATTTTCATTATAGAACTTGGCTTGTATATTCCAACAATGGGCCTCCTCAAGTGCCCTAGGTCTTCGTGAGCAAGCAAGCTGGATGCACACCCACTTAGTTTCTTTTGTTGAGCTTTCATACATTTATAGCTCTAGTGCATCTGTTGCATGGCAATCCCTACTCCTTACATTAACATCAATCGATGGGCATCTCCATAGCTCATTGATTAGCCTCGTTGATGTGAGACTTTCTCCTTTTTGTCTTCTTCACATAACCCCCTCATTATTCTATTCCACCCATAGTGCTATATCCATGGCTCGCGCTCATGTATTGCGTGAAAGTTTATAGGTTTGAGATTACTAAATTATGAAACAATTGCTTGGCTTGTCATCGGGGTTGTGCATGATGAGAGCATTCTTGTGTGACGAAAATGGAGCATGACTAAACTATATGATTTTGTAGGGATGAACTTTCTTTGGCCATGTTATTTCGAGAGAACATAATTGCTTAGTTAGTATGCTTGAAGTATTATTATTTTCATGTCAATATGAACTTTTATCTTGAATCTTTCAGATCTGAATATTCATGCCACAGTTAAGAAGAATTACATTGAAATTATGCCAAGTAGCACCCCGCATCAAAAATTCTGTTTTTATCATTTACCTACTCGAGGACGAGCAGGAATTAAGCTTGGGGATGCTGATATGTCTCCAACGTATCTATAATTTTTGATTGCTCCATGCTATATTATCTACTATTTTGGATGTTTATGGGATTTATTATACACTTTTATATCATTTTTGGGACTAACCTATTAACCCAGAGCCCAGTGCCAGTTTTCTGTTTTTACCATGTTTTAGGGTTTCGAAGAAAAGGAAAATCAAACGGAGTCCAATTGACCTGAAACTTCACGGAACTCTTTTTTGGAAGGAAAGAAGCCGAGAAGACTTGGAGTGCATGTCAGGGGATCTACGAGTAGGCCACGAGGCAGGGGGCGCGCCCTCCACCCTCGTGGGCCCCTCGTGCCCCCCTGACATACTTCTTCCGCCAATATATCTCCATATACCCTAAAAACATCAGGGAGCATAATAGATCGGGAGTTCCGCCGCCAGAAGCCTCCGTAGCCACCGAAAGCCAATCTAGACCCGTTCCGGCACCCTGCCGGAGGGGGAATCCCTCTCCGGTGGCCATCTTCATCATCCCGGTGCTCTCCATGACGAGCAAGGAGTAGTTCTCCCTCGGGGCTGAGGGTATGTACCAGTAGCTATGTGTTTGATCTCTCTCGTGTTCTTGAGATGATACAATCTTGATGTATCGCGAGCTTTGCTATTATATTTGGATCCCATGATGTTTCTTCCCCCCTCTACTCTCTTGTAATGAATTGAGTTTTCCCTTTGAGGTTATCTTATCGGATTGAGTCTTTAAAGATTTGAGAACACTTGATGTATGTCTTACCGTGTGTATCTGTGGTGACAATGGGATACCACGTGATTCACTTGATGTATGTTTTGGTGATCAACTTACGGGTTCCGCCCGTGAACCTATGCATAGGGGTTGGCACACGTTTTCGTCGTGATTCTCCGGTAGAACTTTGGGGCACTCTTTGAGGTCCTTTGTGTTGGTTGAATAGATGAATCTGAGATTGTGTGATGCATATCGTATAATCATACCCACGGATACTTGAGGTGACATTGGAGTATCTAGGTGACATTAGGGTTTTGGTTGATTTGTGTCTTAAGGTGTTATTCTAGTAAGAACTTTAGGGCTGTTTGTGACACTTATAGGAATAGCCCAACGGATTGATTGGAAAGAATAACTTTGAGGTGGTTTCGTACCCTACCATAATCTCTTCGTTCATTCTCCGCTATTAGTGACTTTGGAGTGACTCTTTGTTGCATGTTGAGGGATAGTTATATGATCCAATTATGTTATTATTGTTGAGGGAACGTGCACTAGCGAAAGTATGAACCCTAGGCCTTGTTTCAACGCATTGCAATACCGTTTACGCTCACTTTTATCATTCGTTACCTTGCTGTTTTTATATTTTCAGATTACAAAAACTATTATCTACCATCCATATACCACTTGTATCACCATCTCTTCGCCGAACTAGTGCACCTATACAATTTACCATTGTATTGGGTGTGTTGGGGACACAAGAGACTCTTTGTTATTTGGTTGCAGGGTTGCTTGAGAGAGACCATCTTCATCCTACGCCTCCTACGGATTGATAAACCTTAGGTCATCCACTTGAGGGAAATTTGCTACTATCCTACAAACCTTTGCACTTGGAGGCCCAACAACGTCTACAAGAAGAAGGCTGTGTAGTAGACATCACCGGCTCTGCAGTCTTAATGTTGGAGAAAAATTGTCGTTTTACGCCTCTGAAACAGAAGCTGGGGCCGCTCAAACGCGATTGTAATGACATGGGCCAGCTGATGGCGGCTCTAGTCAAGTATGCCGACTCTGATAGTACCAAAGATCCCGAGTCTGGCGAGGAGAAGGTAGGTAAGGGGAAGAAGAACGGCAAGGGTCATCAGCTTAACCCGGCAAATCAAGGAGGCAATAATAAACGTAAGGATGACGGTAGCTTGGAGTTTGTGGCTAACACCAATGCACGGGGCAACAATCAGCAACGTAAGGGGAGGCCACCTCCTCGGTCCGGCGGGTCAGGTCCCACTCTTGAGCAGCTGTTAAATGAGCCCTGTCCAAGGAACGGTACTCAGCAAAAACCGGCCACTCACCTGTGGAAGGACTGTACTATCATGAAGGCTTTCAAGAACTCTAACATGTTCAATAGCAATCATGGGCCGGGCGGCGGCTCAGGTGGCGGCGGTTTTCATGGTTCGGACGAAGGTTCAAATTCCAATTTTGAAAGCTCTCCAGGAAATCAAGGTGGCTATAATCAGCAATCTGGCCAGGGAGGTCAGCAGCAGCAGCAATCTGGATACCAGAGCAATCCAAAGCAGTTGAATAGTGGACAGTATCATGTGTTTACCACGAGTTTGTGCAGACGGGACCAGAAGCTTCATAAGAGGGTTGTGAATACTGTTGAGCCGGCAGTCCCTCGTTATTTGAGATGGTCTGAGCCGTCGGTTCTCTGCTGCTCCCATTGATAAGGAGCTATTATTGTTATATGCGGCTGCTAACACACGTGTTGTCAGTGTGGCCATTGTCATAGAGCGCAAAGAGGCTGGCAAGGAATATCCGGTTCAACGCCCGGTTTACTACGTCAGTGAGGTGCTCATTGCGTCCAAACAAAGATATCCACATTGGCAGAAACTTGTTTATGGGGTGTTCATGGCGAGCCGAAAGCTTAAGCATTATTTTCAGGGTCATCCCATCACTGTGGTTAGCTCTGCTCCTTTAAGAGATATTATTCAAAATAGAGAAGCCACGGGACGAGTTGCCAAGTGGGCCATTGAACTTGGGCCTCATGGTTTAAAGTATGTGCCACGCACTGCCATCAAATCTCAAGCACTGGTGGACTTCATCAATGATTGGATAGAGCTGCAGATGCCTGAAGAGAAGCCGGACAACACATATTGGACTATTCATTTTGATGGGTCCAGGCAATTAGAGGGCTCGGGGGCTGGAGTTGTCTTAGCTTCCCCTCGAGGTGACAAATTTTGTTATGTGCTATGTTGATGTTTTCCTGTACTAACAATGCAGCTGAGTATGAGGCTTTGCTCCATGGTCTTCGGATGGCTAAGGAGATGAGCTTGAGCCGGGTAAGGTGCTTTGGCGACTCAGATTTGGTGGCTCAACAAGTATCAGGCAAGTGGGATTCCAAGGATCCCCTCATGGCGGCTTATTGCCGCGAAGTTGATGCCATTGCTGCGCACTTCAAAGGTTACCAAGTGGAACACATTGATCGCAGAAAGAATGAAGGCTGATGCTTTAAGCCGGCTGGGGTCTCAGCATAAGCCGGTGCCACCTAACACTTTCTTAGATGTTCTGCATAACCCATCTGTCAAGTTGCCTACAGAGGAAGACTTGGTTGTTCCAGACCCGAAAGCACAATTGGTGGCGGCTCTTCACGTCATCCCAGATTGGACAGTGTCATATTTGGCTTATATGACCCGTGGTGAGTTGCCCGAGGATGAGACTTTGGCTAGACAGATGACCCGACGGTCTAAATCAATGACAATTGCCAACGGGGAGTTGCATCATCGCAGCGTCACCGGGGCGTTTCAATGATGTGTCTCTCCCGAGGAAGGTCAAGAAATTCTTCGTGAAATCCATGAAGGAGATTGTGGCCATCATGCCGGTTCAAAGTCTCTTGTAGCCAAAGCCTTCCGTCATGGTTTTTACTGGCTGACGGCTCACGCTGATGCGGAGGATCTGGTCAGTAGGTGTGATGGTTGTCAAAAATTCGCACGACGGTCACACGTACCGGCTCAAGAATTGCGGATGATTCCAATTACTTGGACGTTTGCAGTCTGGGGGCTCGATATGGTTGGACCTTTCAAAAGATCCAAAGATAAAAAGACACACCTTTTGGTGGCAGTTGACAAATTCACAAAGTGGGTTGAGGCAGAGCTGGTTAGTAAGTGTGATGCAGCCATGGCGGTTCAATTCATGAAAAAGGTGATCTTTCGTTTTGGCTTTCCACACAGCATTATAGCTGACAATGGTACTAATCTGTCCAAGGGTGCTATGGAGGAATTCTGCCAATGTGAGCATATCCGGCTTGATGTTTCATCAGTAGCCTACCCCCAATCTAATGGTCAAGCTGAAAGAGCCAATCAGGAAATCTTGAAAGGTCTCAAGCCCCGGCTTATGGTTCCTTTACAAGGAACGCCGGGTTGTTGGGTGGAGGAGTTACCCTCTATGATATGGAGCATCAATACTACCCCTAACAGGTCTACGGGTTATACACCTTCCTTCATGGTTTATGGAGCAGAGGAAGTCTTGCCTAGTGACATCCGTCATGACTCACCCCGTTGTTGGGGAACGTAGCAGAAATTCAAAATTTTCTACGCACCACCAAGATCAATCTATGGAGTAATCTAGCAACGAGGGGAAGGAGAGTGCATCTACATACCCTTGTAGATCGCTAAGCGGAAGCGTTCAAGTGAACGGGGTTGATGGAGTCGTACTCGTCGTGATCCAAATCACCGATGATCCTAGTGCCGAACGGACGGCACCTCCGTGTTCAACAAACGTACAGCCCGGTGACGTCTCCTACGCCTTGATCCAGCAAGGGGAGAAGGAGAGGTTGGGGAAGACTCCATCCAGCAGCAGCACGACAGCGTGGTGGTGGTGGAGGAGCGTGGTACTCCAGCAGGGCTTCGCCAAGCACCGCAAGAGACGAGGAGGGAGAGGGGTAGGGCTGCGCCAACAGGGAGAGCAAATCACCTGTGTTGGGCAGCCCCAAACCTCAAGTATATATAGGGGGAGGGGAGGGGCTGCGCCCCCACCTAGGGTTCCCTCCCTAGGGGTGGCGGCAGCCCCCAGATCCCATCTGGGAGGCGGCCAAGGGGAGAGAGAGGGGGCGCACCTAGGGTGGGCCTTAGGGCCCATCTGCGCCTAGGGTTTGCCCCCTCTCCTCTTGAGGACGCCTTGGGCCTTGGTGGGAGGCGCCCCAGCCCACATAGGGGCTGGTCCCTTCCCACTATTGGCCCATGTAGGCCTCCGGGGCTGGTGGCCCCACCTGGTGGACCCCCGGACCCCTCCGGTGGTCCCGGTACACTACCGGTGATGCCCGGAACACTTCCGGTGGCCAAAACCATACTTCCTATATATCAATATTTACCTCCGGACCATTCCGGAACTCCTCGTGATGTCCGGGATCTCATCCGGGACTCCGAACAACATTCGGTAACCGCGTACATACTTTCCCTATAACCCTAGCGTCATCGAACCTTAAGTGTGTAGACCCTACGGGTTCGGGAACCATGCAGACATGACCGAGACGTTCTTCGATCAATAACCAACAGCGGGATCTGGATACCCATGTTGGCTCCCACATGCTCCACGATGATCTCATCGGATGAACCACGATGTCAAGGACTTAATCAATCCCGTATACAATTCCCTTTGTCTAGCGGTACGATACTTGCCCGAGATTCGATCGTCGGTATCCCGATACCTTGTTCAATCTCGTTACCGGCAAGTCTCTTTACTCGTTCCGTAACACATCATCCCGTGATCAACTCCTTGATCACATTGTGCACATTATGATGATGTCCTACCGAGTGGGCCCAGAGATACCTCTCCGTTTACATGGAGTGACAAATCCCAGTCTCGATTCGTGCCAACTCAACAGACACTTTTGGAGATACCTGTAGTGTACCTTTATAGCCACCCAGTTACGTTGTGACGTTTGGCACACCCAAAGCACTCCTACGGTATCCGGGAGTTGCACAATCTCATGGTCTAAGGAAATGATACTTGACATTAGAAAAGCTTTAGCATACGAACTACATGATCTTGTGCTAGGCTTAGGATTGGGTCTTGTCCATCACATCATTCTCCTAATGATGTGATCCCGTTATCAATGACATCCAATGTCCATGGTCAGGAAACCGTAACCATCTATTGATCAACGAGCTAGTCAACTAGAGGCTTACTAGGGACATGGTGTTGTCTATGTATCCACACATGTATCTGAGTTTCCTATCAATACGATTCTAGCATGGATAATAAACGATTATCATGAACAAGGAAATATAATAATAACCAATTTATTATTGCCTCTAGGGCATATTTCCAACACCCGTGTGGCGGCTTACGTTGAAGCGGATAACGAACGAGCCCGTCAGGATGCACTTGACCTGTTAGATGAAGAGCGTGACTTAGCAGCAGCCCGCTCGGCGATTTACCGGTAGGACCTGCGTCGTTATCACAGCCGCCGAGTTAAGTCCAGAACCTTTCAAGAAGGTGACTTGGTTCTCCGGCTCATCCAGGATCAAACTGATGCACACAAATTATCCCCACCTTGGGAAGGACCTTTTGTGGTCAGGAGGAACTTAAACAACGGGTCATGCTACCTCATCGATGTTCGAGAGCATAAAGACTCACGTAAATCGGAGGAAGAGACCTACCAGCCGTGGAATATCGCTCATCTTCGGCCTTACTATACTTGAGCCACCGGCTCTCGTGATGTACATACTTTGACGTTGTATATATTATGATAAGAAATAAAACAGGACCTCTGTCCTTTTCATTCTCAATAATCACATGTCTTCATCATTATAATTTCAAAATGACTAATTGGGGGGCTGATTGTGTCCAAATCTAGCTTAACCTTTTAGTCTGGCTCATGATCGTATTTGAATCTAGCCATTAAACCATATGATCACTAGGGGGCTTCCTGTTCAAACATAGGTCGTATTAAACCAAAGAGAACATAGCTGTCGGTACCCTCTTGATCGGCGCAATGTCAAACTCACTAGGGGGCTTCTTAATCGTATTCGAATCATAGCTTAACCCCTTTTTAGTCCGACTTTGATCGTATTCGAATCAGAGTCGTTAAAAAATTCTGAAGGTCATTTGGGGCTTCCTGTTCAAACATAGGTCGTATTCGAAGCAAAGAGAACATAGCTGTCCGTACCCTCTTGATCGGCGCAACGCCAAAGCAACTGGGGGCTACATGATCGTATTTGAATCCTAGCTTAACCCCTTTGGTCCGGTTTACTGATCGTATTCGAATCAGAAGCCTCCAAATTCTTTTTATGTGACTTACGTTTTTGAAAGACAATCTTTGTTCTGCGGTTTTTCGTCTAGATCTAAGTATAAGTATGGTTTTAATTTAACCCGGCTTAGTTTTTGACGATAAGTCACCAGTGCATGACAATTATCATACATATGGAAGTGTTGGCTTCTAAAAGATTGGGTTATCACCCTTACTGTCTGGATCACATGAGCCGGCAGTGCAAATTCAAGATCACAGGTATGATATTGCCGTTGTGTTTCAAAGTTAAAATTCATAACAGGTTTATCTCTTCTTTCAATATTAATGGTCGTATGTAAGATATTATGACTCGCCTTGTAGTAAGATACCAATATAATTCAATATCATAGGAATAATATATTTCTTGTTGGTTATTCTTGCGTCCAGCCTTGGTTATACAGCTATGTTGGCTTCCTTGGTTGTGTACTGGGCGTTTTGACCCGTCCAGCGATAAACCGCCAGGACAATTTTCATATCTTACATGCAGGAACAGATTCAAACACTACTAATATTGTAAAGAATGTAAGGCATATCTTCACATGATGGATAAAAGTGTTGTACGCAGCACAATATGCACGATGGCATAAGCAGAACATGAAGTTTTAAGCCCTATTACAAGGCGCTTGGAGCCCAAAAGGATAATGATGTTTTTTACACTCTCATAGCAGATGATAAACTAAAGCTGGTTCATCAATCCTGGCCGGGTTGATTGGATGGTTACGACTCATCCCTTGCTGGTTCATCCTCCTCCACCGTTTGGAAATTAGGCTTGGACCAATCAAAGCCATGAAAGGCGACGAGCTCAGCCTCATCATCAATCAGACCAGATGGGTCAATTTCCGGGGTGAAAGTGTGCTGGCGAACCGGCGGGATTAAATCCTTCACTTTATATGAAGGAGTCGCCATCTTTTTATTTTCTGCATCAAAACCCGGTTGATACTTGGTAAGATTGGTTTCTTAGGCAATAATGGTGGCATGAGGACAAATCTCTTTTACACAAGCAGCAAAGTTGTAACGCCCTCGATGCGGCTATATCTCCCACGTGTCGAAGCACGACTTAGAGACATAACCGCATTGAAAGCAATGTCGCAAGTGAGGTAATCTTCACACAACCCATGTAATACATAAGGGAAAAGATACATAGTTGGCTTACAATCGTCACTTCACACAATACATGAATAAAGCATTACATCATCCAAATACAATCAAGGTCCGACTACGGAACCAAAATAAAAGAAGAACCCCAAATGCGACAAGGTCCCCGATCGACCCCAACTGGGCTCCACTACTGATCAACTAGAACGAAACAACACCAAGGGGAAGATCTTCATCGAACTCCTCCTGAGCTTGGTTGCGTCATCTGCACGGACTCATCGGCACCTGCAAGCTGGTTTTGGAAGTATCTGTGAGCCACGGGGACTCAGCAATCTCACACCCTCGCGATCAAGACTATTTAAGCTTATGGGTAAGGTAAAAGGTATGAGGTGGAGCTGCAGCAAGCGACTAGCATATATGGTGGCTAACATACGCAAATGAGAGCGAGAATACAAGGCAAAGCATGGTTGATAAAAGTATGATCAAGAAGTGATCCTAAAACAACCTACGTCAAGCATAACTCCAACACCGTGTTCACTTCCCGGACTCCGCCGGAAAGAGACCATCACGGTTACACATGCGGTTGACGCATTTTAATTAAGGTCAACTTCAGGTTTTCTACAACCGCACGTTAACAAATTCCCATCTGCCCATAACCGCGGGCACGACTTTCGAAAGTTCAAATCCCTGCAGGGGTGTCCCAACTTAGCCCATCACAAGCTCTCACGGTCAACGAAGGAATAGACCTCCTCTCGAGATGTTTCGATCAGACTCGGTATCCCGGTTCTACAAGACACTTCGACAAGTTAAAACAAATCCAGCAACACTGCCCGAATGTGCCGACAAATCCTGATAGGAGTTGCACATATCTCGTTCTCAGGGCACACTCAGATGAGCGCTCCGTACAACTAAAACCAAACCTCGAGTTTCCCTGAGGGGGCGCTGCACAGGACTCTAGTTCGGACCAACACTCAGAGGAGCACTGGCCCGGGGGGGGGGGGGGTTAGATTAAAGATGGCCCTTGAGTCTGCAGAACCCAAGGGAAGGTGGTAGGTTGTTAGTGCAAATGGTAAAACCAAGGTTGGGCATTGCTGGAGGAGTTTTATTCAAGGCGAACTGTCAAGGGGTTCCCATTATCACCCAACCGCGTAAGGAACGCAAAATCCGGGAATATAACACCGATATGACGGAAACTAGGGCGGCAAGAGTGGAACAAAACACTAGGCATAAGGCCGAGCCTTCCACCCTTTACCAAGTATATAGATGCATTAATTAAATAAGAGATATTGTGATATCCCAACAAGTAAACATGTTCCAACAAGGAACAACATCTCCATGTTCCAACAAGGAACGAACTTCAATCTTCACCTGCAACTAACAACGCTATAAGAGGGGCTGAGCAAAGCGGTAACATAGCCAAACAACGTTTGCTAGGACAAGGTGGGTTAGAGGCTTGGTCAACAATATAGGAGGCATGATAAGCAAGTGGTAGGTATCGCAGCATAGGCATAGCAAAAGAATGAGCAACTAGCAAGCAAAGATAGAAGTGATTTTGAGGGTATGGTCATCTTGCCTGAGATCCCGCAAGGAAGAAGAACGAGTCCATGAAGAAGACAAACGGACGTAGTCGAACGGTTCCTCACAAACGCGACGTTAACGGAACCAACCCGAAGAAGCAACACCGGAAAGAAGCACACAACATAGTAAATAAACAACACATGGACATGGCATGATGCACAACCAAGTATGATGTATGTCCGGTTTAACGATACATGGCATGGAAAAATGCACAAACAATCCTACAAATTAAGTGGAGCTCAATATGCAAAGAGTTGCATATTGACGAAACACCACGACAAGTTATTTAGTTCGATCTCGTTTATGTACCCAACAATATTAAATGTTGTTAAACATGGCAAGAGGGTGAAGCAAAAGAAAACTACCTATCTAGGCAAGTTTAAATGAGGCCGGAAACAACGAACAACAATTCCGGTAAATCCCCATATGCATATATTGGTTTGGTACTGCTCTGCCCTAAACCATATTTTATAGTTATTAAACATGCAAGATGATGCCACCATGTTAAACTAGGCAAAATTCTACCCCATTTACATATAAAGATTGCTAGAAACCGAGCTACGGTTATTTAGTTATGATTTAAGGCATTTTAACATGGCATTTGAGCAAAATTAAACAAATAGCAATTTAAACATTTTAAACATGCATGAAAGCAGCATATTATGAAACTAGATAGAATTATAAGCATTTTGCATATATAAGTTGTTTTAATCCGATGCATGGTTTGTGAGATATTAAATGCATGAACATGAGGGTTTTCTGCAAATCTGTCATCTCTGGAAAATTAGACAAATCCGTAGACGGAAAAAAACCACATCGGGCCGAATCTAGCTGGCCCAAGAGTGCATAGAGTGAGGGCGCTAGATCTGAAGCTCACCAGGCCTCATGGGCCGGCTCGGTTGGGGAGGAGACAGGCCGACGGGGCTGCGGCCTTGGGAGCCCCACGAATAGAGTGGCCGGCTCGGGAGGAGCTGGGCCATGACGCGGGACGCGGCCAGGAGGGCGCTGGAGGCGGGCGCTCCTGTTCTGATGAAGCAGAGGAAGCACGGCACTGGCAGCAGGTCGAGGCAGGGGGCCAGGCGCGGCGGCAGCTTGGTCTCCGGCGGCGGAGCGGCGACCTGGGAGCAGGGACGAGGCCGGGGCGCAGGAACTTGGCGCTGGTCGTCCTCCTCGCACATAGAAGCAGGGGAACGTCGCGACGAAGAGGCCAGGCGTGCCGGCACGATGCAGAGGAGGCAGCAAGCGACGGGGCGCAAGGAGATCGGGTGGACCTCGTCGCGGACGCTGAGAGGAAACGGATCTGGCGACGAAGGACGGAGGGCGAGGAACCTTGCGCGATGCAGGGAATGGAGCAGACCCGACACGTGGCGGCAGCCGGTGGCGGAGATCCATGCGGCGGAGACTTGGTCTGCTCCTGTGCATAGAAAAAAAACGAGAGAGAGATGACAGAGAGGAGGGAATCAAAGGAGGAGGTGGTCGCATGGGCTCATCTGCTGGACACCGGCGGCGGCGGCGGCGCACGGCGCGGGGCTTGATGGTTGGGCGTCGAGCACGGGCTGGAGGTGGAGAGGAGCCGGGCGGAGAAGCAACATCCATGGGAATCGGGAGGAGACGCGGGGGTTGGTCAGGCACAGAAACACAGGAGGTGGGTGGCGACGGATCTGGGTGATGGGATGGAGTGCAGTGGCGGCGGCTGGGAGGGAATGATGGGACAAGCCCCTAGGATCTAGGGTTAGACTGATATTTATATCAGATGAATTTAGGTTAGGGGATACCTCATCCCTATGATCGCAATCGGACGATCGCGAATAAAATAGCTAGGAAGTCCAAATAAGAAAACAGTGACGTTTTGCAGATGTTTGGGGATGATCCGGACACGACGGTGACGACTGCTCGGGTCGGGTCCGGGACAATTTTCGGACGCGCGCGCGAGGGGGTTTGATGCACTGAGCAGAGAGGGTTTGGTTGGGCCTAGCGGTAGGTAGGAAAAGTGAAGACAGCCTAGGAAGGAAAGAGAGGGAAAGCCCGGCAACAGTTTCCGGAGACCAAAAACGTCCGACGAAAAGACCGGCTATAATGCCGCTATAGTTTAACGGTTGGGCTATCAAACGAACTCCGAATGCAGTGAAACTTGACAGGTGGTCTATCTACACTATAATAAGACCACTGCCAACTTTCAACCCAATCCGAGAACCTTTTCCGGCCACTTATAAAATAATATTTCGGATGTGCCGCGGGCTCGTGCAAGTGTTGTTGGACTCAGAACGGACAACGGAAGGAACGGGGAGGCCGGGACGGATGCAAGTTTTGAAAACATGATGATGCAATGCACATGATGACATGACAAGATGCAACACGCAAGCGAATGACATGGCAACAACAGCGAAAAACTGAAAGACACCTGGCACATCGGTCTCGGGGCGTCACAACACTCCACCACTACGAGAGGATATCGTCCTGAGATCTAGGATGGCACTGGAGGGACAAAACGGAAGAGAAAGAGGAGAGGTAAAACTAAGTTGCTTCTTTGACCAATGAGTGAGACCAAAGAACCTTGAAAAGTTTAAGCCATTTCGAGAAAAGAATACAACGGAGATGAACGAAGTTGAAAACACTCCATTAGAAAAAAGAACAAGGAACAACAACACACTACCTCCGGAACTAATGAATGAATGAAACAAGGGGTAAGAAAGATCTCAGACAGCACTCCGGTTGAGAAGAGATGAAAGGCTTGATAAGGCGAAAAGAGCTTGAGCAAAAATGACACAACACTCCGGTTAAACAAGATAGAGAAGGAATAAAAATGATATAAATTGGACAGCACTCCGACTGCAAATGAAAGGAATTGAACAAGATCTTGACACAACAAGATAATGGGTCGAAGAGAGCAACATCACAATGCCTCCGGAAGAAAAGAATAGAAATTAGATCATTGAGATAAACGAATGTAGAAGAAAATGCCAACTTCTGCGACAAAAGAGCTTGAAAAGGTATCCTTAGGAGAAGGGTCGAACGGAGTTCTTGGAAAACCAACAACGAAAAGAATAAGCTTGATATGGTCTTATGAAAGACATCCCCAAAACTATGAGGAGAAATTCCACTACTAACGAAACTAAAAGATTTGGGTTGATATGAACACGGAGACGAGAAACTATTTCACCAGGAGAGATAAATGAAGAACTTGGGTCATTTATACACACCATAGATAGCAACAATCCTTAGGGAAGGCTTTAGGTGAAATATAACCCAAGATAACTCCAACGAATAGGATGATGGATTTAAAATACCTCATTGTTAACAATGTGTGAATCATGAAGCATGAACTCAAATTATCAAGAATGACGTAAAACCACCTCCAATGATACGGAAGAAAGAATTGTACTCCGGATAGCAAGATGAAGAATGCTTGAGCTCTTAGAAAAGAATCTCAATGAACACTTGGAGAAGGGATATAAATCCTTGATGAACCATCATGTAGAACCTTCATGAAGAACTCCGGTAAACAAAAGAATGATCAAACGAAAGAAAGAGAAGTTGAAAATACAAGGTGAAACCTTGCGATGATTTAGATGGAGCTTCGTGGTGATATAATTGCGAGAGCTTGGATCTCCGGGAAAAGAAAGATGAGCACTTGAAACCAAGAATTTAATCATAGTGAACCAACTCCGGGAGAAAAGATTAACATATGGATGAAACAAGAATAAGAATTACATTATGCTTATCCTTCATCAATTAAATTGATGACAATCAATGGATTTGGCATACTACTTATTCTCGTAGAAAGGATTAAGATAGATATAGCGTCAACTTGAGAATGCCTTCAACGAAACCCTAGTAGAATTTGAAAACACGAATGAATTGATATGATAAGAAAGAAAAATCTGGAACGAACCATCGTAAGAATTAAAATGAACGAAGAGAAGATAAAGAAACACCGGGAAGAATTAGCAAATGAATGAAGATGCTCGAGAGAATCTAGATACATGAGAACGAAGGGATCACGAACTGATTAGAGATCACTTGAACGAAGCACCGGTAAGATTTGGAGAACCATAGCTGAAAGCTGAGATTGAATAAATTCTGAGATGATGGGCTCCGGAGAAACAAACTGAAAAGAATCTTGAATTGCTCCGGATAAGTGAAAAGAATTCTCACAGTCAAAACAATTAAGAGAGGATGGCCTTGAACTAGAACCACGAATCTCTGAGAGAACGGATAAGATATGGAGGTAAAATTCTTATTCGGTCTTCAAACGCAGAGAATGACGACGAGGAATACCACCATGAATTGTTTAGACACTCTGGAAGAATCAAAACAAAGAGGTTGAGCCAATGATGAAAAGAATTCGACAGATCTTGGAGAAAGCATTTGACTGATGAAAAATTCATTCTTACGTCAAACTTCAAAAGAAATTTTGTGGATAGCTCCGGGAAAATAAGAAGAGTCAGGTAAGATCCTGGGAAAAGACCTGTGGGTTAGGGCCCACTCAAAAGAAACACCGTTGAAGAATTTAAAATAGAGAATGCACCGGTTGAATTAAATGGCTTGAATGAGATAAACAACCTCGAAATAGGTTGAACGGATCTTGAATGACAAGACGAGCCTTTTGAGATAGCTTGAGCACACCGGAACAAATGAATAGCGAGAAGTGAATTATTATGAGGTGCACCAGTATGAGAAGGCATTGGGCAAAAGAAAAGGAGTATGCTCAATACCGAAGCTTGAATTAAATCCACCGGAGAAGAAAATGAGTGACGAGAGACGAACTTGAAGCTTCGATAGCATCTTCTTGCGAATCACCAGATAAGAATATTGACGAAAAAGGAATGGAGAAGCTTCCCATCAATAAAATGGATACTCGATTAAGAAATATGAGTCCTTGAAAAAAACAAGGGTGGGAGGGTGGGAAAAACAAAGGCAACTTGGAGACGGATGAAACAAACACCGTTGAGAAGAACTGATAATTGATCTTGCAAAGGTTGAAGTGATCGGATCCAGTTGAAGAGAAAACTCGCCGGGTTGAAAAGGATTGACATGACAATCTCAATTATCAAGAAGGATTAGTCTTCACATCAGAGTATGAGAACACCGCTTAGGAACAGGTATGGAATCAACATTTGACATTGAAGCAACTCGAATACCACAACTCAAAACAAAAACAAAGGATTGGCTTGCAAAATAAGCCGGAACAAACATATGATAGAGATTTCGTCCGAAGTTTTCGTGGTGGGGCCTACACGGGCTCGATCGTACAGCACCATCATGTACAAGGCAGTGCACATGACATACGAAGCATCCCCGAGTCGGCATAGCCAAGGACTCTTTAAGACACAACGAGACCACTGTAAAACCGACCGTGAATAGGCGGACCACTAGACGTCGAACCCCAATTTCATATCATACCTCTGTCGGAAAGAAATCCTAGGAGCTACTTGAATTCCCACTTATAAACTCCCGAAATTTTCCGGTTATGCAATCAGGTGTTGGGGATACAGGGGAAGCATAATATCTCACCCAAACTAACAAATCCTACATCCAGCCGTATCCATCCTTCAACACATAACCAACAAACCTTCGGAAATCATCTACCTCAACCTTCTAAAAGCATCCGTTATACAAGTTATGGCGATACTCCCGAACTCCCGCCCCAGTACTGGGTGGCGTCGAGGTTATCTCACCAACAACTGCATAAAAGAGATTTTCGATGTCGGCGTACTAAACTCAGGTATTCCAGAACTGCAACGATAAAATTGTGACGACAACACCTCGGAGCTCAACTCCCCGGGACACTTCCGCAAAACCCCTGACAGGAGGCACCAAGACAATGTTCTCGTCACAAAACCATCGGAACGATTCCAAGATACCCGCGTGATCCTAAAAAAAAATTTAGTGAAAATTTGAGAAGAGAAGAGTCAAAACTCTACGTCAGGATGCCTTACCAGAGCAACGAAGGGACTGGGGAGTAAAAAGAATTCCTAAACTCTCCGATATATAATTCCTAAATGACTCAAAACATTTTTCTAGACACAACTCGGCTGCTAAAACGATCAAGCAATGGGGCTCCTAAGGTCGGGGAAGGCTCTGATTACCAACTTGTAACACCCTCGATGCGGTTATATCTCCCACATGTCGAAGCACGACTTAGAGACATAACCGCATTGAAAGCAATGTCGCAAGTGATGTAATCTTCACACAACCCATGTAATACATAAGGGAAAAGATACATAGTTGGCTTACAATCGCCACTTCACACAATACATGAATAAAGCATTACATCATCCAAATACAATCAAGGTCCGACTATGGAACCAAAATAAAAGAAGAACCCCAAATGCGACAAGGTCCCCGATCGACCCCAACTGGGCTCCACTACTGATCAACTAGAACGAAACAACACCAAGGGGAAGATCTTCATCGAACTCCTCCTGAGCTTGGTTGCGTCATCTGCACGGACTCATCGGCACCTGCAAGCTGGTTTTGGAAGTATCTGTGAGCCACGGGGACTCAGCAATCTCGCACCCTCGCGATCAAGACTATTTAAGCTTATGGGTAAGGTAAAAGGTATGAGGTGGAGCTGCAGCAAGCGACTAGCATATATGGTGGCTAACATACGCAAATGAGAGCGAGAAGAGAAGGCAAAGCATGGTCGATAAAAGTATGATCAAGAAGTGATCCTAAAACAACCTACGTCAAGCATAACTCCAACACCGTGTTCACTTCCCGGACTCCGCCGGAAAGAGACCATCACGGTTACACACGCGGTTGACGCATTTTAATTAAGGTCAACTTCAGGTTTTCTACAACCGGACGTTAACAAATTCCCATCTGCCCATAACCATGGGCACGGCTTTCGAAAGTTCAAATCCCTGCAGGGGTGTCCCAACTTAGCCCATCACAAGCTCTCACGGTCAACGAAGGAATAGACCTCCTCCCGAGATGTTCCGACCAGACTCGGTATCCCGGTTCTACAAGACACTTCGACAAGTTAAAACAAATCCAGCAACACCGCCCGAATGTGCCGACAAATCCTGATAGGAGCTGCACATATCTCGTTCTCAGGGCACACTCAGATGAGCGCTCCGTACAACTAAAACCAAACCTCGAGTTTCCCCGAGGGGGCGCTGCACAGGACTCTAGTTTGGACCAACACTCAGAGGAGCACTGGCCCGGGGGGGGGGGGGGGGGTTAGAATAAAGATGGCCCTTGAGTCTGCAGAACCCAAGGGAAGGTGGTAGGTTGTTAGTGCAAATGGTAAAACCAAGGTTGGGCATTGCTGGAGGAGTTTTATTCAAGGCGAACTGTCAAGGGGTTCCCATTATCACCCAACCGCGTAAGGAACACAAAATCCGGGAACATAACACCGATATGACAGAAACTAGGGCGGCAAGAGTGAAACAAAACACCAGGCATAAGGCCGAGCCTTCCACCCTTTACCAAGTATATAGATGCATTAATTAAATAAGAGATATTGTGATATCCCAACAAGTAAACATGTTCCAACAAGGAACAACATCTCCATGTTTCAACAAGGAACGAACTTCAATCTTCACCTGCAACTAACAACGCTATAAGAGGGGCTGAGCAAAGCGGTAACATAGCCAAACAACGGTTTGCTAGGACAAGGTGGGTTAGAGGCTTGGTTCAACAATATAGGAGGCATGATAAGCAAGTGGTAGGTATCACAGCATAGGCATAGCAAAAGAACGAGCAACTAGCAAGCAAAGATAGAAGTGATTTTGAGGGTATGGTCATCTTGCCTGAGATCCCGCAAGGAAGAAGAACGAGTCCATGAAGAAGACAAACGGGCGTAGTCGAACGGTTCCTCACAAACGCGACGTTAACGGAACCAACCCGAAGAAGCAACACCGGAAAGAAGCACACAACATAGTAAATAAACAACACATGGACATGGCATGATGCACAACCAAGTATGATGTATGTCCGGTTTAACGATGCATGGCATGGCAAAATGCATAAACAATCCTACAAATTAAGTGGAGCTCAATATGCAAAGAGTTGCATATTGACGAAACACCACGACAAGTTATTTAGTTCGATCTCGTTTATGTACCCAACAATATTAAATGTTGTTAAACATGGCAAGAGGGTGAAGCAAAAGAAAACTACCTATCTAGGCAAGTTTAAATGAGGCCGGAAACAACGAACAACAATTCCGGTAAATCCCCATATGCATATATTGGTTTGGTACTGTTCTGCCCCAAACCATATTTTATAGTTATTAAACATGCAAGATGATGCCACCATGTTAAACTAGGCAAAATTCTACCCCATTTACATATAAAGATTGCTAGAAACCGAGCTACGGTTATTTAGTTATGATTTAAAGCATTTTAACATGGCATTTGAGCAAAATTAAACAAACAGCAATTTAAACACTTTAAACATGCATGAAAGCAGCATATTATGAAACTAGATAGAATTATAAGCATTTTGCATATATAAGTTGTTTTAATCCGATGCATGGTTTGTGAGATATTAAATGCATGAACATGAGGGTTTTTCTGCAAATCTGTCATCTCTGGAAAATTAGACAAATTCGCAGACGGAAAAAAAACCACATCGGGCCGAATCTAGCTGGCCCAAGAGTGCATAGAGTGAGGGCGCTAGATCTGAAGCTCACCAGGCCTCATGGGCCGGCTCGGTTGGGGAGGAGACAGGCCGATGGGGCTGCGGCCTTGGGAGCCCCACAAACAGAGTGGCCGGCTCGGGAGGAGCTGGGCCACGACGCGGGACACGGCCAGGAGGGCGCTGGAGGCGGGCGCTCCTGTTCTAATGAAGCAGAGGAAGCACGGCGCTGGCAGCAGGTCGAGGCAGGGGGCCAGGCGCGGCGGCAGCTTGGTCTTCGGCGGCGGAGCGGCGACCTGGGAGCAGGGACGAGGCCGGGGCGCAGGGACTTGGCGCTGGTCGTCCTCCTCGCACACAGGGGAACGTCGCGACAAAGAGGCCAGGCGTGCCGGCGCGATGCAGAGGAGGCAGCAAGCGGCGGGGCGCAAGGAGATCGGGCGGAGCTCGTCGCGGACGCTGAGAGGAAACGGATCTAGCGACGAAGGACGGAGGGCGAGGAACCTTGCGCGATGCAGGGAATGGAGCAGACCCGGCGCGTGGAGGCAGCCGGTGGCGGAGATCCATGCGGCGGAGACTTGGTTTGCTCCTGTGCATAGAAAAAAATGAGAGAGAGATGAGAGACAGAGAGGAGGGAATCAAAGGAGGAGGTGGTCGCATGGGCTCATCTGCTGGACACCGGCGGCGGCGGCGGCGCACGGCGCGGGGCTCGATGGTTGGGCGTCGAGCACGGGCTGGAGGTGGAGAGGAGCCGGGCGGAGAAGCAACATCCATGGGAATTGAGAGGAGATGCGGGGGTTGGTCAGGCACAGAAACACAGGAGGTGGGTGGCGACGGATCTGGGTGATGGAATGGAGTGCAGTGGCGGCGGCTGGGAGGGAATGATGGGACAAGCCCCTAGGATCTAGGGTTAAACTAATATTTATATCAGATGAATTTAGGTTAGGGGATACCTCATCCCTACGATCGCAATCGGACGATCACGAATAAAATAGCTAGGAAGTCCAAATAAGAAAACAGTGACATTTTGCAGATGTTTGGGGATGATCCGGACACGACGGTGACGACTGCTCGGGTCGGGTCCGGGACAATTTTCGGACGCGCGCGCGAGGGGGTTTGATGCACTGAGCAGAGAGGGTTTGGTTGGGCCTGGCGGTAGGTAGGAAAAGTGAAGACAGTCTAGGAAGGAAAGAGAGGGAAAGCCCGGCAACAGTTTCCGGAGACCGAAACATCCGACGAAAAGACCGGCTATAATGCCGCTATAGTTTAACGGTTGGGCTATCAAACGAACTCCGAATGCAGTGAAACTTGACAGGCGGTCTATCTACACTATAATAAGACCACCGCCAACTTTCAACCCAATCCGAGAACCTTTTCTGGCCACTTATAAAATAATATTTCGGATGTGCCGCGGGCTCGTGCAAGTGTGGTTGGACTCAGAACGGACAACGGAAGGAACGGGGAGGCCGGGACGGATGCAAGTTTTGAAAACATGATGATGCAATGCACATGATGACATCACAAGATGCAACACGCAAGCGAATGGCATGGCAACAACAGCGAAAAACTGAAAGACACCTGGCACATCGGTCTTGGGGCGTCACAAAAGTCTTCTTGGTCGAAGGGACTCCCATCTTCCTTAAGGCTGGGGTACCCCCTGGCTACGTCCGCCGGGTCTAGCTCCGGTACCCAGGCTTTGGAGTGGCTCAAAGCAGTTATGGCTCCGGCTCTCGCACAGGAACGCTTGACTTCTTAAAACCTGGCGGGCAAGATGGATAGCTTTTTCAAGACATCACTCAATAAGTTTGGTCCTTGGTTAGCTGGGGAGATAATGGCAAGAGCCCGTTGAGCTCTAGTATACAGTTGCTCCACAAGAGTGTAAACCGCCTTGAGCTTTATCAAGCTATTTTGACTCGGATTGCTGCTCCGGGGACCTGTGAAGTTTTCCCAATGGGTTAAGTAGGCGGCATACATTATGGTGATAAATATAGACTTTTAGTAAGTAAGAATGATTTACCAAAGATTGCAGAAACCATCTGAGACACACGGTTCTTTAAACCGGTGAGTTCAACGGTAACTTCTTTCAGAGCCGCCTCGGCCGTTTCAGCACGCTGCGTCAGAGCAGCCTTCTCATCGGCCCAAGCCTTTTTCTCTTCATTAAAACCGGTCTTCAGTTTCTCTACTTCAGACACACTCAACTGAAGTTTGGATTCAATTTTCTTTGTTTCGATTTCCTGAGTCGACAGCCGGGTCTTGGCTTCAGATAATTGGGTTTCCAGTTCTGCGGTTGCAGCCTGTATACAGAATAAGATTGTCAAGTTTCATGGCGGATTATAAAAGCAAGTCCCAAGTGCTTTGCAAGCAATAACACTTGGCACTTGTGGGCTAATGTCTGTCAGCGCAATTTTCTTTTCAAAGGAAGTGGATTTTTTCAGAAGTCCCAAGTGCTTTGCAAGCAATAACACTTGGCACTTGGGGGCTAATGCATATTGCTGTTTCTTCCCACCTAAGGTAAGCCGGATGTGTTATTCATAGCTTCAGCCGGCTCATAAGGATATCTAGTCAAAGTATTTGTCTATTACATATTGGCTAGAAGAACCGGCTCATTCGTATTGATTAAACCGGCCCTTGGGGACTACACATGCACATTGAGAAACTATCAGTGTCTGGTTTGATTGTAAGCCGGGGATCGAAAGGAGTTTAAGGTAAGTTTATTACAAGTCTAGGGATCATTCATTCTTATCATATTCCGTAGACTTGGGGGCTGCCAGGGTATGTAACTTATATAAAACAGAGAACATACCTCATATTTCTGATACATCTGTTTGACCATTTCAATCTTTGAGTCACGGCTGGAGTTGACTTGGCTAAGATAGCCAGATAGTACTTCACAAATACTTAGATGGGTGTAGTGGGAGACATCAAACTTCACTTTCTGCCTCTCCATGACTTCTTGCTTTGCGGAATATCGTGCCAGCATAGTTGGATTGCCCGGTTCAACGAATCTGCTACCAGTGATTAAAACATCATTGCCATAAGTCTCCGGCGGGTTAGCTGAGCTTGACGGTTCAGCAGTGGATGGATTCAGAACGGTCTCGTCAACAGACGACTCAGGAAGATCTGATTGAACGTTGGTGGCAGGGTCTTCCGGTGCTTCAATTTGTTCTGGAGCACGAGTCGGCAGCGCCGGTTCAGCGGCTTTCGGGTCTTCAGCCGGTTTTGCCACCTTTGCCTTCTTGGGTTTTGCTTGACCACTACAAAAAGAATTTGATGAGTCAGTATAACGACACGGACATAGAGATGCAGAAGAAGGATAATTATTTTTACCCGGGGGCAGTCTTGAAAGCCGGCAGCTGAGTCTGTGAAGAATCACTAGAGGAGGAACGAGCAATCTCCTGCGAAATGGAATTATAGTTGAGTGACTCATAAAAGTGACTCATTCGTCAGAGTTAAGATGTAAAAGAACCTCGTTTTGGCGTTTCCGAGGAGTTTTTGGTAAACCGGAGGGTAATTCATCGTCTCCACTGGTCCGGGTCTGACGGCGGCTCTCATGTTGCTGCTTTTTTAAAAGAAAATGAGGATCTAAATAAGCCAAGGGGTGTGAAAACCTTACTTTCCTGGTTACCCGCCGAGGTTTCTGCCTTGGCAAAGGTTCTGAGTCGGAGGAAATAATAGTTACCTCTTCTTCTACTGCCTGGCTGCCCCCCGTGTCATCCTGGTAATAGTCAGTGTCAATAAGGTTGTTAAAAAGCAGGCCAAGAGAGTCAAGGGCTACCTCCGACTCAGAGACGTCATCCAACTTGAACAAGTCAGAAGCAGTTGGTTTCTTCTTAGATTTTCTGGCCGTCTTCTTGGCGGCTATTGCGGCGGCTCTAGCTTTTTTGGCAGCCTCATGATCAAATTTGGCCTTCCAAAAGTCAGATTTAGCCTGTAGAAAAATAACAGGTTGAAACTCATGCAAATACTTAGCTGCTGAAGAAAAATGAGTCAAGAGGAGTTACCTCTGGTGTCGGGTTAAGTTTGCAGAAAGGATTCAATCCTACTTTGCTGCGGTCTTCATATTTGTTGTTGACGAGGGTGGTCGACATTTCAACAATGGATTCTTCAGTCAGACGTAGGGAGCTATGACGTAATGGATCGTCTCCTCCTTCGATATAGTTGTACATCAAGTCAGATCGGCGGCTCAGAGGGATGATCCACCATGCGATCCAACAGCAGATCAAGTCAACTCTAGTTAAGCCATTTCCTAGCAAGGCTTGAACCCTTTTGATGGTTGGGATAGGTTTCTTACGTTCAGCAGCAGAAAGCTTATCAGGGAGTGAATATTTAGCGTCAAGACGCTCAACGCGATAACCCGGCATTGGTTTTTCATCAGCTGGTGATGTGTCTTTGCAATAGAACCAAGTTTGGTTCCAGTCCTTGGGATGACTTGGCAAGACTACTAAAGGAAAGACATCATCCCGTCTGCGCTGAATCGAAATCCCACCAAGTTCCAAGCTGGGGCCGTTGGTTTATTCATTCTGGCGGTTCAAATAGAAATACTCTCTGAAGAGTTTAACAGTAGGTTCTTCTTGAAGATAAACCTCGTAGAGAACTTGGAAGTTACATATGTTTGATATGGAATTGGGTCCAATGTCTTGCGGATGAAGCTTGAAAAAATGCAAAACCTCTCTGGAGAATTTTGAGCCGGGCGGTGAAAAACCCCGGTTCATATTATCAGTGAAGACTATGATTTCACCATCCTTTGGCTGAGGTTTTTCTTCGGCCGGGTCAGGGGCGCGGTAAGACATGACGCTCTTCTCTGGTAAATACCCAACAGTGAAAAAATCCTTCAGAGTGTCCTCAGTGACTGTGGAAGGGACCCAGTTGCAAATTGTCATCGTCTTTGGCGGCATGGCGAAAAGACAGGCTAAAAAGGAAGTAATTTGCCAGTTCAAATTAATTGGTGGAATTACAAGTTAATGATTGCAATACAGATGTGTAATGGCGGCTTAAATAAGGGCTAATGGTATATGAAGGAAAAATAAGTCGGCATGATAAGCCGCCATGACTAAAGATATTCAAAAGTTGCCAGCAACAAAAAATTGGTTAAGTACCGAGGTAAACAAATTTCACAGATTGCAGCTATTATTTTGGATCAACGGCTGTTCAGAAAAGAAAAATAAACCTAGACCTAAAAATCGGTACAGATGAGTTCATGAGCTTGCCCAAGATTTTTTTTCCAAGAAAGGGGATCTACTGATACTGAAAGTGGAAATAAAATAGCTACCGCATTGGTTTAACACCGTTTTCAGATCAAAGAGGCTCGTGGTATAGCCTGGAGGGTGAACTACGACGAACTACGAAGAACACGAAGAAGCTCGCAAACCCTAGTGCGGATCTAAGGCATGAAAAGGCAGAAACTTACAGCTGCAGAGCTGCTGCGGAGGGTCGCCGCCGTTATTTGGATCGACTCAGGTTGATGCAGCGGCCGAGGTTGATGAAGACGAGGTGCTCTACGGCGGCGGTAGAGCTCGAGCGGCAGAGGGGTTGCGAGAGAAGGAAGAAGGAGAAAAATGTGAGATGGCTTCGGATCCTATTTATAAGGAAAGGGGCGATAGGCAAGCGCGAAAGACGACAAGGCCAAAATGATGATTATCCAGCTAATTGGACGCCTCGATTTTCGGAAAGACATTTAAGATAAAGATCCGTTAAGATGACGTCGTGGCGGGTTTCCAAAATTCTTGGAGATGACGTCATGGCGGGTTATAAGGTTTTCACAACAGTTGTAGATGGATTTTTTTCTAAGTGTTGAAGATTGACATGAACGAAGTTCAAATCAACCTGGGGCCTAATGTTGGGGATATGACTACCAGATATGACCAACCCAGGAGGGGCCGGGTCAACCACAATGGAGGTTCACCTGTATGAAGCCCAAGAGTATACAAGATGGCGGTTCACAGTTAGGCTTATGATAGGCCCAAGCCCAGAGGCGGCTTAAGGCCCGTAATTGTAAACCGCCATGTATGAATAGATTTGTAATATAAGGCATGTAAGATACGTCACCGAGCCAGACATGTTGTATGAGCCGGCCGGGACTCTGTAGGCTGCAGGGCGTCAACCCGTGTATATAAGGGGACGGCCCGGTGGCGGCTTAGCGCAAGAAACAAGAGAGATCGAGAGCCAGGTTAAAAGTATTTGCTCCCTGGTCATCGAAACCCTAGCAATACCACCTCAAACTAGACTAGGCCTTTACCTTCACCGCAAGAGACCGAACCAGTATAACT
The DNA here is from genome assembly GCF_056163025.1 of Triticum urartu. Taxonomy (NCBI): domain Eukaryota; kingdom Viridiplantae; phylum Streptophyta; class Magnoliopsida; order Poales; family Poaceae; genus Triticum; species Triticum urartu. The sequence goes on along the minus strand of NC_141875.1, from coordinate 577,751,720 downwards.
CCTCGTGTCCTTTGTCCTGTTTAACCCTTTTAAACTTCCTAGTTGTGATGGCTCCACGATTAAGTCCTTTCACTAGGACATCTGCCGTGACAATTCCACGACAGGTGGTGCTTTTGAACACAGGGTCTCGAGCTCTAAAAATGAAAACTCTAGATCTGACATGCTCTGGTTGTACCTGGCAATGATGATGTATCATGCCCTATTTGGAGACATTGCTTGGAGTTTGCTCGCACTTATTCTCAAGATGAAAAAAAATCCAAGATATAGCCTCCATGACTGGATCCGGCGACAACAGCGCTTATACGTCGTCCCCTTCTTGGATGCATCGTTGTTGAAGCACTTTTCACAAAGTTCTGATGATGCCACTGGTGCTGGTTGATGTTGATGGTTGCTGTATATCTGAGTTCGCTTTGACATGACTTTCGTAGGCATCGTTGTTGAAGTACTTTTCACAAAGTTCGGATGATGCCACTGGTGCTGGTTGATGTTGATGGTTGCTGTATATCTGAGTTCGCTTCGACATGACTTTCGTAGATTGCGGTTTTTTTTTCGTTGTGTGTGTATGTTGATGTTGGCTACTGCATCCTAATTATGTAGAGGCCAGGTGAGTGTGCTCATGATCCTTGTATTCTCTCGATGCGATATTATGAGTCAACCCTTTATCGAAGAAAATATCCACTATTGACTTGAAAAATATTCAGCTCTAGAAAACACTTGCTAGTGTATTAAGGCTTGACCGCTTTGCAGAATTTTCAAATCAGAGGAATAGGAGAGGATTTTTCCATGAGCTCTCACATAATAGTAATAATCCTAAGGAGTCAGGTCAGTATGGACATATAGTCCTAAGAAATCTAGTACCTCAATTCCTATAAAACAAATGTTAAATATATGGAAAAAAAGACGTACGTCAAAATCCATTATTGGTTTACGAAGAGCAATATTTTCCCAAAACAAAGAATGAAAAATGTGAAGAACATTCCAAAACCAAAATCACTGATCGACAACACCAGACGGCTTTGTCGAGACTAGGATATCAACAAGTTGAAATCTTGGGACCTCTTTATTCCTTTATTCAAAAATAAATTAATATTCAGCTGCTTTGAAATGTATGATTTTCATAGGAAATTTTCAGGGTTTCGATCCTTCGAAGTTTTTCTCTTAAAAAACTTCAGGTCACGGGATTTGTGTTGAAAAAATTTTGTGGGATGTAGTCAAACTTCTGTGGGATGTATTTCTATGCATCAATTTCATTGGAACCTAGTATATTTTTCCTTTTGAATGTCCAATGCACACACTCTCTCTCTACTATCTCTCTTTAATCACCCAATATATTACCATGTTTGTTTCATGTGCACCATCTAAAGACATCGGTAGAAAAAATCTTGTGTTTTGAGATCCTATATGAATCCATAGTATAACATTTCAATTGTGTTTCTCCCATTCAAAATATAACATTTCAATCTGTTTTTGAACTTTGAACTAGAGGGTGATAATGCAATTATTTCTGTTAGGTTACCCAATTAAACAAAGTTAAGAAGATGAATGCAAAGGGATGGATCCCAACAGAGATCAGATCTGAACTCTCTTTCCCCTATTTCTTTTGCTTTGAACTTCTTTTTGTCACTACTTGTTTCCTTTCTATTATGCTACCCACTTCATAATTTTCAGCTTTTTCAGATGTTCCTTGTTGCCTTATGATGATGCTTGGTTCCTTCCTCACTTTACACTTTCAGTTCAAGTAGGGAACTGTTGAAACATGAAATGGAAAACATGCATTATTGATCATGGTTACATGCACGGCGGCAGTTCATACAGCAGAAATTTTTTCCTGCAACAGTTTTCAAACCTGGCATACACAAAATGTATATTTGTTCAAGGTCACAGGCTAGATTTCTCCTTTGCTCCTTAGGCAATCCACCGTGTCCCTGACAGTTTTGTCGAATGGGGTGAAACGAACGCCCAAATCGATCAATTTCTTGGACGGAGCCTTCGACCTCACCACCCAGCCCTGTTTGTCCTCCTGGATCCTGAAGTGAAAAGAAGAAATCAGCAAGATTATTAGAACACTGCATCTGACAGAGAGACGATCGATGTTGCCAGTCAGTAGATGTATCACCTGTGAACCGGGAATTCAGGGTAAAGGTTAGCAAGTTCATCGTGGAAATCGACGAGGCGTACGGCGGACTCCATGCACAGGTGGCGCCCCTGCGCCGACGGGTTCTCATAGAGCACCACCAGAGATTGTGCCACATCTCTGACGTCCACGCAGCCGACGAAGAAGGGTTCCATGTCGAGCTTCTGGCCTGGGCAATGTAATTTGCAGCCTTCACTCTTAGAAACTCGAAATAAAGCTTTTCTGCGTTGCAACTTGCAACTCAGCAGCAGAAGACGGAGTGCAGGAATTGCCACAGAGCTGCAAGACTCTGTATGTTGAACTTGTAATCGACTGACCTCCCAGAAGCAGCATCAGCAGACGGAGACTGCCAGTAGGTGCCGGGGTCAACGTCGGGCCCAGCACCAGCCCTGGATTCAGCACAACCAGCTGCAGTCCTTCCTCTCCGGCGAAGTCCCACGCCGCCTTCTCCGCCAGCGTTTTGGAGACGTTGTACCAAAGCTGCAATTCAGACAGAGGAAGTGACCGTAAGTGCTTAAGTCCAAAAGTAGCATCTACAATTCAGACGTTGTACCTCGAGTTTCTTGAGGATCTCAACGTCGGCCCAGCAGTCGTCGTCTATGACCTTGCCGGCAGGCCAGTCGGCAGTCGTCGGACACATGGCCGTCTGCGAAGACACCATCACGACACGCTTGACGCCGCTGTCTCTGGCGGCGCGGAGGACGTTGAGCGCGCCATTGACCGCCGGCAGCAGCAGCTCGTTCTGCGTCGATCGAACACAGAAGCAGTTAACTTGCGTATATTATTCAGACTCTGCAGTGATGGAAGTCTGAAGTCTGAACTATGGCGCGGCAATGCTTGGCACATCTAGCCCTAGTTATTGCACATCTAAATCACTCAATCAAGCATAAGAAGAAAAAGAAAAGGAAAAAAATATATCCACACGAATCTCCATATAAAATCAATGACTTAGTAGGACTTAGATGTGCAATACTTATGGCTAATCTAGATGTGCTTTAGCAATTATGGAGAAAGAAAGAAAAGTTGCCTCGGGGTCTTGTGCGGGCTGCAGTATCACGGGGGAGGCCAGGTGGAAGACGCCGTGGACGCCCTCGACCGCCGGCCGGACGGAGGCGGGGTCGAGGAGGTCCATCTGGAACAGCCGGAGCCGCGTGTCCGCGCCATCCAGAGCCTGCAGGTGCTTGGTCTCGCCCTCGTCCTCTGCAAAATCAGTCCGGTGAAACAATATTGCGTCGACCCGATTCAGTTACGGTGAGAGAGAGAGGAGGAGGAGAGGAGGCACGAAACGTACGGAGGTTCTGGACGGTGGCGTGGACGGTGTAGCCGCGGTCGAGGAGGAGGCGGACGAGCCAGGAGCCGACGAAGCCGCTGCCGCCGGTGACGCAGACGAGCTCGCCGCGAGCATCTCCGCCGGCCAACGCCATCTCGCCGGTGCTCGGCACGATCCGCCCGTCAGCAGCTCACCTACTGGACACAGACAAACGGTCAACTCGGCACTTCCCTGGCTCCTTGTGAACTGCACTTACTTCCTCAACACGGGCGAGACGCGACGAGAGGGGAGGCGTGCCGTCAGCCCGTGACGCGGGCTGCAACCAATGTGCCGATTTGGACGCCAGAGAACACGATCGCATGCTGAAATTCATCTGCATTATTATCCCGTGGAAGAATCCACATCTAGCTACCCGCGTCGATGGCCACCATTATTTCAGGTCGCTGTTGATCGTGTACGCCGTAAGGACAACACTGGCCCAGTTTGGCCACCACCCGAGTAGATTGCAGCCATGTATGCTCTCGCAAGGACGGCAGTGGACAGAGCGTCGGATTCCCTCTGATGCACACCCGGGACGGGAGGCCACAAGGGCACGATAGACACGTGACACGACCGCACCACGAAGCTTCGGAGTCTTGCGGCAAGAGAGGAGTACGGCCCGGAGAAATGTGTCACGCATGATGGTGGGCTAAATTTCGTGTTTTGATCCTTTTTTGAAAGTTAGTCTAGATCTGACACTAGTTTGCAAATATTTTGAGATCTAACATTTTTCTTACCGTCAGAGTTTATGACGATAGGGTATAACAGCCTAGTGCCAAGGTCCCTGGTGGTAGAGTTGCACGCCTTACCGTAATTTTTTTTTCTAAGTACGAAACACAGTGCATGCTCATGCCTACCGCTGGACCCGTGGCGGTAAGGCTATACAGGCTACCGTTAGTTTGTTTGGCGGTAGGGTTGTTTCCTACCGCCATGGAGTCTGGCGGTAGCAAAAGGGTCAAATCCCGAAATTTTATAAACTAGGGTCAGATCTGTACTAACTTTCAAAAATGGTCAAAACACAAAATTTTGCCACAAGAAGGGTGGTGTAACAGTGGCAGAGGCAGCATTTGATAACCTGGATGATTCTTCGTGCGTTGTTGCGATAACTTTGCTAAAAAAATATGTGAGTAGTTGCTAAAAAAATATCTAAATCTAATGGAAAGAAAGTATAAACGTGAAAATCAATTAAAAAAGTGACAAAATAGAATAAAAACTTTTAAATTAGTAATGTCATTTCAAACAAAAATGTAAAGGATGACTAACATGAATGTATGATGTGGCGGCGTTACATGCATAGACTAATGCAAAAAATGATCGTAATTTCTAAGTTAAATGCATGAGTCGTTTATGTGGCGGATTTTACATGGCTTAGTGGAAGAGAAGACTTAAATGCATGGCTTAGTGAGATGTTGAGATTGACACTTTGCATGTTGAGACAATTGGGATCAAGTTCTTAAGAATGTAGGTTATGCATGTTGAGAGAGGCTGATTAGAGCAAAAAAATAAATTAAATCATGCATTGTTCATCTTCAAATTAGAAGCATATCGATGATCTTAGGGAGGGTCAGGACCTGTTGGTCCCCTATCTCCGCCACCGGTAGTGTGGATCGGATGCTGAAGGGCATGTTTACGTTGACGCGCAGGAACGGGCGACGATCCGGAGTGCTAATGCATACACCAATGTCGAGATGGGCTCACAGGATTTCGGCTTGTTGCAGTTTGCATTAAAGAGAGAGTGAGCGGCATTTCCTATTTGACGCTTACTACGTTAAGATGTCGTTGTTTTGCACAAGGAGTTGAGCGGGAGATGAGCCAACCCATTTGAGCTGTTATTATATACATCCACAGATAGCGGTTTTGGGAACCTTTCTTTCCTTTTTTTTCTTTACTTGCTTTTGGTTTTTTGCTTTTATTTAAAAATGTAAGCGTTTAAAAAATGTTCATGTTTTTTTTACAACATGATCGAATTTTTAAAAATGTTGATGGTTTTCCAAAAAGGTTCTCAAAATTAAAATATTTTTCACTTTTCAAACTATATATATTCATATTTTAATGTAATATAGAAAAATCAATATAAATCTAGTAAACAGAAGAAGAACATGTCTCCCAACCGGAAGAACGACTCGCTACAGGACAATCAGGCTCGCTTGCTATGGGCCGACCTAGTCGGGGAGGAAACAATGGCTGCTTGACGCTAAATGACTATTTGCACAATCGTCAAGTAGGAGCAATTGGAATGAGCAGTGTGGGAGAAGGAGAGGCAATGAAGGTATGGGTTAATGGTATGTATGTACTCCCCCTGTCTCTAACGACCAGTCGACTGGATCCACCTCGCCTCCCTTTTTTTTCTGGCGCAATGAAAACAATCGAGTTGGCGGAACTGGGAATCAAACCCACCACCCCTTGGTAGACCAAGATAGTTGCAACCACCCGGTCTAGATTAAGCCAGTGATTAGATTGAGGTTAGATAGTATTTGTACTGCTACTTAGCGCGACCTGAAAACGAACCATTTTTCTTTTTTTCCTTTCATATTTTTTATCCTATATAGATGGCTCGGCTGCTCTGTTAATATTTACAACATCATGGTAACTTTAACGTAGTAAAAATTATTGACATATCCCAGTAACTTCGTTGTAAATAGCATGCCAGGGTACACATGTTTTTTTTCGAGGGTACAAAAGTTATCAACACTGGTACGTAACTTATGATGCTTTTTATACATAAGTTACCAGGGAATATTTTAAATATTTTTTCTTGGGACAGAGTTACGATATGTGTTGTACAAAAATTATTATGCTCTGCAGTCTGTAAAAAATCATGATATTTACACAAAAGTTATCATGGCAGCGGTATATAAATTATCATACTATTTACATAGCAATTATCAGGGTACGTTTCAAGCACCCCTCATGTTAAAATATTACCGTCATATTTGTATCTAAATTATCAGGGCTGCAGTGCATAAATTATCATGTCATTTACACAACAGTTATTCTGAGTTATGTTTTCCAAAGAGAAAAAAAATTCAAAGTCAAAGTTATCAGCTATGTTGTGTATATATTATCATGTTATTTGCACAGAAATTACCGGGTATGATTTTCAACAACTTTTATCCTGGGGTCAAAGGAGTTACCACGGTGTTCGTACGTGGGTTATCAGCTTTGTTGTGTGTATACTACCATCCTATTTACACAAAATTTACCAAGGATTGTTTTTCAATATTTTTCCTCGGGTCAAATGGTTACCATAGTGTTTGTACGTGAGTTATCAACTTTGTTGTGTCTATATTATCATGATATTTACATACAAGTTACCGGACTAGATTATTTAACATTTTTTTGGTAGAAAGGTTATCATGGTGCTTGCATGCGAGTTATCATCTTTGTTTTGCTTATATTGCCATGATATTTGCACAAAAGTTACCGGGAGTATTGTTTTCAACAATTTTCATTCTGGGGTTAAAAGAATTACCGTAGTGTTTGTATGCGAGTTATCAGCTCTATTGTGCGTATATTACCATCATATTTACATAAAAGTTACCGGGGTTTGTTTTTCCACTAAATTTTTCCCCAGTCAAAACTTACCGGCTCTATTGTGTGACCACGAGTGTTTGTTACATTATGAGGTCATGCCTAAATTACTGTGTTATTTACACAAAATTGATGTGTATATTATCCTGTTGTTTAGACAAAATTGTCGGGATATGTTTCAATATATATTTTTCCGGATCAAAATTACCATGATATTTGTATGTAAGTTATCAGATCTATGATGCATAATCGTGCTATTTACCCATAAGTTATCACGGTCTTTCCATCATAATTTACTAGGTCCGCGTGCGTCAAATACCACGCTATTTACATACAAGTTTTCAATTTTGTCACGTGAGAGAAGCGGATCGAGTTGTTTTTCTTTTCCACTCATTTAATAAGGTATAAAATATATGTAATCTGCATAAAAAACCAGAGGAGACAGTTAGTCCAGCTGGTAGTGTGCTATGGCCTCAACCAACAAGTTCCCGGTTCGATTCTTTCAAGCGCCTTTTTTATTTCACGTGCCTGTTGCTAACGAACAGTCGGCAGGAAATTAGCTTTATTGTTAATTTATACTAACATCTTCCCGCCAATGTGCATGGCCAACGATGTCTCTCCAGGGGGCTCCTATTCAACGACCCGTGCAGTGGAAAGCGCAGAAGCGCCTGCTCCCGCAGCATGCACTTTTGGGCCACTATTTTTTTCATTTCTTTTTATTTCTTTTTGTTTTTTTGCTTCTATAAAATTGTCCGGGACTTCTAAATTTTCTCAAATTCAAAAAATGTTTGTGAATTCAAAAAATGTTAGTGATTTTGAAAAATGTTTGCAAACTTGAAAAAATGTTCATGAATTCAAAAATTGTTCATGAATTTGGAAACTTGTTGTGAATTAAGAAAAGTTCACAAATTAAAAAAATGGTCACAAAATTGAAAACATGTTCATGAATACAAAAAAAATGTTTGTAGATAGAAAAAATGTCCACTGGACCATATCAAAGAATGTTTTGATGAAGCATAGGTTCATGTTTATTAAGGGAGAGGTCATTTGCATGTGTTCGCACACGAACATGTCACCGTGTATCCTCGACGTCGGGGGTGATGCACCGCAGTTCACGTCGAAGGAGACCCGTCCGGATGCGCGGTACGCAGGCAATCCGGCGGGCGCTTTTGTTGACCCGAAACCCCACACGTCCGGGAGGGACCCCGTCAGGGTGCACGGCGGCTATGGGCTGCCCTAGGTCAACCTGATCGCCCCTAGGGCCTCGAGGTTCGCTGCCTTGCAACAAGAAGAACAGACGAAGAACGAGGAAGAAAAAGAACTAAGGTTAAAGAGAAAAAAATAAAAGATAAAAAGTGGTAGATGATTTGATCGATTGTGTGTTGTTCAATCGACCGTCACCCCTTAGATATATAAGAGGTGGCTGGACTTCTCGTACAAGAAAAGGACTAAAAATTCCGTCCAAAACATCAAAAACCCTAACCTAACACGGACAGGAATCTTTGGTAATTTCCCGGACCAACTCGGTCTCACCGATTGGTTCGTTTCGGTCCCACCGAGTGAACGTTGCCAACTCTCTGTATCCTTCTGTAATCTATCGGATCAACTCGGTCTCACCGATTGGTTTGCTTCGGTCCTACCGAGTGAACATTGCCAACTCTCTGGTAAATTTTCGGACCAACTCGGTTTCACCGATCAAATCAGCTCGGTTGGTCCGAAATGACTCTACAGCTTCTGTTTCTGATCTTGTTTTGCCTCCACAGGTTGCATACGAACTCGGATTAAGACAATTTTTATATCAAAATCAATCATTTCGATGAGATGCACAACTTTCATGTTGAAACAGTTTCCATCAGAGGTCATCTTGATTGATTTTTATGCCTTTCTTTACTCTGGTGTCAACATGAGCATCTCTGAACTTGTCATAACTTTTGAGTCCGAACTCCGTTTTAGACCATCTTCATATCCATCTTGATATTCTTGGAGAGAGAAATTCCAAGGTGACTTCCAATCATAAGTTTGAATTGGTCTTGATATAACATATGCTAATTTTATGACTGTGCCAATTTTGAGCGTCAACACATGTCCCCCTATTTTTCGGCATAGCTAGCGTGCCGAAAAATAACTTGTACCATGTTGGTTCTAAGGACGATGTCAACACTCCATCGGCCATTCTGCATCTTCTTAGGACGATAAGTATATATTGGCCATTACTTGTTTGAATCCTTGATGCAAACTTGGGTGAAACCTTCTCAATTTTATTAACAATCCGGTGATAAATTTTCATAGATATGTATTTCAAAGTCATCCTTCGAACCATATTGTTCACCCTTCCGCTGGGATTTTGCAGACAATCAATAATGAATTCCCTCTAATCCTTTCTTTCACCTGCATACAAATTTCATTAGTGGTCGAAGCAATGGGCTTTGGTTCGGCCTTACCTATGTCGGTGAGATCAAGCATCGGCTATTGATAGATATGCAATACACCATGATCAACATGGTAGCCGAATGCTTGTTGCGCCAACTCATTTGCTCTTCAATTTTCATGTCTAGATATATGAGAAATATTAAAGCAACCCAAGATAAATTTTATATCTAGAGATACCTCAAGGTAAACTATAAGTGATTCGTCAAAACATTGATGACCCTTGGATATTTGTTGCACTACTCATAACGGATCACCCAAAGCCTCAATGCGTAGCACCTATGGCACCCAAAAGATCCAAACCGAATAACATTGCATATTTGGCTTTGATTATTGTGCAAAAAATATTTTAAGTGGCATGAGGCTTCACAAAATAGCACCATAAGGAGATATATAAACAATACCAACTCCTTGGCCATTGTTATGAATTCAACCATCAAAACATAATCTCCATAGTACTAGAAAGACAAGGCTAATATCAATATTATGCATATCATAAATCCAATGCTCAATAATGAAACCAACAATGATTTGGCCTCTCATAGACTTGAAATATTTGTAGGCCAAATCATATATATTAAATCAAAGCATAAATCCACTCTCACCAATTCTATAACTATGAATTGGTCTAGGCAACATATATTCAATGACATCGGTCATAATGTCTCAACTCCATTCAATCATAATATAGGCACACATATAAATTTTCATGAGCACATACCTTGTCTTGCTCTCCAATTGAACTAAGGACGATGCTAGAATAGCGCACCGGCCATGCATTGACATACTCTTAGGACGATAGATAAATATCGGCCATTACCACAAGGTCCATGTAGAATTCACCCACCAAAGTATGTATAGCCGAAATAAACAAATTAAATAGTAATAAAATATTTTGGCCCCTTTGTATTAGCAACAAAAATGTAACTAACCAAATGTATAGTGATTTCGTAATACCCTCTCATGATATAGAAAATTATGTTGCATCCATGGTTCAAAATAAATCAATGGAGGGTAATTGATCATAACTAGGGATGAATTCCATGTCAAAGGCATCAATGGCATGGTTGAAGAAAAAGGACGATGTGCTAACCGAAGATTTTGATGTTGTGATGCACGCCTTCGGCTTAATTGTTTGTCGCTTCCATCCTTTTATTTCTTCACTTTTATTGTACTTGTTGCAATAGAAGCATGCACATCATTTTTGTTTTGATTGATCCTCTTGGGAACCCATGCCATGTTCTTATTTCTCAATTCTTGTGCACTAAGATTTTGTAATTCCTTCTTTTGCCAATATGATAAGCTGAGTGGGCATCTCGACTGTGATTCTGTTACGACCAATGGCAATTCTTTTTTGGCCTTGTGCACTCTCAACTTCTTTTTTTCATATTTGGCACTCTGATTTTTATCAACTGATTGCTTCACCTCTTTGACTTTTGTATCCAATGACTTTAATTGGCTCTTTGTTATTTGAGATCAAATCTGAAGTAGCACACTTACGACCATCTATTTTCACGCGGCAAACTTGCTTTACAACCTCTTTCTTCTTCCTTGAGTTCTGGAACGATTCCTTATGATTGACACGGTCTTTGACGCGTGATTGTTCAAATGTTGATCTTCTTGGAGCTGCATAATATTGGTGAGATGGTCTAAAATAAGATGGAGAATGTGCCCTTGTATCGTACCTGTCTCGTGATGGATATGGATCTACATGAGCATAGGGAGGCATCCACGACATTGGCATTGGCGGCCCAAAATAAGGATATGAATATGTTGCACTAAAATTCTCACTTTGCCAATACCGACCCTCATATTTGCGCTTTGGGGGTGATCTTAGTTTCTTTGCATGATTTGGCCGATAAGCATTCTTCTCTTCACTCTTCTTTTGATATTTATCCAATAGTTCAGTGAAGGTGATTTTTGATCTCTTACACTTGTGCTTATTTCAGCCTTTGTTTTCTTTTGGTTTGCTTTCATCGATCATTGGATTTTCCTGCTGCCCCCCAGTCCTTGGCGTCTCCAATGTAGCTTCGATGGAATTATCGCCCTCAAGATTATGTTCATTATGATCTCCAACAACTTCTTTATTTGAAAGCTTAATCCCATCACATGCAGTTTTTACCTTCTCTTTAAATGGATCGGCTTGAAGCAGCCGATGAAAAAACTTTCTGCCATCGGGACCAATCGGAATAGACTGGTCATCTCTCGGTGTCTCAACAAATTTCAATCGTCCTTTATCAATGGCCGATTTAACTATTTGACGAAACATATTGCAATCCTCAAAACTATGCTTGAACGAATCATGCAACTTACAATACATTCGTCCTTGAATTGATGGCTTGACATGGTGATCTAGAATTTTTATGTAATTATTTTTCAGCAACAAATCAAATATTTGATCACACATGCTTGAATTAAAGGCAAACCTTTTATTTTCTAGCCGATCTTGCTGTGAGTATGGCTTTGGAATTAAGCAAACGAATGGTTTAGATTTTGCATCACACCATTCGGCCATGCATTGTGTTTTACACTCTATCTTCGATGTCTTTGGGTAAGATATTATACTAGTATCAGTTTTCTCAACATAATTTAACCTTGGCTTTAATTTTCTAAAACGAAAATAATTAGAACATACATGTCTCAATTAAGACCAAGTGTCGTGGAATTGTCACGGCAGATGTCCTAGTGTAAGGACTTAGTCGCAAGGCCAACGCATCTATGTGGTAGCTTGAAGGGGTTGAGCGGAATCGAGAGACACAACACACAAGACGAGGATTTAGACAGCTTCGGGCCCCGGAAAACATCATCCGGTAATAACCCTACGTGCTGTTTGTGTCTAGGTCTCATTATGATCATGAGGGAGTCGCCGTAAGCCGGCTCTCCTCTTTGTGTCTAGCCCTAGATATTGTTTCTTGTTGCTTGTCCCTCTTTGGGGAGCCCTACCCCTCCTTATATAAGTTGAAGGGGCGGCTTACATGTAGAGTCCTATTTAGAACTAACTTATTCTCTATTACAAGTCGGATACAAGTACGGGTCTTGCTTCCTCGTAAAGGAAATATTCCTCATGCCTTCTGTCTTAAGCCGGCCCACCATAATATGAGCCGGCCTACTGGGCCTTGGGCCTAGTCTTCTATGTGACCCGCCTCGGGGTCATCTGTGAGTCGTCTGACCAGTGAGCCGCCAGACCCGTGAGTCGCCAGTCCTCCGGCGGGTCATCGGTGAAACGCCAAGTCCGGTCGGGTCATACTTCCGGCTTGGTCATACCGCGGGGTACATCCCCGACACCAAGTGTAAGCCAAGTACGAAATAAGCAAAGCTACCCAAATAGATATGAAATTTAGATAAAGCAACTGGGAAAGTTTTGGATGCAACAATAAGTCATTATCGGTCTTTATAAATGGCACAATTGGTTGACCGATATGTTCTATAACAATTTTATTGCTAACGTGTAAATTACCCTTCTTCATTGGTGTTTCGAAATTACTTATGAGGATTTTTCTAATAGATGCATCAACAATAAAGTTCTGACCAAATATGAAAATAGGTAAATTACTTGCTAAACATACCTCTTCAAATATATTGGGAGAGCATGATAGTTGTATCACTTCAATAATACTTTTCCGTGTCTTTGGATGGCTCCCCAATGCCTTTTCATCACCTTTTTCTTGATTCTGTGCATTGTTACTTTGAAGATCCTTGTCAACCGAACTTTGTTCGGCTACTTGTTCTTGTCCTTGAGGCTTGTCAATTTCTATGGCATGGAACTCATAGGGCAGGAAGTAGGTTCCTTTAACTTCAGAAAAATCAAGCATGGTCGTTTTGCTATGCTTTCCATGTCCTTTCTCAATAACGCTTGCCTCTTTGGATTTGATGGACTCAGAATATAAACTACTTGATTCGGCTTTTTCAACCGAAGCACCTTCATGTTCCTAATCATCCTTCTTTTCATTGATTCTACCAATTGGCAATACTTCTTTTATTTGAGCCAATTCTTTCTCTGTTTGTTTCTGGCGGCGAGAGGAAAAATTGGCTTTAAGTTTTTTCTCAATTTCAGCCCACTCCGGATATGATTGCCCCCCAATGCTTTTAGATTCTTTCGGCAATGACACACGAGTGTTGCCGAAATTTTGCAATTGTGTAGGGGATGTATAATATGATGTAGTACCAGGTGAAGGCATATGCATTGTTGTAAAACCATATTTTTGCTCGCCAATTTTATCTATTGGCAAAGATTCATCTTCTTGCAAAACTCTAGCTTTTATTGTCACATAATCATGAAATAGCCCTTTTTCATGTTGTTCAAGGCAAAGAGCACTAATCCTCTTATTCTGGGCTAAACTCTTCAATGCAGCCACCACTACCTCATCTTCTACAATATTTGGCACAACCGCTCCTATAAAATTTACATTTATTCGGCTATGACCGGAAAGGCGCGAAGCCGAATTATGAACACCTACAGTTGTGTATGATGCTGAAAAATTACTGTCATGAGGTGTAGCACATGATGGTTGAGAGTAACTGGCCGAATAGCTAATAGCAGTATGGCCAATTCTCCCATCCATCGGCAATGTTGGATTCACATATTGCAAATTAGTTGCCGATGAATAAAAGGGCGAAACACTTTCTTATGTGCTATTGGAAATTTTAACATGAAGTGTTTTAAATTGATTAACCAAACCCATCATGTTGTTCATCGGCATATGGATTTGTGGGGTTGCCGATGCATGAGAGTTAGGATACATATGTTGTATGTTACTAGTATCATAAGAAGTTGAAACATGTAAATTACTTTGAATCGGCATATGCACGTAATTAGATGCATTATTGAAAAAACTAGCTAGGGCTGGCCGATAGAGTATAATCATTGAAAAATCTAGTAACACCATATAAATTATTTGCATCTACAGTAAGGAATAGGGTATTCATATTACCTTTGTAGATTGCAAACCCTAGATGACGATCTCTTCGTAGCAAGAGCGGGCTGGAGACCGTTCAAAGCTTCGTCCCCAGCGGAGTCGCCAAAAAGTATGTTCGCACACGAACACGTCACCGTGTACCCTCGACGCCGGGGGTGATGCACCGCAGCTCACATCGAAGGAGACCCGTCCGTAAGCGCGGTACGCAGGCAATCCGGCATGCGCTTTTGTTGACCCGAAACCCCACACGCCCGGGAGGGACCCCGTCAGGGCACACGGCGGCTATGGGCTGCCCTAGGTCGACCTGATCGCCCCTAGGGCCTCGAGGTTCGCTGCCCTGCAACAAGAAGAACAGACGAAGAATGAGGAAGAAGAAGAACTAGGGTTAAGGAGAAAAGATAAAAGATAAAAAGTGATAGATGATTTGATCGATTGTGTGTTGTTCAATCGGCCGTCACCCCTTAGATATATAAGAGGCGGCTGGACTTCCCGTACAAGAAAAGGACTAAAAATCCCGTTCAAAACATCAAAAACCCTAACCTAACTCGGACTGGAATCTTTGGTAATTTCCCGGACCAACTCGGTCTCACCGATTGGTTCGTTTCGGTCCCACCGAGTGAACGTTGCCAACTCTCTATATCCTTCTGTAATTTATCAGATCAACTCGGTTTCACCAATTGGTTTGCTTCGGTCCTACCAAGTGAACATTGCCAACTCTCTGGTAAATTTTCGGACCAACTCGCTCTCACCGATCAAATTAACTCGGTTGGTCCGAAATGACTCTGCAACTTCTATTTCTGACCTTATTTTGCCTCCACAGGTTGCATACGAACTCGGATTAAGACGATTTTTATATCAAAATCAATCGTTTCGACGAGATGCACAACTTTCATGTTGAAACAGTTTCCATCAGAGGTCATCTTGATTGAGTTTTATGCCTTTCTTTACTCTGGTGTCAACATGAGCATCTCTGAACTTGTCATAACTTTTGAGTCCGAGCTCCGTTTTAGACCATCTTCATATCCATCTTGATATTCTCGGAGAGAGACATTCCAAGGTGATTTCAAATCATAAGTTTGAATTGGTCTTGATATAACCTATGCTAATTTTATGACTGTGCCAATTTTGAGCGTCAACACATGTCAACAACAAAAGTTTTTATTACTTACTTTAAGCTGATGGAGGTAACCACTTTCCATACTCTTCTATAATACATTGCACTTTCTCTTTTCATTTGATAACTTTCTGTAAGATTAGTTCTTGCAAAGTTCTAAGTTTGGGGAAGTTATTTTTGTATGTGTAGAGTCTTGTGCAATGATCTTCATCTAACAAATGTTATGCAATCATGTGTCCCACTGTTTGACATGATTGCTTAGGTATGATTGTTCTGTATTTGCATAAAGCACTTGCTCAACTTAGGCCCCATATTGCCAAGTTAATTGTTTTATGCACTTTGTTCAAGTTATTGTTTATCTCGGGACCAATCTTATGACCCTCTAAAAGATATTGGCATGATCTCTACTTTTTCAAAAGAAAAGGAAAATAATGGTTGAATAATTTTTTGACACTTGTTAAAATTATTTTAAAGAAAAATTATGGAGTAGGTCAACCCCATAGTGTTTAAAACAATAGATTCAATAGTTCTTGCTTTGGGCGTTGTTTATAAGGAATCGGTACTCCGTAGTATTTAAGATTATGCCAAAATCTATGTTGCAGTACATGGTGTTTCAGCTTCTTGCCGGTTCCATGTCCTTGTCATCTTATGTGGCTTTATGCCGTGTAGCTGTGACTTCGTCACCTCTCTTGAGTTTATGCTGAGGACACCGCTGGCCAATGAACAATCCACCAGAGTTTCAACTCGGATTTCGGATATAAGTTTGTTAATATTCGTAGTGAGAACATTACATCGAATATTATTCGGCTTTCTCTTGAGAGTATGTGTACGTGGTAATAAAAGAATCCTGATCACTACGCTAAAATAAATAATTCTTGGTCGTAGTAGTATTCAAACATAAGCCACAACGAAATCCCTCATTTGTATACCGCCTTCTGGCATAATCTTGATAACTTAGAGATACATATTGTGGATGCGCCACAATCGAAGTAAGTAATTGAGAGTCTTGACTTGAGAACATTACTGGGCATGAATGAAATGCTCTATATCTTGACTTTTTGACAACTCTTTGTTCTCAAGTTTGTTTAAAAAGAAAAACAACAAAAAGAGATGAATAAGCTATTTAGTAAGAGGATCCAAGTATTTGTTTTCATGCTAAATTAAACTTTGACAAGAAGCGTAGAAATTACTTGAAGCTCTAAGTGGATTGGATGTCAAAATACATTATATAACTTAGCATGTGCTACCTTGTACAAATGTGGTCTATCTTGCTTATAGCTTGCAAAGAAGACGAGGATACGCCTATGGAATAACAATCTTTATTGATGAGCTAGATGGACAACTCTGGTAATCAACCTTCTTCCTTGAGGACGAGCGACGTTTAAGCTTGGAGAGGTTGATGAGTGGATTTTATGCATACTCAGTGTTGGATGGCGGCCTCTCGCATCCATGTCCGCGGACTGGTCCCTCCTGCCCGCGGGCGGTTGCGGGAGGAAATTTGCGGGTTGCCGTTGGAGATGCCCTTACAACCATCTGTGAATCCGCGTAGAGGCGCGAAACAGGCCGGCGAAGAGGAGCAAGACAAATTAATGCCACTGTCTACCGCTGGCAGGGGAGATGCGCCGCTACTTTCTTGTCGGTGACGAATCCACGCGGGGCGGAGAACTCTCGATGGGGGGGGGGGGGGGGGGAGGGGGGGGGATGGTGACGGGGTTTGGGCGGTGAGCCGAAGGTGACCATAAAGGGTGATCGATTCATTGGGAGGTGACCCAATTCCTTCCGCCACTTTTTCAGGAATGTGTGCAAGCTCACAGCATCTATTTGACCGCTTCTATCGGCTTTAAGGATCGTCCTACACAAACCAAACAATAAACACATTGCCACCAAACAGGCCAAATTTTCGTCCACGGGCCTGCTTCATGGGAATGCAACGTGTCCTTAGAGTTGCTCTGCTCTGGGATGGGATTCGGAGGTGGCCAACCCAAGTGATCTACGAAACGGCTGGTGATGCCGTGTGTGCCCGCGTACGGCGCAGTCTGTCACATGAAGTCGCACACACATATGCGCGCATGTTTCCGCCAGCGTGCTATGTCGCTTC
Source organism: Triticum urartu (assembly GCF_056163025.1). Lineage (NCBI taxonomy): Eukaryota > Viridiplantae > Streptophyta > Magnoliopsida > Poales > Poaceae > Triticum > Triticum urartu. The sequence goes on along the minus strand of NC_141875.1, from coordinate 577,734,191 downwards.
ACGTATCGAAAATCTTTGATGACACATATCTTAGAAGGATCGGCCTAATCGTCACATGATGGTAACAAAGTGTACCAACACAGCCAGCCGGAGATGCAACTTTAATAAGCACGAGCGCCGAGTGTGCCCTTGTTGGCATCACACATGCCGACGTCGTGTGCTTCTTTGCGGTGTTCTTGCGCTGGATCTTTTCTTGGGCCAGAGTCCGCTTAACTCGTCCAGCTACGGCAACCACTGCAATGATCGGGCGGCGGAGGATCTTCGTAACAGAGGCGACACGTAGCACTACCTTACGGCCAAAAAATGCTGGTTTCCTTTCGCATGAAGCAACTAACCAATCGGTTGCGTCGTACTTCAGTGTGTTGTTCTCCAAGCCGCACTTGACAACCATTCATCTGGAAATGCTTGGCTAATTACCCGAGTTAGATAGATACAGTAGATAGTTTGTGCATGCTTGCAAGTTTTCCATTGCTTGACAACTTAACACCGTGCGAAACCACGCATGCACCCATCTGTTGTTCCCTCCATCCATTTGTTTGTCCTCTCCTTCCCCATATTTACAAACAACTCAGAAAAATAGATGCAGCACAACGACGTTTGAGATGTAGGCGCCCGGAATTCAATTCAGGTCTCAGTTGATGTGACTCATGCGTAAAGCTTGTTTTTCCTAATGCACGTACGTACGTGCGTACTGCTCGTTTTTGGTTGCCCTCCTTTTTCCTTCACAAAAGAGTCATGTACCAGAACAGAAACTGCTCCACTGTTTCTGAGAAATCCAGTTGCTTGCGACATCTATACACCCCGGACGACTTAGAATGAATGCGCGATTCATGCGTAAAGCTTTGGCACTGCACCCTACAGACGGATCGATGACAGACGACACGTGTTGAGGAATAATTGAAACCTAGCTAGTCGAGCTATCGATCGATCGATCGCCATCGGCTAATCAGAATCACTCGGGCCGGGGCACAACACGCTTGCGTGCCCCCTTACTGTCTCATAGTAATTGCAAAAAGGATACTTGCTCAACTAATGTTCAGTGATATTAACAAAGAAGCAAGACTCCACGTTGCGAGTTTGCGACCCCCTAGCTGATTGTGGTCTTCTCCCTGTTGCCGCAATTCATATCTTTCCGGTGAGATGTGAGAGATGATGCGACGGACGGGAAGCTGGTTCCTAGAAACGCACAATGCATCCTCAGTTAGATAGAAAGATATATGCGCGTGCAGTGTTAATTTGTACATGGCCGTGGCGTAAACGCCCCGCAAATTCTTCATCTGTCAATCGTCTCGTCATCCCACTCCCACTCTCGCTGCGTAGGTATGTACTCTCTCCGTTTCAAATTACTCGTCGTAGTTTTAGTTCAAATTAACGAGTAATTTAAAATGGAGGGAGTACGATCGAGCGCACGCGCCACATTAATCCCCACGACCTAACTAAGAAGACTGCGTGCGAATTCACGGCATCCGCAAGAGCACAACTAGTATGATGCGTAGCTAACAATGGCATTAGCTGGTAATACGATGGAGCATTAATGGATTAACCACCATTTTGATGTACTGTACTGTACAACGTACGTGGCCACTGATGAGAATGCATGAGCAGTAGGCAGTAAGTTGTTGCCGGCAAGCAACGTGCACCTGCAACTGCAATTCATTCTTGCATGGAACACATCGATCTTGCCAGTGTGATCACTCCTGCTCTGCTCGGCTCGCCACCGCTATATAAGAACCAGCTGATCGCCATGGCTACCACCACCATACCACACCCAGCCGTCTCACAGCACTCCAGACCACCTCTAGCAAGCGCGTGCACTGCCAAGGTTCCAATCATCAATGGCGAGAGCGATCGTGCTTGCGGCCACCATGGCCGCGGCCGCGCTGTTCATGCTGCTGGCCGCCGCGCCAGCGCCGGCGAGCGCCATGGATTTCGGCGAGCACGACCTGGCGTCGGAGGACTCCCTGTGGGCGCTGTACGAGCGCTGGCGAGAGCAGCACACGGTGGCGCGCGACCTCACCGAGAAGGCCCGCCGCTTCAACGTCTTCAGGGAGAACGTCCGCCTCATCCACGAGTTCAACCGCGGCGACGCCCCCTACAAGCTCCGCCTCAACCGCTTCGGCGACATGACCGCCGACGAGTTCCGCCGCGCCTACGCCTCCTCCCGCGTCTCCCACCACCGCATGTTCAGCCGTAAGGAGGGTGGCGGCGGCTTCATGCACGAGAGCGCTCGGGACGTGCCGCCTTCGGTGGACTGGCGGCAGAAGGGCGCGGTGACCGCCGTCAAGGACCAGGGACAGTGCGGCAGCTGCTGGGCTTTCTCGACGATCGCGGCCGTGGAGGGCGTCAACGCGATCCGCACCAAGAACCTCACGTCTCTGTCCGAGCAGCAGCTCGTGGACTGCGACACCAAGTCCAACGCCGGCTGCAACGGCGGCCTCATGGACTACGCCTTCCAGTACATCGCCAAGCACGGCGGGGTGGCCGCCGAGGACGCGTACCCCTACAAGGCCCGGCAGGCCTCCTCCTGCAACAAGAAGCCGTCTGCCGTGGTCACCATCGACGGGTACGAGGACGTTCCGGCCAACGACGAAGCGGCGCTGAAGAAGGCGGTGGCCGCGCAGCCGGTGGCTGTGGCCATCGAGGCTAGCGGGTCGCACTTCCAGTTCTACTCGGAGGGGGTGTTCGCGGGCAAGTGCGGGACGGAGCTGGACCATGGCGTGACGGCGGTGGGGTACGGCGCCACCGTGGACGGCACCAAGTACTGGATCGTGAAGAACTCGTGGGGGCCGGAGTGGGGCGAGAAGGGGTACATCCGCATGAAGCGCGATGTGAAAGACAAGGAGGGGCTCTGCGGCATCGCCATGGAGGCGTCCTACCCCGTCAAGACCTCAGCCAACCCGAAGCATGCCGGTGCCCATGACGAGCTCTGAAGTCTGAATCTCTCATCGATTATCTAACTAATTATTGGCCCCTAATATGCATGATCAGGGCATTATCGCAAGGGAAAAACAAATAAACAATCAATCGATATGTACCCATCACATATATTAGTTGCACTATACTTAATTATCATACATGTACTGCGGTTTCGACCGATTTGTATCTAAACGGTTTACATTATATATCCTGTCACTTTTTTTTGTGAAACCTCACTCATATTTAATAATTAAACATTTGTACAATCATTATTGAAAGATTATTTTCAGATGAATTATGTGTAAAGAAACCGATCTAAATCAAAACCTACTCTTTTTTTAATGTAGACACGTTTCATACTTTCATTGTGTGTGACCAAAGAGAGTATGCACGAGTGGTTTGCATTTGGCTGAATAATAATGTTAGTGGCTGTTTACACGGCACACTTGATGAGGTGGAAGACTACATGCTGAAAGAATTAAAGGTTAGTGGGGATCAATTATTTATGTATACTATAAAAACATGATCGTGCGTTGCAACGGGTACACATAATAATATGAAGCTAGAAATCTATTTTTTTATTGAAAGTACTGAAAACTACTACTCCATCCTATAATGTAAGAAGTTTTTGCAAGCTATATTAGCTTGCAAAAATTTCTTACATCATGCAACAAAGGGATTACCATGTGTCCTTCTTGAAAACCAAATCACATTTAGCCTAGGCTTCGGTCCTATACTCAGTTGCGTCCTCGACTGACCTTGGTCGCTGAGGCAGCAACAATCTCGCGCGCTCCTTGCTATTAGAGGAGATGCCAGATTTGCCACAAGGATGAAGACGTATGATTCCAAGCCATCGGGCTTCCGCCTCGAATTGCTTTACCTCTGCCTTTCCAATCCTTACATCATCGAGTCCATGCACCCGTCGATAAAATGTTCGAGTGTACGGTGGACGACGTATGAAATAGGTGAAGGATGAAGACGTATGATTTCAAGCCACCGGGCTTTCGCCTCGAATTGCTTTACCTCTACCCTTCCAATCATTACATCACTAGGTCCATGCACTTGTCGATGAAGATGACTCCTCCTTCAACGTTGCCAAATCCTCCCAAGTGAAGCCAAGGTCCCTCCTGCCCCCCCCCCCCCCTTGAATAGAACCAGGGCAGTAGTTCGAATCCCATTCATAAAACACAATGAACTCTCTACAGAGATTGGATTCGCTAGGTTAAACCCTTAGCGAAAGGTAGGTTTGGCGGGATTGGGTACATAGGTTACTTTTTTTTATTATTTCTTTGTAGGAGTCTTAGCCAGACTACGCAGGAGAAGGAAGCCCATAGGGGAGTCACATGGCCCATTCAACAGTTACAGGCCGGCTCACTCGCACACACTTCAAAAGAAAAAAGTGAAAAAGAAGCCTTGCATGGGGATTCGAACCGTGGTTTCCTAGATAGATTTCAACGGTGCTAGTCACCGGGCTAGCATTGGGATTCTGTTCAAGTAGTAGGCGGGATGTGGTGGAGGCGAAATGAACCTAGGTTTCACTGGTTTTTTTCTTTTTTCTTCATTCTTCCGAGACTTTTCTTTTCTTTTGTCTTCTCCTTTCTTTCTTTTGGTTTATTTTGTTTCCTTTTCGGGTTTCATTTTTGGTTTTCTTTGTTTCTTTTGGTTTTCATTCTACATTTTTTGTATATATCAACAACATTTTTCTAATACATGTTTAATATTTTTCTAATACAAATTTAACATTTTTAATTCATAGTCGACATTTTTCTATACACATTTTAAACATTTTTCAAATGTTTGATTAACATCTTTAAATAAAAGTTTAACCTTTTTGTTATACATGGTCAAGATTATTCCTATACACTTTGAACTTTTTCAAATGATTGATTAACATTTTTCAAATACAATATTAACATTATTCTAATACATGGTCAACATTCTCTATATAAACATTTAACTTTTTCAAATGTTTTTATCAACGTTTTTCAAATGCAAGAGTTTATTTTTTTAATGCATGGTCGACATTTTCTGCACATTTAATATTTTTCAAATGCTTGATTGATATTTTCCAAATATTTTTTCAACATTTTTTAAAATGCTTGATTAATATTTTCATATACATGATCAAAAGATTTCATTATTTTTTAGTACATGGTCAACATTTTTCTATACACATTCAATATTTTTGAAACGCTTGACTAACAATTTTCAAATACTTGTTCTATATATATTAAATACATGATCAATTTTTTCACACCCATTGTGATTTTTTCGTATACATGGTCAACATTTTTTCTATACACTTTAACTTTTTTCAAATGCATGATTAACATTTTTCAAAATATCATGAAAATTATATTTTGTAATATATATGTTTAGAATTTTTGGGAGTATAAAAAAAATAAAAAAATAAAAAATAAAACTAAAATTCAAACAAATAAACCCGAAAAAGAGGCAGTAGCCTCGCGCGACCTGGGCCGGTGTATTTAGGCAGCTGCCTTCAGCGATAGCTGACTCTGTCTTACTGTGCCTTCAGCAAGAGCTGAGTTTGTCTTGCTTGCAGCGAGACATAGTTGCGCCCGTCGACCAGCCTGCTAAATAGTTTCGCCATCTCTCCAGGTATTCTTCTCCCAATTTCCTATTCCGTGTATTTAGGGCCAGCCCACGGGCACCCATCCACATAGGCTGGGCCATAGCACACTGTTTCGTCCATGGTTTTGGCAAGCTTTCAATCAGTTTCTTTTCTACATGTTTTTCCCTGTTTGTTTCACTGGGTTTGGTTTTGAGATATTTTTAATTTTTTAGTACTTAATTTTTATGTTTTTATTTTCCTTCTCTTTGTAACCAATTTTAATTCGTGAATACATTTTAAAAGTTTCTAAACATGCTTTAAATTTGTGGACATTTTTTAGTTTAGGAATGTTTTCAAAGTTCAAGAACATTTGTAAAAAATATTCAGTATTTTCAAATTCATGAACATTATTAAATTCCTGATTATTTTCTAAAACAATTGACATTTATATTTTACAAATGTTATTTAAGATTTACCAACATTTTTTTTGAAACATTTATAAATCAACTCTGGTTTTTTCATCTTCTTTTCTACTCTGTGTTCCCCCTTCTCTCTGCTAGATTAAGTGAGCGCTTGTCCAGTTGTCCTCCTTCTAGCCTACGTATTGATTGCTTGCCATCCCGCGTGTAACACACTTGATAGGAGTTTTCATTTTTGGTGTGAAATCACTAGTGAAGGCGTACATTTTTTAAGGATTATCCTCAAACTTGGCTGGTGGTCTGAGTCAATTATCGCTACCAAAGAGCTTTGATGGGTTTTCTCACCCGCATATAAGGGATGGGAGGTTGGTTGTTTTCGTTTTTCTTTTATAGATTTATCTTTAAAAAATAAAATATCCCATGAATCATGCGTCCGAATTATGAACCGTTTTCATTGTTGCATTCTTGCGTCAAAAATCTTTAAAACTAGATTCCATGCTCAATGTTTCAATGAAACTTTTTTCACACGAAATGTGTGCTCCCAAAGTGAACTAACATATGCTCCTAAACTATGGTAACATATTAGAGCAACTCCAACGGCGTGACCCAAACGGATATAGATTTTGTCCGCTTTTTGTCCGTTTGGGTCGGCCAAGCGAACATGCATGTCTGCCTTTTCGTTTGGGTCAACCGGTGTGCCCAACGGGAGGCAAACTCATTTTGTGCATGTCCGTTCCAGCATTTCATCGAACACGTAGCAGGCGGGCAGCTCGCAGCGAGGCAGGGCGAGCGCGGCACGGCACGACTTGCATGGCGAACTGCAGCAGCACCGGCCGGGCGCGGGCGAGAGGCGAGGCCAGTGGACTGCAGCAGCACCGGCCGGGCGCGGGCGAGAGGCGAGGCCAATGGACTGCAGCAGCACCGGCCGGGCGCGCGGTGGAGCACGCCGACACCGCGGAAGGCCGAGCGCCGTGCAGCAGCCCCGGGCGCGGGCGCGAAGCCGGACGGGCGCTCGCGCCAGAGCGAGGCGAGGCCGGGCGCTGCGCTGGCGAGGCCACCGGCTGCAGCACCGTCGGCCGAGGAAGCGGTGGAACACGCTGACACCGCGGAAGGACGAGCGCCGTGCAGCATCTCTGGACACGGGCGCGTAGCCGGACGAGCGCTGGCGCGAGCACGAGGGCGAGGCCGGGCATGGGCGCGAGGGCGAGCGCCGTGTAGCAGCCCCAGGCAAGGTCGCGAGCGCGAGGCCGGGTTGCCGTAGCTTGATGGCATCGGTCAACACCAATCCATCAGCCAACGAATCCATCAGCCAACGAACAAGTAGCTAGCTGACTCGCCGGTGTACTATGGCTTTTTGGACTCGACGGCATCGACGCTGGATGCGGAGCTCCTTGCTGCCTGTTCATGGAAGGCAGGCACGGCCAACTACTGCTGCTCCTTCCCTAGCGGTGTCGTCGCGGCGTCGGATTCCACCGGAGGGAGAGCTGCTGCACCGGTGGTGTGCCCAGCTACATCGAAACTGCGGCGTGCTCTGTGCCCGCGCCCTCGTGGGTGGCGACAAAGAGGAAAGGAGGAGAGAGAAAGGGATGGGATGGATGAGTAGACTCTTTCGTTGGATGACAGATGGGCCAGCATGCATTTGCCGCGGACGCAGCCGGACGAAAAAGCTATCAAAAGTGCCCGCTTTGTGTTCGCTTCGGACGCATTTCAGTCTTAAATTTGGAATAAAAATGGATTTTTGCGTTGGACCGTTGTTTTTGCGGATGAAATGAGTCGTTTCATTGGACTTGCTGTTAGTGGCTACTATGATATGCACTTTGCTTTTCACATTTTTTAACAGAAACTCTTTTCCAGTGACGCGTAGGCTTACATTATTTCCTACATGCCTTCAGAACTGCCAACACCAACAGACCACCATACTATATGCTGATCCTGTACATAGCATCAAAGAACCAACGATCCTGTCTCTTCTTAATTAGCCTACTTAAAATGAAATGATGCAAAAACAATCTATCTGATATGTTCTTATAACCTCAAAGAGATGGAAATACATGCTTACATGATATATTTCTTTCGGAAATGTATTGACGATACCAAGTCACCAAAGAGTCCAGCTCTTTTCCCTCAATGCCAAGTTAACAGAAATGTATGGTGTTGTTAATGGTAACATCAACTACTGTGAACTGTTATTCAAATAAAGTATATGTAAATCTCGGTGTTATCATCACATGTGACTAACAATTAACTTCGAATGGAAACACAGAAACATTTGTATGTGGTATCATATATGCGGCGACACGCCACGCGGTTGAAGAAAGGATACTGCCTATTTTGGAGTCTATTGACTGATTAGTTTCCCATAACAAACAAACTATACTCACTTGCATCATTTTAGGTACATTTAGTTGTGATCAGGGGCGAATCTACTAGGGGGGCTTTAACAGGCTCAAGCCCCCCTCTAGTGATGTAAAATTTGTATTTACTACTAGTTTTAAGGCCCAACCCAGCTACTTGCAGGCCCAATCCAACACATATTTGCATGACCCAGGCAGCCCAGCCCCTCCTCCATCATTTTCTAGATTCGCCACTGGTTGTGATAGTGAGTGGTAGTATAGGAAAGTAGAAACCATATATTCACCTTAATCCCAAAGAGACGTTTCAGTTAGTTTCCCATAAGAAAAAAAGTATGCATATATGTCTCTAGCTCCTTAACTACTGAAACACCAAGAAATGAGAAGCAACAGCCTTCTTGCCATCATCGATAGATATCTCACAAATACTGACCAGAAGGATGACACAATAAGTCATGATCCAACGGTAATCATGACTGCAGTTTCAATATATATTCAAATAAATTTTAACATTTTGAGCAAGCACATGAAGAATTGTGATGGAAAATATAGTCACAGCTCCTGCACTCACATTTTGTGTCCAACCATTGAACAAAGAAGCATGCATCATCAGTCTTCACCCTGTATTCCTGTAATGGAAACTGATACGGTAAGACCATAAGTATATCGAAATTACTGCAAAAGACAAAATTGCTTGACTCTTGTCTCATAGGGTTTGTCAAATCTGATTCTCTCAACCCGAATCATGAAATCAACCATCCCGTCCCCAATGAAAGAAATAATAAGCGATCAGTAGTAACGGCAGTCGCCGCAGCGGCGTTGACACGGAGGCCGCAGCAGTCGAGGCAATAGGCAAGAATGAGGAGCGCGAGGGTAGCGGCGTCGTCACTGGCCACGGCCCTTCAGTTTCTCTTGGCGGTCGTCAGCACGTCGACCTTGCATGAATTGCACCGGAAGCACGTAAGATCTGATCGTTGCCCAAGGCCTGGCAGTCCATGCTCGTCGTGTCCAGGGCACGCTCGCGTGCGTCGCGCCGAACTCATGCGTCGTCGTCGCCTTAGGGGCCGAGGTCGCCAGCCTCGCGTGCTGGGTTGCATACGCGTGTCTCCCGTCCTTGGCTCAAGGTGGAGGCCTAACTTCCACGCAGCTGGCCGCCATGGCGACCCGCGCTCTGAATCCACCCCCCGCCGAAGCCGAAAGACATGGGTGTCGTCGTGGGGAGGAGGAAGAGGCCATAGGATCTCCGGAGTCGAGAGCCACGACACGGAGGCCATGTTGCTACCGACAGCCGCCCTGCGGAAATTCGAGGCGCCATCGTCGCGGGTACAGGCGCGGTGGAGATCGTCGTCGCCGCCGCCGCCGTCGGCCCATGGACTACGACCCCTCTCTCTCCACACCATATACCGTGCCACCGCCCCTCGTCCGCGCCACCACATCCCTGCATACCTCATGTTCCCGCTGGTAGAAGCCGGAGCTCCCGTGCACGACGTGCTCTGTGCTCGTGCAGCCTACCCTCAGGCTCCGGCAGAGAGAAGAGAGGAAGGGAGGATAAGGGCGCGGCGGTAGAATTTTCAGCAAGACGCTGGCCGGCGCCTTCAGTGAAGCGCGAGCGAACACTGGTGACCTCCACCTCCGGAGGAGCTGGAGGCCTTTTATATGGAGCTACTGCGGTGAGCGGCCGGGTGGGGGCGATGGGATTGAGATATGCATGAAGAGTTTTCGAGACAAAACACAGAGAAGATAATAACAAACTGAAAAAAACAGCGACCGCCTATACTAATCAGCTGTCCAGAAAACGCTGGAACCGGGAGTACATGTACGTAGGCAAGTCATTTCTCACCACTGCGTGCATGCATCCATGCACTTGCTGCCAAATTGACCGCCTGACACCAGGGGGGACAGATTGCATGTTTGAGAATCTCATTTGGAAAACTTACGGGTAAACAGGACGACATGGTCCACACGCAAACACACACGCAAAACACAAACCATGTTAACAAAATTTACACCCAAAGAGTAAAGTCACCACCAAATTGTACCCTCTAGGAGCCCAAATTAATACACGTGGCTGCACTTGATAGCTTCTCAAGTTGCTTTCACCCAAGTGGGTAAACCTGGAGGCAAATTCTTTGCCGGATATAGTGTTCTGGGTATGCTCCCAAGTGAAATAACTTGTGCTCCCGTAAGTAGTGAAGCACAATTGTACTGAACTATGCCCTCAAACTGTACTAACATGTGCTCGCAAGCTATAATAATATGTGTTCACAAAATTGTATTATTCTGTTCTGTGTACTACTCGTGCAACTAAACCGTACTAACTTGTGCTTCCCAAGTAACTAACATGTGCTCCCATTATTGAGGGGGCACACCTAGAGGGATGAATAGTGGCTATAAAGTGTGAATGGACCCGTCTAATATATCGTTTCGTTGGAACAAAACTCAGGAATGTTATAAGTTTTTTGGACAGATTAAAATAAAAAAATACAAAAACCAAATATTCTTGAATTTTTCATTTTTTTTTGAAAATTGTGTTTTTTTAAATATACAAAAATGTTAAAATTTCATAAAATTACAAATGTTCGTTAGGTACAATTCAAGTGTTCATGATGTTTTTTAAAATCATGAATTTAAAATTTTCTCATGATTTTTTTAGAAACATTCACAATTTTGGAGAGTACTAGCGATTTTTTCATAAAATCTTAGCAAATTTTAAAGATGTTCATGCATTAGCCTGAAGGGAAAAAAGGTAAACCATATAATGAAAAGGCTCTCCAATTCCATGCACCCCAACACCAGGAGGTATCTAGACTCCTTTAGCTAAAGTCAATTTTGCCTCACGAGCAGCTCCGACAAGACCTTGACATAGGGACGGAGCCAGGAAATAGAGATGGGGGGGGGGGGGGGGCAAGGAACTAGAAGCCTAATACATACTGTACTATATTGAAAGATGTAGGATCCATTTCAATTGTCCCGTGTCACCCAACCAACCAACTCATGCCAAAATTTCTCTCTCAAAAAAAAACTCATGCCAAAATTTTGGTGGAGAAAAGGATCTCCAAGGTTCCAATGCCTGTAAAAAATTTGATTGTATAAACGGGATGAGGTAATGAAGCTGGGGAGAGCCAAATTATTGGATCTCAATCAAACAGAACTATCACTTTGGTCAACACCAAAAGTTTGGTCAAGCACTTCGGGGATCTGACCAGTATGTAACACTCCGGATGTAATTTACCTTATCTGTACTCCAACTCTTGCCGTATCCGGCACCAAGTTATTTTATTTCCTCGTTGTCGGGTTTTTGTCTCCGTGTGTTGTTGTCTTTGTCATGCATCTCATATCATGTGCATTGCATTTTCATACGTGTTCATCTCATGCATCCAAGCATTTTCCCCGTTATCCGTTTTGCATTCCGGCGCTCCTATGTCCTCCGGTGGTCCTTTCTACCTCTTTTCGTGTGTGGGTGTTAAACGTTTTCGGATTGGACCGAGACTTGTCATGCGGCCTTGGTTTACTACGGGTAGACCGCATGTCAAGTTTCGTGCTATTTGGACTTCGTTTGATACTCCAACGGTTAACCAAGGGACCGAAAAGGACTCGTGTGTGTTGCAGCCCAACACCTCTCCAAACTGGCCCAAAACCCACCTAAACCCCTTCCATCATCTAGAGCGTTCGATCACGATCGCGTGGCCGAAGACCTCACTCCATTTGGAGCTTCCTAGCCCCCTCTACCTCTATAAATAGCCTCCCCTCCGAAAATCCCGGGTCTCCTCTTCCCCAAACCCTAGAAATCCACTCTCTCCGCCGCCGGACGCGTCCGAACCAGGTCGGACACGTCCGCGCAGTCGCCGCCGCCAATCCGGGGGCGCCACGTGTCCCCCGCGCCCCATATCGCCGCTTCTGCCCGTGCCGGCCCGCGCGGCCCGTGCGGGGCCCTCCCCGGCCCGACGTGAGCGCCGCCCCGCGCCTCTCCTCCGCGGCCGCGCCGCCTCCCCCGACTCCCGCGCCGCCGCCCGGAGTCCACGCCGACGCCCACCGGACCGTCGACCTCGCCGCCACCGGACCGTCGACCACGCCGCCCTGCACGCCACCAACTGCGCCGGCGCCGCCTCCACGCCGTCCCGGCTTCCTTCCCTCGCCGGCGCACCTCCTCCGGCCTCCCTCGTCGACTCTGGCAACGTCCCGCTCCATCTCCGGCGACCTCGGACTCCGCCGGTGAACAGTGCATCGGGCCAGATCTGGATGCAGTTCGAATCTCGGTTGACTTTTCCTCTGAAAACCCTAGATATTTTGCTTACTTTGACATGCCATAACTCTGTATGCGTAGCTCTGATTCGTGCATGTAGCATATCAAAATGTTCGTCTCGATGAGTACATCATTTCATCTCATTGCATCATTTTCATTTGAGCTCATCTTAATGCCCGAAATGCTGTTGGAAGAGGGCTATATGAGGAATATTTCAGATCCGTTTCAGCAAATGGCATTTTCTCATTTTTGCCATGATTAATGTGTGCATGCTATGATCCTGAGCTCTCATGTGTTTTTTTATATGCCATGCCATCTTTACAGAGGTGTATGCCATGTATTTTTGTGATATTTGTGGTGACTAGCACAAGCATGCAAAGTAGCCTACTCAATGATGCTGATTTCAGGGACTTAGAACTTCACCAAGTCCTTGTCCTGTTTTTGTTTTTATGCCATATGTTCATGTTGTTTCCTAGTGATTCATGCCTCTTTTGAGGATGATCAGTAAGGATGTTTTGTTAATATTGTGGTGCTCTATCCATCCATGTCTTTGTTTGCAATTATGGAGTACCCTAGCTTGAGTCAATCGAGCTCTACTTTTACTATAAAATGTTCCTGGCAGATTGTTAACATGTTTAGCGATTTTACCGAGGATGTTGTTGTTGATCCGTGCATGCTATGTTGTTGTTCTTGCCATGTCTAGCTTCTATGATATGTCTTATTGATGGGTGTATGCTTAGTTTGTCATGCTATGCTCTGTAGTGAGTGCATCGAGCTCGTAAACATGCCTACTCGTTAACTGTTTTGCATGCTCCAGTTTTTCACTAAGTCTGAATCTATTTATGTTTTTGCTATGTTCACATGCTTGCAATTGTATTTTCTGATCCCTTTTGGCTCAAGGTCACTAAGGGAATTCTGTTATATGCTTAGAGTTGCTTCATTCCATGCCTTGCTTTGCCATGATATGTTCCTGTAGCATGTAGTTTTCATGCTCTAAAGTTTGCTTCCTGATGATAAATTCCTGATTTGTTGTTATTTCACTAAGTCTGAAACCTGTCATCATTTGCACTTTTGCCATGCTTGTTTGAACCTATTAATAGATGAATTAGCCGTAGCTCAGTGTTCATCTTTTGTCAAGATTCATGAGTGGATCCCTGCCATGTATTTTTTTGTCATGTTTGAGTGCCGTAGCATATTTATCTTAATGCATTTAGTTGGTCACTTGCTGAATATCGTAGATCGGTGCCATATTTGTTTTGCTTGCCATTTCCAAACCGTGCATCCGATTCCGGTGATCTTTATATCGATTTCAACCAAAATCACCCCACCTTTCCAGTGGCACTCTTGGATTTCCAAGTTGAGGCCAGGTTCAATCACTCCTTTCCAAATCATGCCTATGCATCACATCTCGCATCCCGCATATCATACCATGTTTGCATCATGTTGTTTGAGCATTGCACGTGGTTGATTGTGTTCCCTTTTGCTTGTTGTTCTTGTTTGGGTAGATCCGGGAGACGAGTTCGTGAACGAGGAGTCCGTTGAGTTCGCTTACGAGGATTAAGGCAACTCTGAGAATTTTACAGGCAAGATGACCATACCCTCGAAATCACTTCTATCTTTGCTTGCTAGATGCTCGCTCTTTTGCTATGCCTATGCTAAGATACCTACCACTTGCTTATCATGCCTCCCGAATTGCCATGTCAAACCTCTAATCCATCATGTCCTAGCAAACCGTTGTTTGGGTATGTTACCGCTTTGCTCAGCCCCTCTTATAGCGTTGCTAGTTGCAGGTGAAGATTGGAGATCGTTCCTTGTTGGAACATGTTTATTGTTGGGATATCACAATATTATCTTGTTATCTTAATGCACCTATATACTTGGTAAAGGGTGGAAGGCTTGGCCTTATGCCTGGTGTTTTGTTCCACTCTTGCCGCCCTAGTTTCCGTCATATCGGTGTTATGTTCCCGGATTTTGCGTTCCTTGCACGGTTGGGTTATAATGGGAACCCCTTGACAGTTCGCCTTGAATAAAACTCCTCCAGCAATGCCCAACCTTGGTTTTACCATTTGCCACCTAGCCTCTTTTTCCCTTGGGTTTCCGGAGACCAAGGGTCATCTTTATTAAACCCCCTGGGCCAGTGCTCCTCTGAGTGTTGGTCCACCTTGTCAGCCGCCGGTGGCCACCAGGGGCAACTCTGGGCTGGCCTACCGGAAGTTTGGACAATCTGAGTGTGCCCTGAGAACGAGATATGTGCAGCTCCTATCAGGGTTTGTCGGCACATTCGGGCGGTGTTGCTGGACTTGTTTTACCATTGTCGAGGATGTCTTGTAACCGGGATGCCGAGTCTGATCGGATTGTCTTGGGAGAAGGAATATCCTTCGTTGACCATGAGAGCTTGTGATGGGTTAAGTTCCGACTCCCCTGTAGGGATTTGAACTTTCGAAAGCCGTGCCTGCGGTTATGGGCAGATGGGAATTTGTTAATGTCCGGTTGTAGATAACCTGAAACTTAACTTAATTAAAATGCACCAACCGTGTGTGTAACCATGATGGTCTCTTCTCGGCGAAGTCCGGGAAGTGAACACGGTGTTGGAGTACTGCTTGACGTAGGTTGTTCTAGGATCACTTCTTGATCATAGTTGGTCGACCGTGCTTTTCCCTTCTCTTCTCGCTCTCTTTTGCGTTGGTTAGCCACCATATATGCTAGTCGCTTGCTGCAGCTCCACATCATACCTTTACCTTACCCATAAGCTTAAATAGTCTTGATCGCGAGGGTGTGAGATTGCTGAGTCCCCGTGACTCACAGATTACTTCCAAAACCAGATGCAGGGACCGATGATACCGCTCCATACGATGCGCTTGAGCTCAAGTGGGAATTCGATGAAGACTCTCGTCGTTACTATGTGTCTTTCCCAGATGATCAGTAGTGGTGCCCAGTTGGGGCGATCGGGGACTTTGTCGCATTTGGGGGTTGATCTTTATTTTGGTACCGTAGTTGGACCCTGAGTGTATTGGATGAATGTAATGACTTATTTATGTATTTGTGTGACGTGGCGAGTGTAAGCCAACTATGTACTTTTCCCCTTTATTTATTTACATGGGTTGTTGTGAAGATTATCTCACTTGCGACATTGCTTTCAATGCGGTTATGCCTCTAAGTCGTGCTTAGACACGTAGGAGATATAGCCGCATCGAGGGCGTTACAAGTTGGTAATCAGAGCCTTCCCCGACCTTAGGAGCCCCCTGCTTGATCGAATCATTGGCGTTGTTGAGTCTAGAAAAATGTTTTGAGTCATCTAGGATTATATATATCGGAGAGTTAGGAATTCTTTTTACTCCTCGGTCCCTTCGTCGCTCTGGTGAGGCATCCCAACGTAGAGTTTTGACTCTTCTCTTCTCAAATTTCACTAAAAAAAATTTAGGATCACACGGGTATCTTGGAATTGTTCCGATGGTTTTGTGACGAGAACATTGTTCTTGGTGCCTCCTGACATTTAGGGGTTGTGGCAGTGTCCTGGGGAGTTGAGCTCTGAGGTGTTGTCGTCACAATTTTATCGTTGAGATTCTGGAATACCTGAGTTTCGCCGACATCGAAAATCTCTTTTATGCAGTTGTTGGTGAGATAACCTCGACGCCACCCAGTACTGGGGCGGGAGTGATTTCCATAACTTGTATAACAGATGCTTTTCGAAGGTTGAGGTAAATGATTTCCGAAGGTTTCTTGGTTATGTGTTGAAGGATGGATACAGCTGGATGTAGGATTTGCTAGCTTTGGTGAGATATTATGCTTCCCCTGTATCCCCAACACCTGATTACATAACCAGAAAGGTTCGGGAGTTTCATAGGTGGGAATTCTTGTAGCTCTAGTTCTTCTTCCGCGGATATTTGGTTTGGGATTGGGTAATCCTTACCAAGTATTTGTTCTTGTCCGTACCTTGTTGTTTTATTCTTCTACCTCTATCTAAGTGGCTTCTCAATTTATGGAAATGTGACCATTTCAATTGGAATGCATTCGTTCATTTTGTTCGGATGTCAAGACTATATGTTGCAATTTCTACCCGTTTGATTCAGCTTAAATATTTGCCTGTCAAGATGCTAACGGATGTCAACCTCTCCAGGATGGATCCTGCTAAGGGCAACAATCAGAATCAGGATTCGCCACCACCACCTCCACCTCCGAAGGCATGGCAAACTGTGATGGCCGCTACCAATGCAAACACGCAGCTGATCATGCAAATTCTGCAAGAGCGCAACCAAGGCCATGGCAACAATCAGAATCAGTTTGCTACACTCAACCAATTCCTCACTAATCAGCCAAAGACCTTCAGCAACTGTGTCGAGGCCTTAGACGCTGATGATTGGCTCATGGACATATGCAAGCATTTCGAGTGCAGTAACGTCAGGCATGAGGACTTTGTCAAGTTTGCCTCCTTCCAACTCAAAGACCAAGCTGCAGAATGGTTTCAGCAATACAAAGATTCCAGAGAAGGCCGTGTGATTACCTGGGATGAATTCCGTCAAGACTTCAAAGCTCATCATATTCCTCAGAGTGTGGTTGAAAGCAAGCGTGAGGAATTCCGCAACCTGAAGCAAGGCACTATGTCTGTTTACCAGTACAACATCATGTTTCAGAAGCTCGCCCGTTTCGCTAAGAAAGACGTCCCTGACGAGAAGAGCATGATATACCAGTTCAGGGGTGGTCTCAGAGAAGAACTCCAGCTAGCTCTCGTCCTTTTTGAGCCCAAGAAGTACGATGAGTTTTACAACATGGCAATGAAGCAAGAGGCTGCCCAACTGAAGTGCGATGCTTCCAAGAAGCGAGTCAGAGATGCAACTCCTTATTCCTCAACTCAAGTGGCTAAGCAGCAAAAGTATTGGCTGCCTCCTCCTCCGTTCCGTCAGCCTTATCAGCAGAAGAGCAAAGGTGGCAGTGGATCTTCCCACCCACCCAACCCTGGCTTTCAGAACAAGACTTCGTCTCAAGCTCCAAGATCAAGTGCTCCGTATCACCATCCCCTCTCGGAGGTCACGTGCAACAAGTGCCAACAGAAGGGTCACTATGCCAACAAATGCTTCAATCAGAGGCGTCTTCCTCCTCCTCCTGTGAGATCTGCAAGTACAGCTGTGGTCAAGCATAACCCCAAGCACGCCAAGGTCAACTTGATGAATGCAGCTCAGGTAGAGGACTCGTCAGATGTCATCATGGGTAATCTTCCTGTTAACGATGTTCCTGCAAAAGTACTTTTTGACACTGGTGCATCACATTGTTTCATCTCGAGACCTTTTGCATCTAAGCATGAGTTGTCTTCTCAAGTTTTGCATAAATCGTTAGCAGTTGTCTCACCGGGTAAATGTTTGCTCGCAAACTACAAGGTTCCGGATATTTCTATCATGATGGGTGATTTCAAGTTTCTGGCTTCTCCAATGGTCCTTGGTAACTCGGATATTGATCTTATTCTTGGAATGGACTGGCTTTCTAAGCACAAGGCTCAGCTTGATTGTGCTGCCAGGCAGATTCAATTGACTCATTCGTCTGAGAATGTAATTGTCTTTGCCGCAAGGGATAATACCATCCGTCTGTTTTCTCTCAATGAGGAGGATGACTTTGTGAAGCGTTCCGCAAAATCAATCTGCAAGTTGTTCCTCAAGGATTTCTGGCCAACCTCCAAGTCTCTCCTACTTTGGAAGATCAGATTCGCGAGGCTCAACTTCTTGATGCTATGGTGAAGAAGGTGAAGATTGGGATTGCCAAGAGTCAACCTAAGTACAAGTGCTATCGCCTTGATGACAAGGATACTCTATTCTTCGAGGATCGCATTGTTGTGCCTAAAGGTGAACTTCGTAAAGTCATTATGAGTGAGGCTCACAATTCACTCCTCTCTATCCACCCTGGAAGTACAAAGATGTACTAGGACCTCAAGCAGTCGTATTGGTGGACTCGAATGAAGCGCGAGATTTCCTAGTTCGTGAATGAATGTGATGTCTGTAGAAGAGTGAAGGCAGAACACCAACGACCAGCTGGTCTCCTCCAACCTCTTGTCATTCCAGAATGGAAGTTTGACCACATTGAGATGGACTTCGTGACTGAATTTCCAAAGTCCAAGCGTGGCAATGATGCTACCTTCGTTGTCATTGACAAACTCACTAAAGTGGCTCACTTTCTGCCTCTCAAAGAATCCATCACAGCAGCTCAATTGGCAGAGCTATATACCTCCCGGATTGTCTCTCTGCACGGCATTCCGCAGTTGATATCTTCAAATCGTGGCAGCATCTTCACCTCCAAGTTTTGGGATTCTTTTCAGAAGGTCATGGGCACCAACATTCATTTTAGCACAGCTTTTCATCCTCAAACTAGTGGCCAAGTTGAGCGTGTCAATCAAATTCTCGAAGATATGTTCAGGGATTGCGTCATCTCTTTCGGTATGAAGTGGGAATATTGTCTTCCATATGCCGAGTTTTCCTACAACAACAGCTTCCAAGCGAGTTCGGGCAAGGCCCCATTTGAAATTCTCTATGGCAGGAAGTGCCGTACTCCTCTTAACTGGTCAGAGACTGGTGAACGTCAACTTCTTGGCAATGACTTGATCACAGAGGCAGAAGAGATGTGCAAAGTCATTCGTGATAACCTCAAAGCAGCGCAATCGCGCCAGAAGAGCTACCATGATAGTAAGCATCGTGATTTGGCTTTCGAGATTGGAGACCATGTTTACCTCCGCATCTCTCCAATGGAAGGTACTCGTCGCTTCGGTATCAAAGGGAAGCTTGCCCCTAGATACGTGGGTCCTTTCAAGATCGTCAGCAAGAGAGGCGATCTCGCCTATCAACTCAAGCTTCCCTCCAACTTTGCAAATGTGCACGACGTGTTCCACGTGTGTCAACTCCGCAAGTGCTTCAAGACCCCTGACCGCACCGTCAACTTCGAAGACATTGATCTCCAAGAAGACCTGTCTTATCATGAGCACCCAGTTGCTATTCTTGAAGAAGCTGAGCGCAAGACTCGCAACAAGTCAATCAAATTCCTCAAAGTCAAGTGGTCACATCATTCCGAACGTGAAGCCACCTGGAAACGCGAGGATCACCTCCGTTCTGAGTACCCGGAGTTCTTCCAGTCCTAGATCTCGGGACGAGATCCTTTCGTAGTGGTGGAGTGTTGTAACACCCCGGATGTAATTTACCTTATCTGTACTCCAACTCTTGCCGTATCCAGCACTAAGTTATTTTATTTCCTCGTTGTCGGGTTTTTGTCTCCGTGTGTTGTTGTCTTTTTCATGCATCTCATATCATGTCATCATGTGCATTGCATTTGCATACGTGTTCGTCTCATGCATCCGAGCATTTTCCCCGTTGTCCGTTTTGCATTCTGGCGCTCCTATGTCCTCCGGTGGTCCTTTCTACCTCTTTTCGTGTGTGGATGTTAAACGTTTTCGGATTGGACCGAGACTTGTCATGCGGCCTTGGTTTACTATGGGTAGACCGCCTGTCAAGTTTCGTGCCATTTGGACTTCGTTTGATACTCCAACGGTTAACCGAGGGACCGAAAAGGCCTCGTGTGTGTTGCAGCCCAACACCTTTCCAAACTGGCCCAAAACCCACGTAAACCCCTTCCATCATCTAGAGCATTCGATCACGATCGCGTGGCCGAAGACCGCACTCCATTTGGAGCTTCCTAGCCCCCTCTACCTCTATAAATAGTCTCCCCTCCAAAAATCCTGGGTCTCCTCTTCCCCAAACCCTAGAAATCCACTCTCTCCGCCGCCGGACCCGTCCGAACCAGGCCGGACACGTCCGCGCAGTCGCCGCCGCCAATCCGGGGGCGCCATGTGTCCCCCACGCCCCACATCGCCGCTTCTGCCCGCGCCGGCCCGCGCGGCCCGTGCGGGGCCCTCCCCGGCCCGATGCGAGCGCCGCCCCACGCCTCTCCTCCGCGGCCGCGCGCCTCCCCCAACTCCCGCGCCGCCGCCCGGAGTCCACGCCGATGTCCACCGGACCGCCGACCTCGCCGCCGCCGGACCGCCGCCCTCGCCGCCACCGAACCGCCGACCACGCCGCCCTGCACGCCACCAACCGCGCCGGCGCCGCCTCCACGCCGTCCCGGCTTCCTCCCCTCACCGGCGCACCTCCTCCGGCCTCCCTCGTCGACTCCGGCGACGTCCCGCTCCATCTCCGGCGACCTCGGACTCCGCCGGTGAACAGTGCATCGGGCCAGATCTGGATCCAGTTCAAATCTCGGTTGACTTTTCCTCTGAAAACCCTAGATATTTTTGCTTACTTTGACATGCAATAACTCTGCATCCGTAGCTCCGATTCGTGCGCGTGGCATATCAAAATGTTCGTCTCGACGAGTACATCATTTAATCTTATTGCATCATTTTTATTTGAGCTCATCTTGATGCCGGAAATGCTGTTGGAAGAGGGCTATGTGAGGAATATTTCAGATCTGTTTCAGCAAATGGCCTTTTGTCATTTTTGCCATGATTAATGTGTGCATGCTATGATCCTGAGCTCTACATGTGTTTTGTTATATGCCATGCCATCTTTACAGAGGTGTATGCCATGTATTTTTGTGATATTTGTGGTGACTAGCAGAAGCATGCAAAGTAGCCTACTCAGTGATGCTGATTTTAGGGACAGAACTTCACTAAGTCCTTGTCCTGTTTTTGTTTTTATGCCATATGTTCATATTGTTTCCTAGTGATCCGTGCCTCTTTTGAGGATGATCAGTAAGGATGTTTTGTTAATATTGTGGTGCTCTATCCATCCATGTCTTTTTTTGCAATTATGGAGCACCCTAGCTTGAGTCAATCGAGCTCTACTTTTGCTATAAATGTTCCTGGCATATTGTTAACATGTTTAGCGATTTTGCCGAGGATGTTGTTGTTGATCCGTGCATGCTATGTTGTCTTTCTTGCCATGTCTAGCTTCTATAATATGTCTTCTTGATGGGTGTATGCTTAGTTTGTCATGCTATGCTCTGTAGTGAGTGCATCGAGCTCGTAAACATGCCTACTCGTTAACTGTTTTGCATGCTCCAGTTTTTCACTAAGTCTGAATCTGTTTATGTTTTTGCTATGTTCACATGCTTGCAATTGTACTTTCTGATCCCTTTCGGCTCAAGGTCACTAAGGGACTTTTGTTATATCCTTAGAGTAGCTTCATTCCATGCCTTGCTTTGCCATGATATGTTCCTGTAGCATGTAGTTTTCATGCTCTAAAGTTTGCTTCCTGATAATAAATTCCTGATTTGTTGTTATTTCACTAAGTCTGAAACCTGTCATTATTTGCACTTTTGCCATGCTGGTTTGAACCTGTTAATGGATGAATTAGCTGTAGATCAGTGTTCATCTTTTGTCAAGCTTCATGAGTGGATCCCTGCCATGTATTTGGTTGTCATGTTTGAGTGCCGTAGCATATTTATCTTGATGCATTTAGTTGGTCACTTGCTGATTATCGCAGATCGGTGCCATATTTGTTTTGCTTGCTATTTCCAAACCGTGCATCCGATTCCGGTGATCTTTATATCGATTTCAACCGAAATAACCTCATCTTTCCAGTGGCACTCTTGGATTTCCATGTTGAGGCCAGGTTCAATCACTCCTTTCCAAATCATGCCTATGCATCACATCTCGCATCCCGCATATCATACCATGTTTGCATCATGTTGTTTGAGCATTGCACGTGGTTGATTATGTTCCTGGATTTTGCGTTCCTTGCACGGTTGGGTTATAATGGGAACCCCTTGACAGTTTGCCTTGAATAAAACTCCTCCAACAATGCCCAACCTTGGGTTTACCATTTTCCACCTAGCCTCTTTTTCCCTTGGGTTTCCGGAGCCCAAGGGTCATCTTTATTAAACCCCCCCGGGCCAGTGCTCCTCGGAGTGTTGGTCCACCTTGTCAGCCGCCAGTGGCCACCAGGGGCAACTCTGGACTGGCCTACCGGAAGTTTCGACAATCTGAGTGTGCCCTGAGAACGAGATATGTGCAGCTCCTATCGGGGTTTGTCGGCACATTCGGGCGGTGTTGCTGGACTTGTTTTTCCATTGTCGAGGATGTCTTGTAACCGGGATGCCGAGTCTGATCGGATTGTCTTGGGAGAAGGAATATCCTTCGTTGACCGTGAGAGCTTGTGATGGGTTAAGTTGGGACTCCCCTGCAGGGATTTGAACTTTTGAAAGCCGTGCCCGCGGTTATGGGCAGATGGGAATTTGTTAATGTCCGGTTGTAGATAACCTGAAACTTAACTTAATTAAAATGCACCAACCGCGTGTGTAACCGTGATGGTCTCTTCTCGGTGAAGTCCGGGAAGTGAACACTGTGTTGGAGTAATGCTTGACGTAGGTTGTTCTAGGATCACTTCTTGATCATAGTTGGTCGACCGTGCTTTTGCCTTCTCTTCTCGCTCTCTTTTGCGTTGGTTAGCCACCATATATGCTAGTCGCTTGCTGCAGCTCCACATCATACCTTTACCTTACCCATAAGCTTAAATAGTCTTGATCGCGAGGGTGTGAGATTGCTGAGTCCCGTGACTCACAGATTACTTCCAAAACCAGATGCAGGGACCGATGATACCGCTCCAGACGATGCGCTTGAGCTCAAGTGGGAGTTCGATGAAGACTCTCGTCGTTACTATGTGTCTTTCCCAGATGATCAGTAGTGGTGCCCAGTTGGGGCGATCGGGGACTTTGTCGCATTTGGGGGTTGATCTTTATTTTGGTATCGTAGTCGGACCCTGAGTGTATTGGATGAATGTAATGACTTATTTATGTATTTGTGTGACGTGGCGAGTGTAAGCCAACTATGTACTTTTCCCCTTTATTTAATTACATGGGTTGTTGTGAAGATTACCTCACTTGCGACATTGCTTTCAATGCGGTTATGCCTCTAAGTCGTGCTTAGACACGTAGGAGATATAGCCGCATCGAGGGCGTTACACAGTACAAGCCCCTAGATAGTTAATTCAAAATCTGATTTATGAGACACTATCAAAGATCAAAATTTAGTAGCTAGTTGTTAATGTTTGTATATCTACTACTCCTTAATTTGGTCGCTATGATTCATGAGACACTTCTATGATTGAAAAGACGCGAACTGATCTAATGCTAAACTAACCTTAATTTGGTCGGTCATCCGTGCGGCCGGCGGCCAGAATGCCCGGCCGATCAACACGAGGTGTTTGCATATCCCCTTGCCTTCTCGACAGAGAGGTTCTATACGGCGGATGGCGGCCGGCGGCAGGCTCGAACAGCATGTTGGAAACAAAGCAGTCACAAGAGATCCAGATCTAAAAACGGTTCGTACGTGCATATTACTTCCACTATGGGCTTTTCTAGAATTTGGGCCTTGTGCGTGAAATCCGCTTGTAAAAAAATACACGACCTTGGCTAAGGGAGCCGTAGGGGGGACAAAGCAAGCCACGAGCAGTTATAGTGAGAAAAATTAGCGCACAAAACTGATCGCTATTAAGAGGTGACGCGATCGTTAGGGGGGGGATCTCGCTCCCCTCGCCCCCTGAATCCGTCCCTGCCTCGACGGAGCCCTCGCTACGGCTGCCTTTGGTTGGCATTGGCGTCACCTTTGTATTCAGTGAGGGACATGCTTGAGGGAACAATGTTAGGAGGGATCGAGATGGCTAACGAGTGGGGCAGCTCGAGCGCGTTGATCGAGGATTTGCGTGCTTGTGGCGAAGCACCGGGATAGGTTGGGCGGAGAATAGTAATGCAGGAGATTCATTAAGGAAACGAATAGGAAGTAGAGAGAGAGAGAGTCTGAAACGTTCTTTGCAACTTATGAGTGGCTTTGGTGGGAAACGAATAGGCATTGGCTTCACCTTTGTATTCAGTGAGGGACATGCTTGAGGGAACAATGTTAGGAGGGATCGAGACGGCTAACGAGTGGGGCAGCTCGAGCGCGTTGATCGAGGATTTGCGTGCTTGTGGCGAAGCACCGGGATAGGTTGGGCGGAGAATAGTAATGCAGGAGATTCATTAAGGAAATGAATAGGAAGTAGAGAGAGAGAGAGTCTGAAACGTTCTTTGCAACTTATGAGTGGCTTTGGTGGGTAACACTGTGCAACTATGGCTCCTCTAATTTCGGAGAGATGCAAATCACTAGCTTCCCCAACTCCTCCAAAACTCCACTATGCGGAGAACCAACTTCTCCTTCTCAATTCCACGGAATTAGGGCATTCGCCCTATCCCTGACCACGAAGTTGGAGAACTACCAACTGTAGAGCTACTGAATATGCCCTACATGTACAAAACTAAATCAGAATACAACAACCTGATATGTGGGGGTAGGATTCCAACTAATCCTAATTTTATTAGATAGTATTGTAAGGAGGAAAATCATCTCTTGATCGGGGGGGGGGGCTCTCAATGCCTGGCATCACGCGAACAACATCACCATGCGATGAAGAAATGGGAAAGATAGAAGAGACAGTTAAATCACAAAGTCAATCACAATCTAAAAAGAAATTATCAGGAAACATAGTGGAAAACAAAAAAATCTCCCTGCGATCACCCAGGAACAATATGAAAATGCATATAGGGTTTGGAACAACGATTGTTACTGACTCTGGAGTTGCATCGGAAGTAAACGAGTCAGTGTAGATCGTACTTGGAGTCCCTCAAACCGTTGATGACGATCCCGCGAACCGTCCTCAAAAGTTCACTTGAACGGAAGACCAAAACCATGACCTCTCTACTTGGTTGCAAGCGTACGGTCTTCACGATCCGGCAGCTTCGCCGTTCAGAGCTAATCATCGTTGGAGAATTAGAGGGAGGATATTAGAACCACACTGTGCTTATAATTATGAGGATTAGAGGAACTAGGTCTAGCTCTAATTAGTCAACTATGACCAACTAAAACTAGAACTAGAGGAGGCTGTGTAGACAATAGGCACAATACCTCAAGTATATATAGGTTAGAGGGGGAGTGGATGAAGGAAATATGCCCTAGAGGCAATAATAAAGTTATTATTTATTTCCTTATATCATGATAAATGTTTATTATTCATTCTAGAATTGTATTAACCGGAAACATAATACATGTGTGAATACATAGACAAACAGAGTGTCACTAGTATGCCTCTACTTGACTAGCTCGTTGATCAAAGATGGTTATGTTTCCTAACCATAGACATGAGTTGTCATTTGATTAACTGGATCACATCATTAGGAGAATGATGTGATTGACTTGACCCATTCCGTTAGCATAGCACTTGATCGTTTAGTTTGTTGCTATTGCTTTCTTCATGACTTATACATGTTCCTATGACTATGAGATTATGCAACTCCCGTTTATCGGAGAAACACTTTGTGTGCTACCAAACGTCACAACATAACTGGGTGATTATAAAGGTGCTCTACAGGTGTCTCCAAAGGTACTTGTTGGGTTGGCTTATTTCGAGATTAGGATTTGTCACTCCGATTGTCGGAGAGGTATCTCTGGGCCCTCTCAGTAATGCGCATCACTTAAAGCCTTGCAAGCATTGCAACTAATGAGTTAGTTGCGAGATGATGTATTACGGAACGAGTAAAGAGACTTGCCGGTAATGAGATTGAACTAGGTATTGAGATACCGACGATCAAATCTCGAGCAAGTAACATACCGATGACAAAGGGAACAACGTATGTTGTTATGCGGTCTGACCGATAAAAGATCTTCGTAGAATATGTAGGAGCCAATATGAGCATCCAGGTTCCGCTATTGGTTATTGACCGGAGACGTGTCTCGGTCATGTCTACATTATTCTCGAACCCGTAGGGTCCGCACGCTTAACGTTACGATGACAATTTCATTATGAGTTTATATATTTTGATGTACCGAAGATTGTTCGGAGTCTCGGATATGATCACGGACATGATGAGGAGTCTCGAAATGGTCGAGACATAAAGATCGATATATTGGACGGCTATATTCGGACACCGGAAGTGTTTCGGGTGATTTCGGAGAAAACCGGAGTGCCGGAAGGGTTACCGGAACCCCCCAGGGAAGTATTGGGCCTTAGTGGGCCTAAGGGGAGAGAGAGGGCAGCAGCCCAGGAGGTGGCGCGCCCCCTCCCATGAGGAGTCCGAATTGGACTAGGGGAGGGGGGCGCGGCCCCTCTTTCCCTCTCCCTCTCCCTCTCTTTCCTTCCCCCTTCTCTCTTCCTAGTTGGACTAGGAAAGGGGAGTCCTACTCCTACTAGGAGGGGGACTCCCCCTCCTTGGCGCGCCCCAAGGGCCGGCCGGCCTCTCCCCCTTGCTCCTTTATATACAGGGGCAGGGGGGCACCTCTAGACAGACAAGTTGATCTTCGTGATCGTTCTCTTAGCCGTGTGCGGTGCCCCCCTCCACTATAATCCTCGATAATATTGTAGCGGTGCTTAGGCGAAGCCCTGCGATGGTAGAACATCAAGATCGTCACCACACCGTCATGCTGACAGAACTCTTCCCCGACACTTTGCTGGATCGAAGTCCGAGGATCGTCATCGAGCTGAACATGTGCTAGAACTTGGAGGTGTCGTAGTTTCGGTGCTTGATAGGTCGGGCCGTGAAGACGTACGACTACATCAACCGCGTTGTGCTAATTCTTCCGCTTCCGGTCTACGAGGGTACGTAGACAACACTCTCCCCTCTCCTT
The DNA here is from genome assembly GCF_056163025.1 of Triticum urartu. Taxonomy (NCBI): domain Eukaryota; kingdom Viridiplantae; phylum Streptophyta; class Magnoliopsida; order Poales; family Poaceae; genus Triticum; species Triticum urartu. The sequence goes on along the minus strand of NC_141875.1, from coordinate 577,707,070 downwards.
GCTATGCATCACCATGATCTTGCGTGTGCGTAGGAATTTTTTTGAAATTACTACGTTCTCCAACAGTGGCATCCGAGCCTAGGTTTTATGCGTTGATGTTATGCACGAGTAGAACACAAGTGAGTTGTGGGCGATATAAGTCATACTGCTTACCAGCTGCCATACTTTGGTTCGGCGGTATTGTTGGATGAAGCGGCCCGAACCGACATTACGCGTACGCTTACGCGAGACTGGTTTTACCGCCGCGCTATGCACACAGGTGACTAGCGGGTGTCAGTTTCTCCAACTTTAGTTGAACCGAGTGTGGCTACGCCCGGTCCTTGAGAAGGTTAAAACAACACTAACTTGACAAACTATCCTAGTGGTTTTCGATGTGTAGGTAAAAACGGTTCTTGCTAAGCCCGTAGCAGCCACGTAAAATTTGCAACAACAAAGTAGAGGACGTGTAACTTGTTTTTGCAGGGCATCTTGTGATGTGATATGGTCAAGACGTGATGAGATATAAGTTGTTGTATAAGATGATCATGTTTTGTTGAAGTTATCGGCAACTGGCAGAAGCCTTGTGGTTGTCTCTTTATTGCATAAGATGCAAGCACCAAATAATTGCTTTACTTTATCGCTATGCGATAGCAATAGTTGCATGAGCAGTAGTTGGCGAGACGACCATGTGACGACACATTGATATAGATCAAGATGATGGAGATCATGGTGTCATGCCGGTGATGATGGAAATCATGACGATACTTTGGAGATGGAGATCAAAGGCACAAGATGATGATGGCCATATCATGTCACATATTTTGATTGCATGTGATGTTTATCTTTTATACATCTTATTTTGGTTAGTTTGACGGTAGCTTTATAAGATGATCTCTCACTAATTATCAAGGTACAAGTGTTCTCCCTGAGTATGCACCGTTGCGAAAGTTCTTCATGCTGAGACACCACGTGATGATCGGGTGTGATAGGCTCTATGTTCAAATACAACGGGTGCAAAACAGTTGCACACGCGGAATACTCAGGTTAAACTTGACGAGCCTAGCATATAACAGATATGGCCTCGGAACACGGAGACCGAAAGGTTGAGCGTGAATCATATAGTAGATATGATCAACATAGTGATGTTCACCATTGAAACTACTCCATCTCACGTGATGATCGGACATGGTTTAGTTGATTTGGATCACGTGATCACTTAGAGGATTAGAGGGATGTCTATCTAAGTGGGAGTTCTTAAGTAATATGATTAATTGAACTTAAATTTATCATGAACTTAGTCCTGGTAGTATTAGCATATCTATGTTGTAGATCAATAGCTCGCGTTTAGCTCCCCTGTTTTATTTTTGATATGTTCCTAGAGAAAACTAAGTTGAAAGATGTTAGTAGAAATGATGCGGATTGGACCCGTGATCTGAGGTTTATCCTCATTGCTGCATAGAAGAATTATGTCCTTCATGCACCGCTAGGTGACAAACCTATTGCAGGAGTAGATGCAGATGTTATGAACGTTTGGCTAGCTCAATATGATGACTACTTGATAGTTTAGTGCACCATGCTTAAACGGCTTAGAATCGGGACTTCAAAGACATTTTGAACGTCATGGACCATATGAGATGTTCCAGGAGTTGAAGTTAATATTTCAAGCAAATACCCGAGTTGAGAGATATGAAGTCTCCAACAAGTTCTATAGCTAAAAGATGGAGGAGAATAGCTCAAGCAGTGAGCATGTGCTCAGATTGTCTGGGTACTACAATTGCTTGAATCAAGTCGGAGTTAATCTTCCAGATAAATAGTGATTGACAGAATTCTCTAGTCACCATCACCAAGTTAGTAGAACTTCGTGATGAACTATAATATGCAAGGGATAACGGAAATGATTCCCAAGCTCTTCGTGATGCTGAAATCGACGAAGGTAGAAATCAAGAAAAGCATCAAGTGTTGATGGTAAACAAAACCACTAGTTTCAAGTAAAGGGACAAAGGGAAGAAAGGGGAACTTCAAGAAGAACGGCAAGCAAGTTACTGCTCAAGTGAAAAAACCAAAGTCTGGACCTAAGCCTAAAACTGAGTGCTTCTATTGCAAAGGGACTGGTCACTGGAAGCGGAACTACCCCAAGTAATTGGCGGATAAGAAGGATGGCAAAGTGAACATAGGTATATTTGATATACATGTTATTGATGTGTACTTTACTAGTGTTTATAGCAACCCCTCAGTATTTGATACTAGTTCAGTTGCTAAGAATAGTAAATAGGAGTTGCAGAATTAACAGAGACTAGTTAAGGGTGAAGTGACGATGTGTATTGGAAATGGTTCCAAGATTGATATGATCATCATCGCACACTCCCTATACTTTCGAGATTAGTGTTAAACCTAAAATAATGTTATTTAGTGTTTGTGTTGAGCATTAATATGATTGGATCATGTTTATTGCAATACGGTTATTCATGTAAGTTAGAGAATAATTGTTGTTCTGTTTACATGAATAAAACCTTCTATGGTCATACACCCAATGAAAATGGTTTGTTGGATCTCGATCGTGGTGATACACATTTTCATAATATTGAAGCCAAAAGATGCAAAGTTATAATGATAGTGCAACTTATTTGTGGCACTGCCGTTTAGGTTATATTGGTGTAAAGCGCATGAAGAAAATCCATGCTGATGGGCTTTTGGAATCACTTGATTATGAATCAGTTGATGCTTGCGAACCATGCCTCATGGGCAAGATGACTAAGACTCCTTTCTCCGGAACAATGGAGCGAGCAACAGATTTGTGGGAAAGCATACATACTGATGTATGTGGTCCGATGAATATTGAGGCTTGCGGCAGGTATCATTATTTTCTGATCTTCACAGATGATTTGAGCAGATATGAGTATATCTACTTGATGAAACACAAGTATGAAACATTTGAAAAGTTCAAAGAATTTCAGAGTGAAGTGGAGAATCATCGTAACAAAAATAAAAGTTTCTATGATATGATCGCAGAAGTAAAATATTTGAGTTACGACTTTGGCCTTCAGTTAAAACAATGTGAAATAGTTTCACTACTCACGCTACCTGGAACACCACAGTGTAATGGTGTGTACGAACGTCGTAACCGTACTTTATTAGATATGGTGCGGTCTATGATGTCTCTTACCAATTTACCACTATCGTTTTGGGGTTATGCATTAGAGACAGCTACATTCACGTTAAATAGGGCACCATCTAAATCCGTTGAGACGACACCGTATGAACTATGGTTTGGCAAGAAACCTAAGCTGTTGTTTCTTAAAGTTTGAGGTTGCAATACTTATGTGAAAAAGTTTCAACCTGATAAACTCAAACCCAAATCGGAGAAGTGCGTCTTCATAGGATACCCAAAAGAAAATGTTGGGTACACCTTCTATCACAGATCCGAAGGCAAGATACTCATTGCTGAGAATGGATCCTTTCTAGAGAAGGAGTTTCTCTCGAAAGAAGTAAGTGGGAGGAAAGTAGAACTTGATGAGGTAACTGTACCTGCTCTCTTATTGGAAAGTAGTTTATCACAGAAATCTGTTCCTGTGACTACTACACCAATTAGTGAGGAAGCTAATGATGATGATCATGTAACTTTAGATCAAGTTACTACTGAACCTCATAAGTAAACCAGAGTGAGATTCGCACCAGAGTGGTACGGTAATCCTGTTCTGGAGGTCATGTTACTTGACCATGACAAACCTACGAACTATGAGGAAGCGATGATGAGCCCAGATTCCGCGAAATGGCTTGAGGCCATGAAACCTGAGATGAGATCCATGTATAAGAACAAAGTATGGACTTTGATTGACTTGCCCAAAGATCGGTGAGCAATTGAGATTAAATGGATCTTCAAGAGGAAGACGGACGTTGATAGTAGTGTTACTATCTACAAAGCTAGAATTGTCGCAAAAGGTTTTCGACAAGTTCAAGGTGTTGACTACGATGAGAGTTTTTCACTCGTATCTATGCTTAAGTCTATCCGAATCATGTTAGCAATTGCCACATTTTATGAAATCTGGCAAATGGATAAAGAAAACTGCATTCCTTAATGGATTTATTAAAGAAGACTTGTATATGATGCAACCAGAAGGTTTTGTCAATCCTAAAGGTGCTAACAAAATATGCAAGCTCCAGCGATCCATCTATGGACTGGTGCAAGCATCTCGGAGTTGGAATATACGCTTTGATAAGTTGATCAAAGCATATAGTTTTATACAGATTTGCGGTGAAACCTGTATTTACAAGAAAGTGAGTGGGAGCACTACATCATTTCTGATAAGTATATGTGAATGACATATTGTTGATCGGAGATAATGTAGAATTATTCTGCAAAGCATAAAGGAGTGTTTGAAAGGAGTTTTTCAAATAAAGACCTCGGTGAAGCTGCTTACATATTGATGTGACGCCCCCGATTCAATCGTACACTAATCATACACGCAAACGTGTATGATCAAGATCAGGGACTCACAGGAAGATATCACAACACAACTCTACAAATAAATAAGTCATACAAGCATCATATTACAAGCCAGGGGCCTCGAAGGCTCGAATACAAGAGCTCGATCATAGACAAGTCAGCGGAAGCAACAATATCTGAGTACAGACATAAGGTAAACAAGTTTGCCTTAAGAAGGCTAGCACAAACTGGGATACAGATCGAAAGAGGCGCAGGCCTCCTGCCTGGGATCCTCCTAAACTACTCCTGGTCGCCGTCAGCTGGCTGCACGTAGTCATAGGCACCTCCCGAGTAGTAGTAGTAGTAGTAGTAGTAGTAGTAGTAGTAGTAGTAGTAGTAGTAGTAGTAGTAGTAGTAGTAGTGGTAGTAGTCGACGGTGGCGTCTGGCTCTTAGACTCCAACGTCTGGTCGCAGCAAACGGGTATAGGAAAGGGGAAAAGGGGGGAGGAAAGCAACCGTGAGTACTCATCCAAAGTACTCGCAAGCAAGGAGCTACACTACATATGCATGGGTATATGTGTAAAGGGCCATATCGGTGGACTGAACTGCAGAATGCCAGAATAAGAGGGGGAAAGCTAGTCCTATCGAAGACTACGCTTCTGGCAGCCTCCGTCTTGCAGCATGTAGAAGAGAGTAGATGGTAAGTTCACCAAGTAGCATCGTATAGCATAATCCTAACCGATGATCCTCCCCTCGTCACCCTGTGAGAGAGCGACCACCGGTTGTATCTGGCACTTGGAAGGGTGTGTTTTATTAAGTATCTAGTTCTAGTTGTCATAAGGTCAAGGTACAACTCCAAGTCGTCCTGTTACCGAAGATCACGACTATTCGAATAGATTAACTTCCCTGCAGGGGTGCACCACATTTCCCAACATGCTCGATCCCCTTTATCCGAACACACTTTCCTGGGTCATGCCCGGCCTCGGAAGATCAACACGTCCCAGCCCTACCTAGGCACAACAGAGAGGTCAGCACGCCGGTCTAAATCCTATGGCGCAGGGGTCTGGGCCCATCACCCATTGCACACCTGCACGTTGCGTACGCGGCCGGTGAGCAGACCTAGCAACCTCCATTACAAAGGAAGTTGTGTTACGCGGTCCAACCCGGCGCGCGCCGCTCAGTCGCTGACGTCACGATGGCTTCGGCTGATACCACGACGTCGAGTGCCCATAACTGTCCCCGCGTAGATGGTTAGTGCGTATAGGCCAGTAGCCAGACTCAGATCAAATACCAAGATCTCGTTAAACGTGTTATCTTGAAATAACCGCGAACGCCAACCAGGGCCAGGCCCACCTCTCTCCTAGGTGGTCTCAACCTACCCTGTCGCTTCGCCACAAAGATCCACTCAGAGGGCCGTCGGGACAAACGTCCTTTCGGACCCAATCCGTGAATCACTCGCGGGTACTCCTACGAGCCGACCCGTCTTTAGTCACCACAAGTATCATATATTATGTATAGGTATATACCCGTGATCAACTCCCGAGTGATCACGACCCGATAGTATAGCATGGCAGACGGACAAGAATGTATGGCCATTGATGATAAACTAGCATCCTATACTAAGCATTAGGATTGCAGGTAAGGTATCAATAGTTGTAGCAACAATGACAGGCTATGCATCAGAATAGGATTAACGGAAAGTAGTAACATGCTACACTACTCTAATATAAGCAGTATAGAGGAGAGTAGACGATGTCTGGTGATCAAGGGGGGGCTTGCCTGGTTGCTCTGGCAAGAAGGAGGGGTCATCTTCGATGTAGTCGAACACACGGACATCGGCAGCGGTCTCGGAGTCTACCGGAAAGGAGTATCGGAGGGGGAACACAATAAATAATAGAGCAATCAAATGTAACACAAAGCAAGACGCGGCAATACGTTGTGCTAGGGGTGACCTAACGTAGGGATAGGCGATACCGGCGAAGGGGGGAAACATCCGGGAAAGTATTCCTGGTGTTTCGCGTTTTCATGCAGATGAACCGGAGAGGGAAAGTTGCGTGTCCGCTATGCTAGGGATGTGTGACGGACGAACGGACTGCGTATCCGGATTCGTCTCTTCGTTCTAAGCAACTTTCATGTACAAAGTTTTTCCATCCGAGTTACAGATTATTTTATATTAATTTTTAAAGTTTTAAACATTTTCTGAAATTGCTATAATTAACCAATTCGAAAAATAATCAGAAACGGGCTGGGTGCACCCGGTGCAGTGCACCCAGAGGTGCACCAGGGGCTGACTGGTGGGGTCAAATGGCCCAGTTGACCCAGTCAACAAGGACTGGTCAGCAGAGTGAATAGTGTGTGGGGGTCCCACATGTGAGTGTCCTACTAATTTCTAAACTGTTTTTATTTAATTTAAAATAAGGTGGGACCCACATGTCATATACACCTAAACTAACTAATCACTAATCCTAATCTAATAGGGCCGACTCCAGCGGATGGGCACGCACGCAGTCAGGCACCAGGGGGAGCTCCGGCGGCCGACAAGCGGGCGGCACGGCACCGGCAGAGGCGAGGCGCAGCTAGTGCGCGGCAGGAGGCGGAAGCGGCGGCGCAGGGCATCGGCGGCACGGGGGCTGCGGGGAGTGGTGGCGCTAGGCGGCGGGGGGGGGGGGGGGCTAGGCAGAGCAGCAGCGGGTCGCGGCGGTGCAAGGCAGTGCAGCGGCGAGTTCAGCCGGCGCGGCAGCAGCGCAACATGGCAGGCGAGAGCAGCATGAGCGCAAGCGCGGTAGCAGGCGGATCCATAAGCAGCAGCAACAGGCAGGGCGCGCGGGCGGTTGCGGGAGGAGCCACGCCCGGCCAGACGCGGGTTGGTTATTAGGGGTGAGGGAGCGCGGCCACGGGCAGCGAGATGCGGTTGTTTGGCTTCGGCAGTTACGGCGACGGATCGAGGGGGAAAAGAGGGGGAACCGGTGGATGGGGCTCACCGCGAGTTCGGGGAGGTGCTCAGGGCAGTCGGGGATGGTCGGAATCGAGCAAATCGACGGCGGTGGCGCGGCGCTGTGGCGGTGAAGAAGATGACCGTGACGTCGTCTTGGGGCCTCCTGATGCAAATGGAGTAGCGGGCGAGGACGAGCGCGACGTGATGTATCTTGTGGATAGCGTGAGATGGCAATCGGTGGCCGATGGCCACACGCATGTTGATGGCGTGGCCATGGATGCGCGCGGGCAAGCTCGAGAGCGAAGGTGGGAGACGATGGAGAGGGGGAAAGTGGCTAGGGTTCGGCGTAGGTCACGGACGACGTCTTTAACCCTAGCAAGGGCCGTGGGATGGCCGGCACGTCGCCTAGCCATCGGCCATGGTGGGGCGGTTGGATGGCCACCACACACTCCCTGCCTCCTGTAGCAGGACGTGGAAGGAGAGGTGCGGCTGGGCTGGGCCAGATGTGCACTGTGCACTTAGGCCCAGTGCACATTAGGTTTTACTCTTTTCTCTTTTATTTTGCTTTTTTGTTTTTTATATTGTAATTTCTTTAGCCACTAATTGGATTTTACAAAATATGTAACTAGTCCCGTAAATAACATTGAAGTATATAGCACTGCGGAAGGCATTTGAAAAGCTTTGGAATTTTTTTAGTTTTTTTAAGTGGTTAAAACATTGTTTTGACCCCTCTTTTAATTATTTTAGGGCATTTAAATATTTTATTAAATGTTGATTTCACCACCATAATTACTTATGATTTATTTGTCACATCCAGAATATTTTAGTTTTAATATTTGAAAACTTTTATTGTTGAACTTGAATTTGAATTTTGAATCCGAACAGGATTGAATCATCGCGAGATTAACAACCGGATGTGGCATTGTTAGCAGAGATTTCTGTAGCTTAATTATCCGTGCGTCACAATTCTCCTCCACTACAAGAAATCTCGTCCCGAGATTTAAGCGGGGAGTAAGGGGGAAAGTTCTGGTTACGATATTCTAAGGGATCTTCTCGAAGAAGTTAATCCCTTTCGTTGATGTCTTCAATCCTTTATTCCACTACATCATGATGAAGTTGTCGTCCTTCCTTCAGGAACTTCACCGTACTTACGAAAGGGTAAGAAGGGAAAACTCGATATGGATGGATTCTAACAAGATCGAGCATTAGACGGTTAACTCGGGGAAGAAGCATAAGTATCTCTCGATTTGAAACTTAAGAAGATATCGAGAGCAAAGTAAGAAGGTACCATGAGATGCTTCAAATGGATAGGCAATCGTTCGATGCCTAATCAGAAGGTGAAAGGGTTTCAGGGCAACGAGAATAGGTATTGCGCCTCATACCAGAATAGATCACTAGACAGGTGGTCCGTGAATTACATACGAAGTCAAGCGTGAGGAACAACCTTGGGAACAGGTGGTGTACATGAGAGTCAGGTTTCGATGCTGTGGAACTATGGGTTATGGGCCCACCATGTGGGATAATAGTAGGAGTGGTGACATCTTGCATGGTCACGATAGCAAGGCATGTCAGAGGCTAGCCTGTCAGTTATGTCGGCAACAACATCGATACCAAGGGCGAGGGACGAAGAGAACCATTTTCCTGCTCATTGAACGAGGCGGCTCAATAGGCAAAGTTCTCGTCCATCGGTGGTTACCGGGATGCTATCAACAATGGTAACAGGGTCTTACTGACAGAGTTGTACAACGAGGTGCTTACTAAGCAGGGAATTATCACTGCTCAGTTAAGTCAGATTACAAGAAAGCTTTAAATAAGACAATGGAAAGGAAAATATGATTATCAGGTTTAAACAGAACAATGGAAAGGAAAATGTGTTTAAATACATATTTCAAGGGTATATCCTTCCCAAGGACAAGCAGAGCATGATATCCATGACAGGATATAATGTAGATAACTCTTTAGGTAAGGGGGAAAGAAATTTCATGAAATTACACATACAACGGTGTTTGGATAATTGATGAATAAAATTTAGTATTGCGCTTCAAATGTTCTTATTGAAAATCAGAGTACCACAGACATACTTCGAGATAGCATTGATATGGTCTTCAAGCAAAGGTTGGACTTGGATATACAGAGGATTCATCAGGAACAACTTATAGAATAAGTCTTACAATTTCCTCATGGAAGAATGGTTAACCTTGCTAAAATGGAAACTATAACGATAGGTCCTCCGGCTAGTTGTGCTGGGCACGACATCACCTTACCGGGTTATACTAAGACCAATGTTATAACTCTTGGAAATATGTTCCAACCATCATATCTGACCGAGGTTCAGATCCGATTGGTGTCAAGATACCTCAGACTCAGGATGACTGAGAAGAAAATGTGCAACACAAATTTACGAGATGTCATTTTAAGATTCTCGGGAAATGAACCATGGAAGCGAGTTCCAAAACAAGAGTTCATCATTTAACCAAGGAGAGGACGAGGAGGTGGCTGATGAACTCAACAACAATTCATTGACATTTTCAAAGATGGATTTCCACACTTATGTGAACAAGGAGATAACATTTGTCAGATCGAATGATATAGTAAGGTATGCTTGAATAAAGCATACACAGTTAAACATCGGTTGAAAGGTGCACCCAAAATATGGGCTTAGGGAGCATGATCAAGGTTAGAATGGGGATTCAATAATCAATAGTCTAAGACTGAAATATCGACTATTATCTTCAAGGCAATAGGGTTGCTAGAAGTTTTGAAGTCGCACGTCATCGTTCAATTGTCGGTTATCCGGTTAGAAATAACATGGGGAGCAAGGAAGAATGGTGATGGAGAGAAGTATCACTATAGCAAGAATCAATAGCCGTAGCAATTCTCTCAACATCCTTGACATAAAAGATGGTCATACTCCAAGATAGAATCCTAATATAAGATGGATAGGAAGGAACTCTAGGTGCAACACAAAACATGAACAAGTTTTGGGTCAGAGTGAATGCAAGAATGTTGTCGATGTTAATAAAATCATCGAGGGGATAAGGATGGCATTTCTCATCATGAATTCAATTGATATCCTGGAAGAGCTCAGAATGTTGATGATGATCACGACACATTTGTCGAGAGATCTCATGAAGATGTAATCAATCAGTGATGACATCAAGTCAAAGGAATGATGAAGCGAAAGGCTATTGGAACCATGGGTACGACACAAACTCGAAATCAAGCTTGCTATTCAAGACGTAATGATATGACGGGCAAGATCGACGTAAGCTTAGCTTATCGTCAAAAGTTGTGCTCCGAGATTAAGGACCAGGTAGCATAGTTAAAATCGGCACGAGAATGATATAGCCGAGCAGGCTAGGAATGACGTGATCGAGTTCAAACTCATAAGCAACGAAAATTACTTAGAGTTAATGAATCGGATTACGGACTCGATTCACTATCGGTGTCCCTGAGTGCCTAACAACTCAGAACCCGAGGAAAAATTGGAATCTGTGAGAAATAATACTTGATGAAGAACTCATAAGTAATATGATTCTGTGATTTTATCGAGATACCACGGGGTAATACTCGACGACAGATCAAAGTAGAGGTTGGACTAGAGTAATGCTCTGCAGAAGACAAGTGCTCAAACTTGCACGAGAAATGGAATCAAGGAGAAACATGGTCAGAACCACGTCCACAGATACAAGATGAACTTATAACAAGGGGATAATTATTTTAAGAGAAGCTTCCATGATAAGGTATACATCGGGTCCATGGGCATGAACACAGGGTTCAAGGTCGACTCCCACTTGTTCAATGCATAACCTTTCATTCACCTCTCATATTTCGAAAATGACAATAGTTGTTGACACTTTTACCTGGTGCAATACCAGATAAGTATGACCCGTGAAATCTTTCGGGTTCACTCGGATTAGGGAAGGCATAGGTTCAATCCATCAGGGCATCTTAGGAACATATACCACAAACTTCGGAGTAAATAATACAAGCTTGAAAGTAGAGCATGGTTGACCAAGCAGAGGATACAATTTACCAAAGGCATTATGTATCCGAGGAAAGGCTCTCAGGCTTATTGAATAAGAAGGACGATGTCAGATAAAATCCAACAAAAGGATCTGGTGGTCCACACGGGATCTGACATGAGCATCGGTACTCAACTAGAGGAAGAAGGATGCAAGGGGATCAGATTATAGAAACAACTGACTAACTCAAGGCTCAAATGCAAAAGAATTATGATTTCTGATCAAGGGATCAAAAGCAAACGCTCTGATTAAGGATGGATAAGTTGCATAGACTTAAGGGTACAATCGATGGCAATCCGATTGGTCGAGAACCAGCTCATGTTTAAAATGATGTCTGAGCCGGAAGGATAAATCCTGAGGATTGCAAGCATCCGCAGCATATTGAATCGACGGACTCAAAATGATAGTGACAAAGGATGCTAATAAGATTGCTAGACTTATGGGATTAACCATAATGTAATCAAGCAAGAATTTCACAACCATAGGCTGCTGAGGATTTTCGAAAGATCGAATTGTATTTCAAAGATTGTGACATACATGAATCAACTGGGGATGAGTGGATACTCGGTAAGTGCGAGAAATTATTTATAGGGGTATTCAGGTGGCAAAGAACTACAAGGCAGTAGGCACAAAGTATTCTCGGGGTATCTTGTAATAACAAGATCGAATGGGAATAAAAGTAAGCACGACAGGTATAAGTATTTATCCATAGGGATATTTCGGTGGTAGGGAATTGCAAAAGCAACAGGCACAAGGTCTCGAGAGAATATCGGAGGGTATCTTCGAAATCTTCTGGTGCAGTCGGCGATCATCTGGACTGAAGGCGCTCTCCGGGAGAAAGTATTTTCAAGAACCTAAAGTTAGATTTTAGTAAATTCATTAACCCGAGTAGGAGAGAGTCAGAGTCCCAGAGTAAGGATCGAGGAGTAAAAGATTCTAATACCACCCAGATGGCGACGTGGGCCCGTAAGGCACACAACCATGTTAGTAAAAGTTTTTGTAATGACTAGACCCAACTTTGGGCAAGGAGTGTGGAAGGGGGATTCCTACAGGCAGTCGGCTCTGATACCAACTTGTGACGCCCCCGATTCAATCGTACACTAATCATACACGCAAATGTGTACGATCAAGATCAGGGACTCACGGGAAGATATCACAACACAACTCTACAAATAAATAAGTCATACAAGCATCATATTACAAGCCAGGGGCCTCGAAGGCTCGAATACAAGAGCTCGATCATAGACAAGTCAGCAGAAGCAACAATATCTGAGTACAGACATAAGGTAAACAAGTTTGCCTTAAGAAGGCTAGCACAAACTGGGATACAGATCGAAAGAGGCGCAGGCCTCCTGCCTGGGATCCTCCTAAACTACTCTTGGTCGCCGTCAGCGGGCTGCACGTAGTAGTAAGCACCTCCTGAGTAGTAGTAGTCGTCGTCGACGGTGGCATCTGGCTCTTGGACTCCAATGTCTAGTCGCAGCAACCGGGTATAGGAAAGGGGAAAGGGGGGAGAAAAGCAACCGTGAGTACTCATCCAAAGTACTCGCAAGCAAGGAGCTACACTACATATGCATGGATATATGTGTAAAGGGCCATATCGGTGGACTGAACTGCATAATGCCAGAATAAGAGGGGGAAAGCTAGTCCTATCGAAGACTACGCTTCTGGCAGCCTCCGTCTTGCAGCATGTAGAAGAGAGTAGATGGTAAGTTCACCAAGTAGCATCGTATAGCATAATCCTAACCGATGATCCTCCCCTTGTCGCCCTGTGAGAGAGCGACCACCGGTTGTATCTGGCACTTGGAAGGGTGTGTTTTATTAAGTATCCAGTTCTAGTTGTCATAAGGTCAAGGTACAACTCCAAGTCATCCTGTTACCGAAGATCACGGCTATTCGAATAGATTAACTTCCCTGCAGGGGTGCACCACATTTCCCAACACGCTCGATCCCCTTTGTCCGGACACACTTTCCTGGGTCATGCCCGGCCTCGAAAGATCAACACGCCGCAGCCCTACCTAGGCACAACAGAGAGGTCAGCATGCCGGTCTAAATCCTATGGCGCAGGGGTCTGGGCCCATCGCCCATTGCACACCTGCACATTGCGTACGCGGCCGGTGAGCATACCTAGCAACCTCCATTACAAAGGAAGTTGCGTTACGCGGTCCAACCCGGCGCGCGCCGCTCAGTCGCTAACGTCACGAAGGCTTCGGCTGATACCACGACGTCGAGTGCCCATAACTGTCCCCGCGTAGATGGTTAGTGCGTATAAGCCAGTAGCTAGACTCGGATCAAATACCAAGATCTCGTTAAACGTGTTATCTTGAAATAACCGTGAACGCCGACCAGGGCCAGGCCCACCTCTCTCCTAGGTGGTCTCAACCTACCCTGTCGCTTCGCCACAAAGATCCACTCAGAGGACCGTCGGGACAAACGTCCTTTCGGACCCAATCCGTGAATCACTCGCGGGTACTCCTACGAGCCGACCCGTCTTTAGTCACCACAAGTATCATATATTATGTATAGGTATATACCCGTGATCAACTCCCGAGTGATCACGGCCCAATAGTATAGCATGGCAGACAGACAAGAATGTATGGCCATTGATGATAAACTAGCATCCTATACTAAGCATTAGGATTGCAGGTAAGGTATCAATAGTTGTAGCAACAATGACAGGCTATGCATCAGAATAGGATTAACGGAAAGCAGTAACAGGCTACACTACTCTAATGCAAGCAGTATAGAGGAGAGTAGGCGATATCTGGTGATCAAGGGGGGGCTTGCCTGGTTGCCCTGGCAAGAAGGAGGGGTCATCTTCGATGTAGTCGAACACACGGACATCGACAGCGGTCTCGGAGTCTACCGGAAAGGAGTAACGGAGGGGAAGCACAATAAATAACAGAGCAATCAAATGTAACACAAAGCAAGACGCGGCAATACGTTGTGCTAGGGGTGACCTAACGTAGGCATAGGCGATACCGGCGAAGGGGGGAAACATCCGAGAAAGTATTCCCGGTGTTTCGCGTTTTCGGGCACATGAACCGGAGAGGGAAAGTTGTGTGTTCGCTATGCTAGGGATGTGTGAAGGACGAATGGACTGCGTATCCGGATTCGTCTCTTCGTTCTGAGCAACTTTCATGTACAAAGTTTTTCCATCCGAGTTACAGATTATTTTATATTAATTTTTAAAGTTTTAAACATTTTGTGAAATTGCTACAATTAACTAATTCGAAAAATAATCAGAAACGGGCTGGGTGCACCCTGTGCAGTGCACCCAGAGGTGCACCAGGGGCTGACTGGTGGGGTCAAATGGCCCAGTTGACCCAGTCAACAAGGACTGGTCAACAGAGTGAATAGTGTGTGGGGGTCCCACATGTGAGTGTCCTACTAATTTCTAAACTGTTTTTATTTAATTTAAAATAAGGTGGGACCCACCTGTCATATACACCTAAACTAATTAATCACTAATCTTAATCTAACAGGGCCGGCTCCAGTGGATGGGCACGCACGCAGTCAGGCAGCAGGGGGAGCTCCGGCGGCCGACAAGCGGGCGGCACGGCGCCGGCAGAGGCGAGGCGCAACTAGTGCGCGGCAGGAGGCGGAAGCGGCAGCAAAGGGCATCGGCGGCACGGGGGCTGCGGGGAGTGGTGGCGCTAGGTGGCAGGGGGGCTAGGCAGAGAAGCAGCGGGTCGCGGCGGCGCAAGGCAGTGCAGCGGCGAGTTCAGCCGGCGCGGCAGCAGCGCAACACGGCAGGCGAGAGTAGCATGAGCGCAAGCGCGGTAGCAGGCGGATCCGTAAGCAGCAGCAACAGGCAGGGCGCGCGGGCGGTTGCGGAAGGAGCCATGCCCGGCCGGACGCGGGTTGGTTATTAGGGGTGAGGGAGCGCGGCCACGTGCAGCGAGATGCCGTTGTTCGTCTTCGGCAGTTACGGCGACGGATCGAGGGGGAAAAGAGGGGAGACCGGTGGATTGGCTCACCGCGAGTTCGGGGAGGTGCTCAGGGCAGTCGGAATCAAGCGAATCGACGGCGGTGCCGCGGCGCTGTGGCGGTGAAGAAGATGACCGTGACGTCGTCTTGGGGCCTCCCGATGCAAATGGAGTAGCGGGCGAGGACGAGCGCGACGTGATGTATCTCGCGGATAGCGCGAGATGGCAATCGGTGGCCGATGGCCACGCGCATGTTGATGGCGTGGCCATGGATGCGCGCAGGCAAGCTCGAGAGCGAAGGTGGGAGACGATGGGGAGGGGGAAAAGTGGCTAGGGTTCAGCGTAGGTCGCGAACGATGTCTTTAACCCTAGCAAGGGCCGTGGGATGGCCGGCACGTCGCCTAGCCATCGGCCATGGCGGGGCGGTTGGATGGCCACCACGCACTCCCTGCCTCCTATAGCAGGAGGTGGAAGCAGAGGTGCGGCTGGGCTGGGCCAGATGTGCACTGTGCACTTAGGCCTAGTGCACTTTAGGTTTTACTCTTTTCTCTTTTATTTTGCTTTTTTGTTTTTTTATATTGTAATTTCTTTAGCCACTAATTGGATTTTAGAAAATATGTAACTAGTCCCGTAAATAACATTGAAGTATATAGCACTGCGGAAGGCATTTGAAAAGCTTTGGATTTTTTGTAGTTTTTTTAAGTGGTTAAAACATTGTTTTGACCCCTCTTTAATTTAGGGCATTTAAATATTTTATTAAATGTTGATTTCACCACCATAATTACTTATGATTTATTTGTCACATCCAGAACATTTTAGTTTTAATATTTGAAAACTTTTATTGTTGAACTTGAATTTGAATTTTGAATCCGAACGGGATTGAATCATCGCGAGATTAACAACCGGACGTGGCATTGTTAGCAGAGATTTCTGTAGATTAATTATCCGCGCGTCACAATTGAGCATCAAGATCTATAGAGATAGATCAAGACGCTTGATAAGTTTTTCAATGAGTACATACCTTGACAAGATTTTAAAGTAGTTCAAAATGGAATAGTCAAAGAAAGAGTTCTTGCCTGTGTTACAAGGTGTGAAACTGAGTAACACTCAAAGCCCGACCACAGCAGAAGATAGAAAGAGAATGAAACTCATTCCCTATGCCTTGGCCATAGGTTCTACAAAATATGCCATGCTGTGTACCAGATCTATTGTATACCCTACACTGTTTTTGGCAAGGGAGTACAATAGTGATCTAGGAGTAGATCACTGGACAGCGGTCAAAATTATACTTGGTGGAATAAGGATATGTTTCTCGATTATGGAGGTGACAAAAAGGTTCGTCGTAAATGGTTACGTCGATGCAAATTTTGACACTGATCCAGATGATTCTAAATCTCAATCTGGATACATATTGAAAGTGGGAGCAATTAGCTAGAGTAGCTCCGTGCAGAGCATTGTTGACATAGAAATTTGCAAAATACTTACGGATTTGAATATGGCAGACCCGTTGACTAAACTTCTCCCACAAGCAAAACATGATCACACCTTAGTACCTTTTGGGTGTTAATCACATAGCGATGTGAACTAGATTATTGACTCTAATAAACCCTTTGGGTGTTGGTCACATGTCGATGTGAACTATGGGTGTTAAATCACCTGGTGATGTGAACTATTGGTATTAAATCACATGGCGATGTGAGCTAGATTATTGACCAAGGTTGTCAGAATCGCGATTTTGAATCGGATCGGAGCTCCGATGGTAAGATCGCAAATCGTAAAATCTTCACTATCAGGATCGTAGAAACATAGATTCTATGAACTAAAATCGTAGAATCATAGGGGTTAGTTTGGATCGTAAAGTCGTAGAATCGTATAACAGAATCGTGATTCTGACAACCTTGTTATTGACTCTAGTGCAAGTGGGAGACTGAAGGAAATATGCCCTAGAGGCAATAATAAAGTTATTATTTATTTCCTTATATCATGATAAATGTTTATTATACATGCTAGAATTGTATTAACCGGAAACATAATACATGTGTGAATACATAGACAAACAGAGTGTCACTAGTATGCCTCTACTTGACTAGCTCGTTGATCAAAGATGGTTATGTTTCCTAACCATAGACATGAGTTGTCATTTGATTAATGGGATCACATCATTAGGAGAATGATGTGATTGACTTGACCCATTCCGTTAGCATAGCACTTGATCGTTTAGTTTGTTGCTATTGCTTTCTTCATGACTTATACATGTTCATATGACTATGAGATTATGCAAATCCCATTTACCGAAGGAACACTTTGTGTGCTACCAAACGTCACAACGTAACTGGGTGATTATAAAGGTGCTCTACAGGTGTCTCTGAAGGTACTTGTTGGGTTGGCGTATTTCGAGATTAGGATTTGTCACTCCGATTGTCGGAGAGGTAGGGCCCTCTTGGTAATGCACATCACTTAAGCCTTGCAAGCATTGCAACTAATGAGTTAGTTGCGGGATGATGTATTATGGAATGAGTAAAGAGACTTGCCGGTAACGAGATTGAACTAGGTATTGAGATACCGACGATCGAATCTCGGGCAAGTAACATACCGATGACAAAGGAAACAACGTATGTTGTTATGCGGTCTGACCGATAAAGATCTTCGTAGAATATGTGGGAGCCAATATGAACATCCAGGTTCCACTATTGGTTATTGACCGGAGACGTGTCTCGGTCATGTCTACATAGTTCTCGAACCCGTAGGGTCCGCACGCTTAACGTTTCGATGATAATTATATTATGAGTTTATATGTTTTGATGTACCGAAGGTTGTTCGGAGTCCCGGATGTGATCACGGACATGACGAGGAGTCTCTAAATGGTCGAGGCATGAATATTGATATATTGCAAGCCTATGTTTAGATATCGGAAGTGTTTCGGGTGAAATCGGGATTTTACCGGAGTACCGAGAGTTTATCGGAACCCCCCCGGGGACTTAATGGGCCTTAGTGGGCCTTGGTGGAAAGAGAGGAGAGGCGGCCAGGGCATGGGCCGCGCCCCCTCCCCCATAGTCCGAATAGGACAAGGAGAGGGGGGCGGCGCCCCCCTTCCTTCTTCTCCTCCACCTTTTCCCCTCTCTCTCCTAGTCCAACAAGGAAAAGGGGGGAGTCCTACTCCCGGTAGGAGTAGGACTCCTCCTGGCGTGCCCCTCTCTAGGACAGCCGCACCCCCCTTGCTCCTTTATATATGGGGGCAGGGGGCACCCCAGAGACACAACAATTGATCGTTTGATCTTTTAGCCGTGTGCGGTGCCCCTCTCCACCATAGTCCACCTCAATAATATCGTAGCGGTGCTTAGGCGAAGCCCTGCATCGGTAGAACATCATCATCGTCACCACACCGTCGTGCTGACAAAACTCTCCCTGAACACACGGCTGGATCGGAGTTCGAGGGACGTCATCGGGTTGAACGTGTGCTGAACTCGGAGGTGCCGTACGTTCGGTACTTGATTGGTCGGATCGTGAAGACGTACGACTACATCAACCGCGTTGTGCTAACGCTTCCACTTTCGGTCTACGAGGGTACGTGGACAACACTCTCCCCTCTCGTTGCTATGCATCACCATGATCTTGCGTGTGCGTAGGAAATTTTTGAAATTACTACGTTCCCCAACAGTGGTATCAGAGCCAGGTTTTATGCGTAGATGTCATATGCACGAGTAGAACACAAGTGAGTTGTGGGCGATATAAGTCATACTGCTTACCAGCATGTCATGCTTTGGTTCGGCGGTATTGTTGGATGAAGCGGCCCGGACCGACATTACGCGTACGCTTATGCGAGACTGGTTCTAGCAACGTGCTTTGCACACAGGTGGCTGGCGGGTGTCAGTTTCTCCAACTTTAGTTGAACCGAGTGTGGCTACGCCCGGTCCTTGCGAAGGTTAAAACAGCACCAACTTGACAAACTATTGTTGTGGTTTTGATGCGTAGGTAAGAACGGTTCTTGCTTAGCCCGTAGCAGCCACGTAAAATTTGCAACAACAAAGTAGAGGACGTCTAACTTGTTTTTGCAGGGCATGTTGTGATGTGATATGGTCAAGACATGATGCTAAATTTTATTGTATGAGATGATCATGTTTTGTAACCGAGTTATCGGCAACTGGCAGGAGCCATATGGTTGTCGCTTTATTGTATGCAATGCAATCGCCCTGTAATGCTTTACTTTATCACTAAGCGGTAGCGATAGTCGTGGAAGCATAAGATTGGTGAGACGACAACGATGCTACGATGGAGATCAAGGTGTCGCGCCGGTGACGATGGTGATCATGACGGTGCTTCAGAGATGGAGATCACAAGCACAAGATGATGATGGCCATATCATATCACTTATATTGATTGCATGTGATGTTTATCTTTTATGCATCTTATCTTGCTTTGATTAACGGTAGCATTATAAGATGATCCCTCACTAAATTATCAAAGTATAAGTGTTCTCCCTGAGTATGAACCGTTGCGAAAGTTCTTCGTGCTGATACACCACATGATGATCGGGTGTGATAGGCTCTACGTTCAAATACAACGGGTGCAAAACAGTTGCACACGCGGAATACTCAGGTTAAACTTGACGAGCCTAGCATATAACAGATATGGCCTCGGAACACTGAGACCGAAAGGTCGAGCGTGAATCATATAGTAGATATGATCAACATAGTGATGTTCATCATTGAAACTACTCCATCTCATGTGATGATCGGACATGGTTTAGTTGATATGGATCACGTGATCACTTATAGGATTAGAGGGATGTCTATCTAAGTGGGAGTTCTTAAGTAATATGATTAATTGAACTTAAATTTATCATGAACTTAGTCCTGGTAGTATTAGCATATCTATGTTGTAGATCAATAGCTCGCGTTTAGCTCCCCTGTTTTATTTTTGATATGTTCCTAGCGAAAACAAAGTTGAAAGATGTTAGTAGCAATGATGCGGATTGGATCCGTGATCTGAGGTTTATCCTCATTGCTGCATAGAAGAATTATGTCCTTCATGCACCGCTAGGTGACAAACCTATTGCAGGAGTAGATGCAGATGTTATGAACGTTTGGCTAGCTCAATATGATGACTACTTGATAGTTTAGTGCACCATTCTTAAACGGCTTAGAATCGGGACTTCAAAGACATTTTGAACGCCATGGACCATATGAGATGTTCCAGGAGTTGAAGTTAATATTTCAAGCAAATACCCGAGTTGAGAGATATGAAGTCTCCAACAAGTTCTATAGCTAAAAGATGGAGGAGAATAGCTCAAGCAGTGAGCATGTGCTCAGATTGTCTGGGTACTACAATTGCTTGAATCAAGTCGGAGTTAATCTTCCAGATAAAATAGTGATTGACAGAATTCTCTAGTCACCATCACCAAGTTAGTAGAACTTCGTGATGAACTATAATATGCAAGGGATAACGGAAATGATTCCCAAGCTCTTCGTGATGCTGAAATCGACGAAGGTAGAAATCAAGAAAAGCATCAAGTGTTGATGGTAAACAAAACCACTAGTTTCAAGTAAAGGGACAAAGGGAAGAAAGGGGAACTTCAAGAAGAACGGCAAGCAAGTTACTGCTCAAGTGAAAAAACCAAAGTCTGGACCTAAGCCTAAAACTGAGTGCTTCTATTGCAAAGGGACTGGTCACTGGAAGCGGAACTACCCCAAGTAATTGGCGGATAAGAAGGATGGCAAAGTGAACATAGGTATATTTGATATACATGTTATTGATGTGTACTTTACTAGTGTTTATAGCAACCCCTCAGTATTTGATACTAGTTCAGTTGCTAAGAATAGTAAATAGGAGTTGCAGAATTAACAGAGACTAGTTAAGGGTGAAGTGACGATGTGTATTGGAAATGGTTCCAAGATTGATATGATCATCATCGCACACTCCCTATACTTTCGAGATTAGTGTTAAACCTAAAATAATGTTATTTAGTGTTTGCGTTGAGCATTAATATGATTGGATCATGTTTATTGCAATACGGTTATTCATGTAAGTTAGAGAATAATTGTTGTTCTGTTTACATGAATAAAACCTTCTATGGTCATACACCCAATGAAAATGGTTTCTTGGATCTCGATCGTGGTGATACACATTTTCATAATATTGCCAAAAGATGCAAAGGTAATAATGATAGTGCAACTTATTTGTGGCACTGCCGTTTAGGTTATATTGGTGTAAAGCGCATGAAGAAAATCCATGCTGATGGGCTTTTGGAATCACTTGATTATGAATTAGTTGATGCTTGCGAACCATGCCTCATGGGCAAGATGACTAAGACTCCTTTCTCCGAAACAATGGAGCGAGCAACAGATTTGTGGGAAATCATACATACTGATGTATGTGGTCCGATGAATATTGAGGCTCGCGACAGGTATCATTATTTTCTGATCTTCACAGATGATTTGAGCAGATATGAGTATATCTACTTGATGAAACACAAGTATGAAACATTTGAAAAGTTCAAAGAATTTCAGAGTGAAGTGGAGAATCATCGTAACAAAAATAAAAGTTTCTAAGATATGATCGCAGAAGTAAAATATTTAAGTTACGACTTTGGCCTTCAGTTAAAACAATGTGAAATAGTTTCACTACTCACGCTACCTGGAACACCACAGTGTAATGGTGTGTACGAACGTCGTAACCGTACTTTATTAGATATGGTGCGATCTATGATGTCTCTTACCAATTTACCACTGTCGTTTTGGGGTTATGCATTAGAGACAGCTACATTCACGTTAAATAGGGCACCATCTAAATTCGTTGAGAGGACACCGTATGAACTATGGTTTGGCAAGAAACCTAAGCTGTCGTTTCTTAAAGTTTGAGGTTGCAATGCTTATGTGAAAAAGTTTCAACCTGATAAGCTCAAACCCAAATCGGAGAAGTGCGTCTTCATAGGATACCCAAAAGAAAATGTTGGGTACACCTTCTATCGCAGATCCGAAGGCAAGATATTCATTGCTGAGAATGGATCCTTTCTAGAGAAGGAGTTTCTCTTGAAAGAAGTAAGTGGGGGAAAGTAGAACTTGATGAGGTAACTGTACCTGCTCCCTTATTGGAAAGTAGTTTATCACAGAAATCTGTTCCTGTGACTACTACACCAATTAGTGAGGAAGCTAATGATGATGATCATGTAACTTCAGATCAAGTTACTACTGAACCTCATATGTAAACCAGAGTGAGATTCGCACCAGAGTGGTACGGTAATCCTATTCTGGAGGTCATGTTACTTGACCATGACGAACCTATGAACTATGAGGAAGCGATGATGAGCCCAGATTTTGCGAAATGGCTTGAGGCCATGAAATCTGAGATGAGATCCATGTATAAGAACAAAGTATGGACTTTGATTAACTTGCCCAAAGATCGGCGAGCCATTGAGATTAAATGGATCTTCAAGAGGAAGACGGACGCTGATAGTAGTGTTACTATCTACAAAGCTAGAATTGTCGCAAAAGGTTTTCGACAAGTTCAAGGTGTTGACTACGATGAGAGTTTCTCACTCGTATCTATGCTTAAGTCTGTCCGAATCATGTTAGGAATTGCCACATTTTATGAAATCTGGCAAATGGATAAACAAAACTACATTCCTTAATGGATTTATTAAAAAAGAGTTGTATATGATGCAACAAGAAAGTTTTGTCAATCCTAAAGGTGCTAACAAAAACATGCAAGCTCCAGCGATCCATCTATGGACTGGTGCAAGGATCTCGGAGTTGGAATATATGCTTTGATAAGTTGATCAAAGCATATAGTTTAATACAGACTTGCGGTGAAGCCTGTATTTACAAGAAAGTGAGTGGGAGCACTACAGCATTTCTGATAAGTATATGTGAATGACATATTGTTGATCGGAGATAATGTAGAATTATTCTGCAAAGCATAAAAGAGTGTTTGAAAGGAGTTTTTCAAAGAAAGACCTCGGTGAAGCTTCTTACATATTGAGCATCAAGATCTATAGAGATAGATCAAGACGCTTGATAAGTTTTTCAATGAGTACATACCTTGACAAGATTTTGAAGTAGTTCAAAATGGAACAGTAAAAGAAAGAGTTCTTGCCTGTGTTACAAGGTGTGAAACTGAGTAAGACTCAAAGCCCGACCACGGCAGAAGATAGAAAGAGAATGAAAGTCATTCCCTATGCCTTGGCCATAGGTTCTATAAAATATGCCATGTTGTGTACCAGATCTATTGTATACCCTACACTGTTTTTTGGCAAGGGGTACAATAGTGATCTAGGAGTAGATCACTAGACAGCGGTCAAAATTATCCTTAGTGGAATAAGGATATGGTTCTCGATTATGGAGGTGACAAAAAGGTTTGTCGTAAAGGGTTACGTCCATGCAAATTTTGACACTAATCCAGATGACTTTAAATCTCAATCTGGATACATATTGAAAGTGGGAGCAATTAGCTCAAGTAGCTCCGCGCAGAGCATTGTTGACATAGAAATTTGCAAAATACTTACGGATCTGAATGTGGCAGACCTGTTGACTAAACTTCTCTCACAAGCAAAACATGAACACACCTTAGTACTCTTTGGGTGTTAATCACATAGCGATGTGAACTAGATTATTGACTCTAGTAAACCCTTTGGGTGTTGGTCACATGTCGATGTGAACTATGGGTGTTAATCACATGGTGATGTGAACTATTGGTATTAAATCACATGGCGATGTGAACTAGATTATTGACTCTAGTGCAAGTGGGAGATTGAAGGAAATATGCCCTAGAGGCAATAATAAAGTTATTATTTATTTCCTTATATCATGATAAATGTTTATTATTCATGCTAGAATTGTATTAACCGGAAACATAATACATGTGTGAATACATAGACAAACAGAGTGTCACTAGTATGCCTCTACTTGACTAGCTTGTTGATCAAAGATGGTTAAGTTTCCTAACCATTGGCATGGGTTGTCATTTGATTAACGGGATCACACCATTAGGAGAATGATGTGATTGACTTGACCCATTCCGTTAGCTTAGCACCCGATCGTTTAGTATGTTGCTATTGCTTTCTTCATGACTTATACATGTTCCTATGACTATGAGATTATGCAACTCCCGTTTACCGGAGGAACACTTTGTGTGCTACCAAACGTCACAACGTAACTGGGTGATTATAAAGGTGCTCTACAGGTGTCTCCGAAGGTACTTGTTGGGTTGGCGTATTTCGAGATTAGGATTTGTCACTCCGATTGTCGGAGAGGTATCTGTGGGCCCTCTCGGTAATGCACATCAGTTAAGCCTTGCAAGCATTGCAACTAATGAGTTAGTTGCGGGATGATGTATTACGGAACGAGTAAAGAGACTTGCCGGTAACGAGATTGAACTAGGTATTGAGATACCTACGATCGAATCTCGGGCAAGTAACATACCGATGACAAAGGGAACAACGTATGTTGTTATGCGGTCTGACCGATAAAGATCTTCGTAGAATATGTGGGAGCCAATATGAACATCCAGGTTCCGCTATTGGTTATTGACCGGAGACGTGTCTCGGTCATGTCTACATAGTTATCGAACCCGTAGGGTCCGCACGCTTAACGTTTCGATGACAATTATATTATGAGTTTA
Organism: Triticum urartu; assembly: GCF_056163025.1. NCBI lineage: Eukaryota > Viridiplantae > Streptophyta > Magnoliopsida > Poales > Poaceae > Triticum > Triticum urartu. Next base: position 577,682,164 of record NC_141875.1, on the reverse strand, counting down.
TATGTTTTGATGTACCGAAGGTTGTTCGGAGTCTCGGATGTGATCACGGACATGACGAGGAGTCTCTAAATGGTCGAGACATAAAGATTGATATATTGGAAGCCTGTGTTTGGATATCGGAAGTGTTCCGGGTGAAATCAGGATTTTACCGGAGTACCGGGAGGTTACCGGAACCCCCCCCCTCCCCGCAGACTTAATGGGACTTAGTGAGCCTTGGTGGAAAGAGAGGAGAGGCGGCCAGGGCATGGGCCGCGCGCCCTCCCCCCTAGTTTGAATAGGATAAGGAGAGGGGGGCGGCGCCCCCCTTCCTTCTTCTCCTCCACCTCTTTCCCCTCTCTCTCCTAGTCCAACAAGGAAAAGGGGGGAGTCCTACTCCCGGTAGGAGTAGGACTCCTCCTGGCGCGCCCCTCTCTAGGCCGGCCACACCCCCCCTCCCTTGCTCCTTTATATACGGGGGTAGGAGGCACCCCAGAGACACAACAATTGATCATTTGATCTTTTAGCCGTGTGCGGTGCCCCCCTCCACCATAGTCCACCTCAATAATACTGTAGCGGTGCTTAGGCGAAGCTCTGCATCGGTAGAACATCATCACCGTCACCACGCCGTCGTCCTGACGAAACTCTCCCTCAACACTCGGCTGGATCGGAGTTCGAGGACGTCATCGGGCTGAACGTGTGCTGAAGTCGCAGGTGCTGTATGTTCGGTACTTGATCGGTCGGATCGTAAAGACGTACGACTACATCAACTGCGTTGTGCTAGCGCTTCCTCTTTCGGTCTATGAGGGTACGTGGACAACACTCTCCCCTCTCGTTGCTATGCATCACCATGATCTTGCGTGTGCATAGGAAATTTTTAAAATTACTACGTTCCCCAACAGAAGTGACTACAATAATCTCATGGTCTGAGGAACTAAAAACACAGGTTAACACTCCATGTTATAACAATTGATTTCAGGCGATATTATCTCAAAGTATAACAAACAAGTTTGGGTCGATTCAATATGATTGTTCTTCTAACGTCATACTCTCAATGTTGTTTTAGGACTATCGTTACGCTTAACGATATCCTAAGATCCGGAAAACATGATCATCAACAACACTTGTGCCAGTCTTAGAGGCAAGACTAGGAACCTATTCTTTACCATTTATCATTCTACACGTGCATATTAGTTTTGCACTGAATCGCATATTCCAAGATCATAAAAGTTATAACATGAAATATAAAGTCATAATTATGAACATGGAAATATAATAATACAATAGTATTGCCTCCAGGGCATATTTTCCAATAGAAACCCAATGGAGGAGGTATAAAATTATGCCCATTCATGTCCATTCCCATAGACCATGGCAACCCCTCTTACATGAACCAATGCACGTGACCAAATTTTACTAAGATATCATTGAAGTTTCACCATTTCCAATGGCATTTGTGAGTTATCTAGAATAGACTGTTTTAACTTTATATTTCCTTTACCATCAAGGGTATTGGTGGTCATCTGTACAAGGCCAAGAGCCTATAAAATGCACTGATTGGTCATTTGTGAATGATATCACTCTTATGAAAGTATATTTCACGTAAATAGTGGTGTTGAGAGCTCTTCTTCATGGTGCAAGCCTCTACCATCTCTTCTAGGGCAGGTGAGATGTTTTGAAAAGGATGCCTAAATTATCCTCTTAATGGGATTCTTGTTCTCGCCACTCAACGATTTTCCTTGATCTTCTCAAGAGCACAACAAGGCACCGCATTTTCTGGAATTGAACATGTATAAAAGTTTGAGTGTCTTCTCTATTAAAGTATGACGACCCGTAGCACGACCAGTGCACGTCCCCTCCCTTATATCGGCTTCACTACAACGATGACAACTTACCAAATCCATTACTTGATAAAACACATCAGGTGTGTCCCCAGCTATGCATAGTGCATTCAAAAACTTCAGGCTCCCACCTTTGGGTTGGACGACTCACTCGACTTTCCAAAACATATAATGTTATTATAGCTAGTGCATGGCAGGTATTTTTCAGTTTCATTGGCAGAGATTGTGGAATATCAAGATATGAACAACCAATATAGAGATGTCGACTTCAAAGAGCCTCTATCTTGAAAAGGAAATGGCCCTGCAAGTTTCGGTAAATTCCAAGAAAAATCCATGTCTAGATGTGATTATGCGAGAATAAGGTGAGCAAAAGATCATGGAAATCTGGTTTTACTTGTGAGGTCCACATGGAAAAACAAAACTTTTGAGATTTTTTGTCTATTGTGCAGGGCCAAAGTTTTTTTAGAATGTTTTTCCCTCTTGAAATCTAGCATACTGTTAGTAATAATTGCTAAAATGTACTCCCTCCTTTCTGATTTAGAGGGCTTATCTCAACTTTTTGGTTCTTCCGATTTAAAAGGGCTCATCTCCATCTCCTATTGAGATTTCGATGTGTATTAAATCTTTGTATGCAAGAATTAAAGAGAAACTCACCAATACATGTAATGTTCCTACTCATCTAGTGGCCAAGCATGCATGCACTGTAATTGATCCACATTAATGCATCACTTTAATTTGGTTAGTTTTGTAAAATACGAGATACATTCCTTCACTCACCATCCGCATTGGTTGATAAGATTTCAGATTTGAGCCCTATAAGGCTACTCAGGTTGCTCGTACTGGGTAGTATCATAACTTAGTATCATGCATATGATACTAGTGCATGATATGAGAGCGGTGATTTGGTGCCCGGGCTCAGATGAGCCCAAGCATGAACGATACCGCGATTTAAAATTGAAAAAAGTTGAAAATATTCCAAAAAAATTGTGGTGCAAGATGCTCCTGTGCGTGAACTCCGTGCAAAATTTTGTGAAGTTTGGACATTCGAGGAGCTTGTGACAAAAAAGAAAAAAAATTGGATGTCTGATAAACTTTTGAAAATTGCACTGTTCATGCCTGATTTTTCTTTTTTGCCACGAGCTCCTCGAATGTCCAAACTTCACAAAATTTTGCATGGAGTTCACGACAGGAGCATCTTGCACCACAAAAATTTTTGAAATTTTCTGGAATCTTTTTCCTATTTTAAATCAAGGTTCACCGGGCTCAACTGAGCCAGGGCTACGGGTTGAATTATGGTGTATGACTACCTTCGTATATTAGTATCATAGATGATCCTATCCTTTAGATCTAGTATGCTGGTTGGATCCTTTAGATCTATAGTTCTTTCCAATAGCGACGGTTGTTGTCCTAATGCGCTGATTTTGTAGGGCCACGACGAATTTTCGACTGTCTAGTATAATAAATTTTGCTCAGCTCCGGTGAGGGAGGGGCAATGAGGGGAGCACATCTTTAACTCGCTCTAGTGCTTGTATTCGTCGATAGGTGGTTTACGAATTTGAATGTATTTTTTGCTATTTTTGGTGCTCTTTGTGTATTTGCATTTCATCCCACTACTTTTGCATGTCAATGATCAATTGGTTGGCGGGCATATACATCTCCATCGCGCAATCACCAGGCCCCACGGCAGTCGGCAACACATCATCTTTATCCTTCCTTTTTCTGTTTCTAATTAACAAAGGCGTTTGGAAATTTTGCATCCATGCATTAACGGGACGCTATAAAAATGGCCGACAGAGCATCACGTCAAAACGGCGATCCTTCCCTTGGTTTCCACGCTCCTCGCGCGTTCTTTTCCCATTCTTTTTTCCCTTCCGCGCTTCACCGATGCGACTTCTGTAACGTTATGTCGACCAAGGAACGTTTGCTGCCGACAAATTAAGGGTTCCATTGATTCATAGGGATTTTGAAGGATTATAATCCTTGAAAAAAAATCATATGTTGATAGTTTGATTCACAGGGTTGAATCATATAGGAATCTTTTCTAAGGATTTTCTTTTACTACTTTTCATAAGATTTCTAGTATCCACTCAAATCTTTTCAAAAAAAAATCCCTTGTTTTCCATATAATGCAATCAAACAACCCAAAATCCCGTGGGATTGAGATGAGCACGCCATTCAAATTCTATGGGTTTTCTATTCTTTGCTTTTTTTTATCCTGTAAATAAACGTGTGGGCGTTTGCATCTCGCCCACACGTGTGGATCCATGTCCGATTGTGGTTGCACGAATCTTGGCATGTTTATGGTGACACATAGGACTAGACTGGTGTGTGGGCATTTATCCGGTCGCCCACACGTCCGTTTTCACCACACGGAAGGACCGGTGTATGGGCGTTTAGCAGTTCGCCTACACGTCAGTTTTCACTCACGCACAAGGACTGGTGTGTGGGCATTTATCAGTTCGTCCACACATCCGTCTCCTCTCCCACACCCAAAGCTGCCAGTTGCCATGTGTTTTGCAGGGTACATGGCAACTGCCCTAGTGTGCTTGTAAGCAGATTGCAACTATTTCTTTTACCCGAGCATGTCAGTTGCCATGTGTTTTGTAGGGTACATGGCAACTGCCCTAGTGTGCTTGTAAGCAAATGGCAACTCTCTCTTTACCCGAACATGTTATTTTGCCATGTCTCTTTGTAGAGCTACACGGCAACTGCCTAGTGTTAGTAGGTGGCAACTCTTAAAGTTTTCAAATCATGGCAACTGTAGTAAACCAGACCATACATGACAACTGCGTAGTGTTAGTAGGTGGCAACCCTAAAGTTTTTAAATCATGGCAACTATAGTAAAACAGACCATACATGGCAACAGCTGTAGTTGTCCAAAAATGGCATCTGGCACTTGACCTGAGATGGCACCTGCAGTTGAACAACCATGGCAACTGTAGTTGTCCGACATGGTAACTGTAGTTCAGTGACATGGCAACTGCAATTAAACAAACATGGAAGAGGGTCTGGACCATGACAACTGCGGGGCGTGTGGTGACTGTCACGCGGGGCGTGCGGGACCATGAGGTAGGAGACCTGACGTACGAGCGTGTGGGCGTTATCTATTTTGCCCACACATAGACGCGTGAGAGGGGCCGGAAGAAGAAAAAAGACGTGTGGGCATTACTTGTTTTGTCCACACATAGGCATGTGGGCTGATCCTCTTAGACACCCACAAAATATGTGGGTAGACCCCTTAACGCCTCACATATGGGTGTTATCAGTGTCCTAAAAAAATCATGTGAATCAAAGAGGCCCTAAATATTTATTACAGACTGTACAAACCGGGGCTAATTTACAATGAACAATACAATACTCCACATTGCCTGACCCAGCACGTAGCCAAAACAGCCGTACAGACGTCTAGGCCGGCAAAATTTGCCGGGGTTACTAATTCCATAAGAGCAGATTAGCTAATCGGCTCCATGTAAACTGCTCATGCATGACGCCACTGATTAGCTACCAACCAGAGAAACTGGGGGGCATCGACATGCATCAGCTATTCAGCTATCTATAGATCCGTCGACCAGATTCTACGCACGTACATCGACTTGTAGAAGAAAAATGAGCAACTTGCACAATCAAAAGCGAGCCTCTCGCATCATGGAGTTTCTTTAGGCAACTTGCCCTAAGACTAGTCCCATACGCTGCAAGGTGGTACTACTAATTACTCGATTGCAGGCCAGGGAAAGATATTCCCCGTACAAGGGGGGCGGCCCGCTCTGGTTTTTCTTCCAACTTTGTTGAATTGAGCTTGGAACAAGTTGTTTATTTGTTATTTGAAATGTATGCGCGCGGTGCAAGTGGGTGTGGGTTCGCGAGAATTTCACGATCGTGATAATGGGAGACTTGGAAGGTGCAGTGTAGTGTCCAAGTGAGGCGCATGCAGGCTACTAGTTGTGATCTGTTTAATAGTTTTGGATCCATCGGTCACCGTCGAGGTACAGTTCGTCCCCGAGAGCGTTTCTACGCGTGAGTCGCCGTTGGGCAAAACTTCGCGTCGGCGAGATCGACTTAGACAGCAACACGGATAATGTTAGGAGGTGCACGCGGTTCATTTGATTAGGATTAAGCACACGAGGAAGGCACACGGCCACATATACGTACTTCATCATTTAGTTTGTTGTATAGTTAGATTTACACGTATATGTAAGATCTCACTGATATCATATGCAAAGCTCGAGTAATATGTAGCCGAATCAGTACTGCACATTAATTCAACCACTAGTTAAGTTAACAAGATGAGATGATTTACACAAAACAACCAGGTGCACAAAGCCAAAAAAAATCACATGACACTAGGGCTAGTTTAGGGTGTAAATCATGTCACTCCAGATTCCAGAGCCCCAACCTTGCGCGCATGGCACGGTCTACGGCCGGCGGTACCTTTCTGGTCTGCCGGAGTGCATGACGGGCATCAATTGACGTGCGGCACGGCCAGCGCGAGTTGCTCCGCCGTGCGCGCCAGCGACTGGAGGTTGCACCGCACGATGGTGTCCACGAACAGGCGCGTCTCGTCGCTGGTGTTCCCCGGCGGCACGTCCACCACGTACGACTCGACCACCAGGGTCACCCGCGGCGCCCCGGCCACCGTCGACGCCACCTCGCTCACGGTGGTCACGGACCGGTAGTTGGCGAGGCGGTGCTCGCCGCCGACGATCCGGAAGCTGAGCACGCGCCGCTCGTCGTCCAGGATCTCGAGCCGCTCGCGGCTGCTGGTGCCGGGCAGGCCGGAGACCACGCGCACCTCCCGCACCGACCCCACCGCGCCGCCGTCGCCGTCCACCAGGCGGCAGCTCTTGATGAAGCGCTTGTACGCCTGCGGCCGGTCGAAGCGCCGGACGACCGACCACACCGCCTCCACGGGCGCCGCGATCGCCTGCACCACGGCCGAGCAGCACTGCCCCGCGCCGGCCGCGTGCTCGTGGTACCGCGCCACCTCGCCCGGCACCGCTGCGCCGTGGGCCACCAACGCCTTACAGCCGGAGCTGATCCGGCTGTGCTGCTGAGGCGACGGCCGTGCAGCTGAGTACGGCATTGCAGACAAGCCGCGAGCGGATCGAGATTCTGAGTTTTATCGCTGTGAAGAAGAGTGGGTGGATTAGGAACTTAGGATTAACGGAGGAAGTTCTCTAGTCTTGGATGTGCTATATATGTCAAATGGGAAACCAAGAGGTGGATGGTTGCAAGTTAAATACTAGTACTCCTAGTTAATTTTCTTTAGGAGGTTGCACTTGCTTTCGTTACTTTGTGGTGGGAGAAGCAAGTTGATGCGATAGTTTAGGGATTGTTTCTAATGAATGGGTAGTATGGACAGTGAAGCCTAAACAGGGGTGGTTAGTTTGAGAAACTCTAGAAGGGTAGTAAACGCCCCCCCCCCCCCCCTCCTCCTCCGAGTATTTTACAAAAAACTATCACATTTCATGTCACCGTCCCACAGAACTACCACATTTTAAAAAGTGACCGAAAACCGAAAACTTCAGATTAGTACTAATTTTGTGACAAAAAACTACCAAATTGAATTGATGACCATTTTTATGATTTTAAACCTGTTTATGACATGCGGGGCTCGTGTGTCAGAGCTGACGTGGCGAAAAAGTCAACTCCGTTTATTTTGATAGTTACATTGACCGTTATTACAGGTGGGTCCCACATGTCAGCATCTACCTTCTTCCTCATCCTCTTTCTCTCTTAGGCATTTCAACGAACACCTAGTGTTCGTGCCCACATGATGAAACAGAGCACGGGCACGCTGTCGAGCTCTGCATCCTCGTTGGCGGGGAACCACCAGCCCGGTGTTGGCTGGAACAGGAGCGCGGCGGCAGCGTTGGCGGGGAACCAGTAGTAGCCGGGTCTCTGGATCACACATCGCCGGCGGCCAGTGGCTTCTTCGTCGGGAGATGGCGGGATGAGTGCTCGTCGGATCCCGCGGCGCCGGTGGCCAGCGGCTTCTTCGCCGGGAGATGGAGGGGCGGGTCCCGCGGCGCCGCCGGCTTCTTCGCTGGGGGATGGAGGGGCGGGTGCTCCCGAGGCCGAGCGCAGCAGCGAGCCGAGTACTCCATCAGTGCGCGGACCGGCTGAGGCAGGACACCCACCGCTGGGAAGCCCTGCCTTGCTTGCTCCATCCCCAGTGGCGATTTGCTCGAGCTCGCCATTGGAGCCATGGTGTGGTGCCAGCTGCATGTACGTACTTCGCTGGATGGCGTGGCGGGAAAGTCAAGTACCATCATAGGGCGGGAGCTGCTGCGCGGCGAGTTGGGCGTCACGCGCCTGGCCATGGACCGCGCTCGAGCTCCACGATGGAGGTGGCGACGACGAGCTCCTCTCGCCGGATGATGCACATGAGGTATTTGTTAAAATGCCAGAGGAGGAGGAGGAAGAAGAATAATGTGTGGGACCCACCTGTAATAACGGCCAACGTGACTGCCAAAATAAACGGAGTTGACTTTCCCGCCACGTCAGCTCTGGCACACGGGTCTCGCATGTTATAAACAAGTTTAAAATCATTAAAACGGTCATCAACTCAACCTGCTAGTTTTTTGTCATAAAATTAGTACTAATCTGGAGTTTTTGGCCACTTTTTAAAATGTGGTAGTTCTGTGGGACACTGACGTGAAATGTGGTAGTTTTTTGTCAAATACTCCCCTCCTCCCCTTTAGAATTTTGAGAATAATTTGATTAGCGAGTTATATGTCGTAAAAAATATACCATTAGAAATCACTTTCAATTAGGTATCCAATGGTACTTTTATACCACATGATTTATATTATTTTGTTGATCAAAGTTAAACTTAGAATTTGGGGCCTATATTTATTGAGGGGGGAGCATGGCGGAGTGAACCTCGAGATATGTCATTCTGCCCGATCTCATCTACAAATCCGCGGCTAGCAATTAATAAGTACATGAGGGTTGGCTGTGAAGGTTTGCAGGGCAACCATTGTCTATCGTAGCCTCAGTCTTACAAAATGGGCTAGTTCGGCCACTAGGAGGAAAGAGATGTGTAAGGTTGTCTTCTCTTAAAAAGATCACCTAGAGATTATTGCTCTATGCCTCTATCCATTGTATGTGGTCATGTGTATTCCTATCTATTCTAACCGCATCATTTAATACTATTAACAAAAGTATTAACCGTTTGAGATAAAAAAAATGTGAAACGAATTATGCATTTGTATTGACATGTATATTGACACCGATGATGCAAGAGAAAGCTGACCTAACTGGTGTTGGTGATCTCCTATTGCTCATTTTTCCAATAAAAGGCGATTTTTATTGATTCGTAATGTTATATCAAGGGGATAAAAACGCAACGAGTACATACCTTGAATGTGCTTGATTAAGATGCACAAACTAAACAGCATTGCGCGCGCGTGCGCACACAGATAAAAGGTCACATTGGCAAAGAGTAAAGTTGTACAAGACTAAGACAATGTCTAAGACTAGTCATAGTGAGGAGTAACTTGGAGTACTAACATGCATATGTTACTAGTATATGATAATACCTTCATAGTGGGTAATAACATGAGTGTAGTGTCGTGCAAGCCTTCTTTAGGTTGTAGACTCATTTTACATTGGGGTGTTATGTTACTGTAACATATTATGTTACCACAAACACTTCTCTCCTCATCAACTTCTTGCCACGTAAGCATATTTGTCTTGGGTGCGTAGCTAAGTTAATCCCACTATGCTAGCCTAAGGCGATGTGGGAGGTGTGTTTATCTGTAGGCTATGTCGTCATCCATGTTAGGTAAAAATATATTGGCCGCCTACCCCAACCGTGTAAACATCGCCGTAAATAGTTGTCAGTTTTCCTAATGCTATCTTAAGGTTTTCGTCTGAAAATATGAAACTCCGTACCAAAATATAAGATGTTTTTGTAGGCTATTTTACCCTGTAAAAACGTCTTATATTTTGATACGGATGTAGTATTTAGTGTAATGAGCTAAACTGATGTGCCACTTGGTCGTAGACAAAATACTAAAGTATGATCCATGTTGGCATGTTGTTCGGGATTGACCTTTTGATATATATAGCAACTGCCACTTGAAGCATCGATAATTGATGGCAAAATATTTAGTACGGAGTACGACGGCAAAACTGATTAATGAAAGGTTTGTTTAGCATGTAGCTCATGGATACGGGAATCCTTAGCCACTTGGTAATAGAAAGGAATATGTGAAACGTTTTTGTATTGGTGCTTGGTGTTTGTATTATTGCAACTATTTTATCCAGAGTGACTTCTGAATTTGCGTGGAAGATGGCATGGATGGATGTACATTGAACTTTGTTAGCCTGGTGTCCTGTATAATAAAGTATCTAAATTATAAACTTGTTAGGTCCACTTGTTTCATATAATTGTCGGTTGCTTAATTGGCTACAGGCCGTGAGTGTGTGGTAGCCCTTGTTGCTCCTATGGTAGCAGAGCGCTTCTCTCTCCTCGTTGCCGCCGGTCAGCAAGGTTTCTAGGACATCACACATGCCGGTTCGGTTCCTAGAACGGTGTTCTAATTCAGTTGGCTGTGTGGTCCTGAGGGTGGCACGGGTGCTTCTTGGGAGCATTTTGTTGGTTCGCACATGTATCATGATGTCACGACGCACACTTCCACGAGGTTTCTCACTAATACGGGCAATAGATGGTCCCTGCGGTCATTTTAGTAGTCATATATTTTGGGTGAACTTTGAAGAGACCACGGAGAATTGATGTTGGGTTTTTGAACACTGAGATGAATTCCTTGATGTGGTTTTCATTAGTTAGATATGGCAACGACATCACCCGCACGGCATTTTCTTCCTAGAAGTGTTGTTTTGGAACTTCAACGTTATGGTGAAAACCTAGGTTCTAGCATTCACTGGTTAATTTTGATAATGTTGTCGTATGTGTTGCCTCCTTCTTGAAGGTGCTAACGTGGTGTTTCAAATTGGTTATTTAGAACCTCTTTGATTACAAGATATCTTAAATGTAGGAATAGGACAAACACAAGAATGAAGTGGCATGCCATCTTTAATACTAGACTTGTATAGGACATTTGATTTGACACGTGAATACGTAATATTCTAGGTTGGAATGGATGAAAAAAGTTTTATGAAAGCTAGTACTAGCGAGTCCTACAAAAAAGATATGGATTGTAATCCTAGGAATCAAATAACCAAAATAGAAGGAAAAAAACAAAAAATTAGAATCCTCCAAGATTCCTTAAAAAATATGGTTGCGTTAAGGTTCCGGTTTATGGGTTTATGCTATGTCTATTTATGGGTTTATGGGTTGTGTATGTGAGTGTGCATGTAACTAGGGATGAAAATGGACCGAAAACTTTCTGCGTTTCTGGAGGGAAAATGGAAACAGTGAGAAAATATGAAAATGAAAACGGAAATTTGCAAAACAGAAATGAAAATAGATTTTTTATGCGGAAACATAAACAAAATCGGAATGGTGTTTTTCGAGGGAAAAGACACGAAAATGGAACTTTGCGTTTTCGTAAATATGCAATTTCCGTTTTTATTATAGGCCTATGGCTGCTTTGTAGCCCAACCACCAAACAACACACAATGACACTATGAATAGAAAGGATCATTTTTTATTCTCAACTTCTACTATCACACACGTACTCAACTAGACCCCATACGCAATTGTTCAGTACTAAAATACTACGCTAAGTTGCTAACATAATCATATTAATTTGTAACCACGTTAACAATTCATTAAATTTGTTTGTTTAGGTTTGTATTTCTCTATGATTCAAGGGTTTTTAAGTTTCGGTCAGCACCCACTTTTGTTTTTGTGTCCATTCTGTATTTGGTTTGTGTCCGCTTCCGATAGTATCTATTGCCGTATTCATTTCCGTGGTTTCTGTATTCGTTTTCGCTTCAGCAAAATGATATGAAAACAAATGTGGTAGCACTCAATTACGTCTGTTTCCGCTCCGTTTTCATCCCTGCGTGTAACTTCGCCACTCCAACAAGAGGTTACCACTATATGTGTTGCATGTAACCACACACCACATACTCTGCATCTCCCTGGAACAGGTCTGCAACCAAATACCATGCGTGTGTTTCTTCTCGGCCAGGCTAAGGAGGATGCAAACCAAAAACTATGTGCAAAACATAATTTTATCATGTATTCAGTCAGTCAGGCCTAACTCGGTCACATATGCAAGGAGGCAAAAAAATTACAGGCTACCAAATGTGTCCCTGGAGTTTGGAGGGGTAGTTGGCCTTGCGGTTTTTTTTCTTTGACATCCTGGTCTTGCATAGGCTCTTGTTAGATGGCAAATTGGCGCCTAGTCCAGGCAAAGCAAAAAAGTCTATGGGCTAGTTTAGTTGATGAACATAACTTCATACCTGCAATAAATAGTTGCCTGGACTGCACCTGAAAATATGTCATTTTATTGCCTGATCAGGCTAGCCTATGATCTAGACGTTTGGTTCATGTTCTAGCCCAATGGCTACGAAACAAGCTATATACATATGCTAAGACTTGATTAGTGGGCCCTAGACAAATTTTGTATAAGACAGGTGTCAAACTTCCAACACCCGGGCCAGGCTCAACACGTGCATGGATTTATGGCCAGGGTAAACACATGACAAGACTTTCCAGCCCAAGCTAGTACAGACATTTTCAGGAATGTTCGTGATTTCAAAAAATGTTCATATATTTAAAAACTGTTCACAAGTTTCAAAAAAATGATTGTGGATTAGATAAATGTTAACAATTTTATAACACAATGCTCGTCAAAGCAAAAAATGTTCACATGTTCCCAAAATGTTCATGAACTTGATAACAAATGTTCATGAATTCAAAAAATGTTTATGATTTTTTAAACATGTTCGCAAAATTCAAAAAAAATCGTAAATTTCAAAAATTGTTCACAAATTTTAAAACAAGTTCATTGAATAAAAAATGTTCATGGGTTTGTAAAAAATGTTCACGAATTTGTAACGAAATCTCCATGAATTTGAAAATATGTTCACGATTTCAAAAAATCACGAAGTTGAAACATCTTCATGATTTTGAAAATATTTCACTATTTTAAAAAAAGTTCACAAATTTTAAAATTGTTCACAAAATTAAGAAATTACAAGTAAAATCAAAGATGTAATAAAATTAAAGACGAAAAATAAAAAGGAAAGGAAAATTGAAAATGAAAAAGGAGAAAAAATGGAAAAATAAGAAAAACGAATAAAAACCAGTTGGGGAAAGTTCTAGAGCTAAGTTCGGCCGGTCCAAACGTACACAGAATGGAAGCGCGCGGTCGGCCGGTCGCTAACCAACGACCCGCGCGCCAAATGGGATCCCCGGACGCTTATAGCGCCAAATTGCCACCTTTCCGCAAAGGACAATCCCCGAGTGGGTCGGCCCACTTCCGCACACTATGGCGATCGGATACGGTAGCGACGACGGGTAGGAACAGTAGAGAGTTTGACTATTTAGGCAAATTATTGATTGGAGCACTCTTTTTTTCATTCTATTTTCGAAGAAATCATGGAAAAGGTATATTTTAAAAAGTTTGTTTTTTATGAAAAATTGAGAATTTTGTAGAAAATACAAACATTTTTCAAATTTGCAAACATTCTTTTGAAACATCAATATATTTTGAAAAGGTAAATATTTTCTAAAATTTTGTGAAAAAATAAAACAAGAACTTTTTAAAAATTGGGGAAAAAATAAACTCAATGACTTGTAAAAAACTTTAACTTTTTCTGAAAGATGCAAACAAATTTTGTTATGCTAAGCATTTAAAAATGAGGAACAAATTTTAAATTTCCAAAATCTTTTTAGAAATGTGAAAATTTTGTAATTTTTTTTAAAAAATTAAAATTTATGAATAGTCTTTGAATTTCCAAAACTTCAAAGAAAAGAAGAGAAAAAAGAAATATAAAAAAAGAAACCAAAAGAGATGTCAAAAAATGAGTAAAGAAAACAAGAGGAAAAAAAAATCAGGAAACCTCTAGAAGGTTCCCAAAACCGGTTATAGTAGTCACTTGTGGGTCGTCCCAAATCAATAGTTAGCTCTGTTTCTTCTGTGCATTCGAATGATAATCTGATGCAATAAGTTCATATAGGATTTGCCCTGCCGCTCAACCAACTTGGGTCTTTCTTCCTTTATAGCGAGCCCATTCTGAATGGTGTATCTTATTGTTATTCACGCCAAACTTTGTTAAAACCATTCAATAAGAGCTTTGATTCAATTGTTGTTCTTATTGCATGGAGCCTATGGAAATAAAGCAATGCCAGGGTGTTTGGGAATGTTGCTCAGCAATGCAACATCCCTCAGTTTGTAAACCTTATTCTAGATGAGGTTCAGACTTGGAGAACTGCAGGAGTGGTGTTTTCAAATCTTTGTGAGAGAGTAGCTTGTAATATTCTTGTGGGTGTGTGGATGTCTGTCGGTAGCTTAGCTTGTTTTGCTTCTAGCATCTCTTGTGACATATTTTTTGCCTTCTATAAAAATATGGTACATAATTTGTGTACTAGCAAAAAAATGGTGTATTTTCCAGGATACGACTATGTGTCCCCTATTGCGACACTAAAAAAGGTCTCCCCTAAAGTGCCTACGACACTGGTTGGACCAGCGCGCGGGAGGACCACAGGCCTTAAGCGGTCATTTTTTCATCCTTTTTCACAATTTATTGTTTCTTTATTTTTTTACCTTTTTCTATTACAAAAACCACTTTACATAAAAAAATCATGCATTTGAAAAATGTTAAACCTGCATAGAAAAATGTTTCTAATGGATAAGAAGAATGTACATCGTGAACAGGGGTGGAGCCAGCGCCCAGCCACCCCGGGCACTTGCACATGCTTGATAAACAATGGGCGGATTTTACTGCTGGTCCTGGTTTACCTGGGCACTAGTGCATGCACGGATTGAAACAAAATTTATTGGCCATAAGATATCTGATGCATAAGAAACCTCTTACCCAGGCTTGGTTACGTTTTTCGGGAGCTCCTTCCAAACCTATGCAGGATGCTAGGGTTGTTGCTAGTTTGGGCATCATGGTGGGAAAGCCTGAGAGAGTGGATATGGCATTTACTAGAGCCCATGGGGTTGCTCGCTTACTTGTCAGTATTTTGGACATCGAGTTTGTGCCTGATGTGGTCAAGTGGGCTTATCGAGGCCAGGTTTACAACCTTCAGATTGAGTTTGAGGATGACAGCCTGTTTGCTGAGGCACCTGCCGCCACTGATGTTGATATGCACAAGGATGATGAGGGTGCGGGGGTTAAGGAGACTCCGACCGCTGACCCTGGACGAGAGATGTCCGAGGGACCGGGGTCTGTTGCTCAGACGACCGGAGATAGGACGGCGCCTCCCTCCTCACTGTCGTCGACCACTCTGAGATTTGGATCTATTGAGGCCGCTTCTGCACCTTCGAGACTTTGGAGCGAGCGGGTGGAGTCTGTGGAGGATTTTGAGCACTCTTTACCCGCGTTGGACTTTGAGGGTTTGGGTGTGGAGGGCCCTTGCGCGGAGGAGGGTTTGGAGATAGTGATCTCGCCCCCCTCGGTTTTTGTGGAGACAGCAGAACTGCATGTGGTGGCTCTGAGCTGTGCACGGGGTGTTGGGGAACGTTGCAGGAAACAAAAATTTTCCTACTCGTTTCACCAAGATCATCTAGGAGTTCATCTAGCAACGAGTCATCTAATGCATCTACATACCTTTGTAGATTGCGCACGGAAGCGTTCAAAAGAACGGTGATGATGTAGTCGTACTCGACGTGATCCAAATCACCGATGACCAGCGCCGAACGGACGGCACCTCCGCGTTCAACACACGTACGGGACGGGAGACGTCTCCTCCTTCTTGATCCAGCAAGGGGGGAGGAGAGGTTGATGAAGATCCAGCAGCACGACGGCGTGGTGGTGGATGCAGGGCGTCACAGTAGCAGGGCTTCGCCAAGACTATGAGGGAGAGACGTAACGGGGAGAGAGGGAGGCGCCAGGGGCTGGTGTAAAATCCCTCCTCTCCCCCCCACTATATATAGGGGTGCCATGGGGGGGCGCCGGCCCTAGTAGATGAGATCTACTAGGGGGGGCGGCGGCCAAGGGGAGGATTCCCTCCCCCCCAAGGCACCTAGGGGTGCCTTCCACCACATGGACTCTTCCATGGTGGAACCCTAGGCGCATGGGCCTATAGGGGCTGGTGCCCCAGCCCACTATGGGCTGGGTTCCCTCCTATTTCAGCCCATGGGGCCCTCCGGGATAGGTGGCCCCACCCGGTGGACCCCCGGGACCCTTCCGGTGGTCCCGGTACAATATCGATAACCCCGAAACTTGTCCCGATGCCCGAAACAGCACTTCCTATATATAATTCTTTACCTCCGGACCATTCCGGAACTCCTCGTGACGTCCGGGATCTCATCCGGGACCCCGAACAACATTCGGGTTTACTGCATATACATATCTTCACAACCCTAGCGTCACCGAACCTTAAGTGTGTAGACCCTACGGGTTCGGGAGACAAGCAGACATGACCGAGACGACTCTCCAGTCAATAACCAACAGCGGGATCTGGATACCCATGTTGGCTCCCACATGCTCCACGATGATCTCATCGGATGAACCACGATGTCGAGGATTCAATCAACCCCGTACGCAATTCCCTTTGTCAATCGATATGTTACTTGCCCGAGATTCGATCGTCGGTATCCCAATACCTCGTTCAATCTCGTTACCGACAAGTCACTTTACTCGTACCATAATGCATGATCCCGTGACCAGACACTTGGTCACTTTGAGCTCATTATGATGATGCATTATCGAGTGGGCCCAGCGATACCTCTCCGTCATACGGAGTGACAAATCCCAGTCTTGATCCATGTCAACCCAACAGACACTTTCAGAGATACCCGTAGTCTACCTTTATAGTCACCCAGTTACGTTGTGACGTTTGGTATACCCAAAGCACTCCTACGGTATCCGGGAGTTACACGATCTCATGGTCTAAGGAAAAGATACTTTGACATTGGAAAACTCTAGCAAACGAACTATACGATCTTGTGCTATGTTTAGGTTTGGGTCTTGTCCATCACATCATTCTCCTAATGATGTGATCTCGTTATCAATGACATCCAATGTCCATAGTCAGGAAACCATGACTATCTGTTGATCAACGAGCTAGTCAACTAGAGGCTCACTAGGGACATGTTGATGTCTGTTATTCACACATGTATTACGATTTCCGGGTAACACAATTATAGCATGAATAAAGACAATTATCATGAACAAGGAAATATAATAATAATGCTTTTATTATTGCCTCTAGGGCATATTTCCAACACGGGGGTCGAGGCAGGTGGCCTCGGCGCCCCCTTCTCCTCTCGCTCCGGTCGGTGCTACCATGAGGGAGGGGTCACCTTCGGGAGGGGGGCCGGGGCAGGTGGCCTCGGCGCCCCCTTCTCCTATCGCTAGTCCGACGCTGCAGGAGGCAGGCCCAATCTTTGGAGGGGGCTTGGGGCGGTTGGCCTTGGGGTCCTCTCCACCTTCCGCGCCTAGGGGGACCGCCCCACCGTTGGCGCCGGTGACCACTCCTGGCCTACAGTCCGGGGTGGGCGGGGAGTGGGGGTAGGAGGCCCTTGGTTCCCCATCAGCTGTCTCGGCGCCCTCTCCTGGTCATGGAGACCGGTTGAGTGTTGTGGGGTGAAAGGAGGTCAGTCCCCGGGCAACTTCACTCGGGAGGAGGTTATTCAGTTCGGCGGGATTCCGAACCAGGCGTCTGAGGGCTGACGGTTGAGCTGTCGTCTTCAGGGTCGTCCGGAGGTGGACGACATGCAGCAGCGGTGCGCTGTGAGGGCGGCCAAGCTTCATGACGTCCAGGTCACTACTGGTATGTCAGTGAACACTTCTAATTCCATCTTGCATTTTTCGAACGATGAGATTATTGATAATGCAAACCAACTAGGAATTTCACTAGGTAGTAACGATGGTGAAATTTCTAATTCCATCAATGATTTGCTAGATCTAGAAGCTGAGAGGGCTTTAGATGTGATTCGAAACTTAGCTGCCATCAAACCCATGAATGATTCCGAGATTGATGCTTTGGGAATCCGGGTGCTTGATGATTTTTGTGCCGATCTCGCGCCTCCCCTCCCGGAGCCGGAGGAGGAGGATGAGAGTGTCGAGATGGATGGTGTTAGACCCCCTGAAACGGGGAGAGTGGACCGGGCGGACGCGAGGACCAGCCCTAAGCGCAAATGGAAGCGCAAGATTTACCCAATGTCCGCAGTGCGTAGGAGTGATAGGATCCGCACGGCTAAAAAATTCCACGACGAGATATGAGAGGAATCTTTTGGAATAGTAGAGGTCTTAAGGACTTGGCTAAAAGAAGGTTTCTTGCAGATACATCCATCGAACAGCGTCTGGATTTTATTGCGCTGTCGGAAACTGGTAGAGCGAATTTCTCGCCACAATTTCTCAACACTCTTTTGGGGGGTATTGAGTTTGACTGGCATTGTCTGCCACCGAGAGGGAGATCGGGAGGAATCTTACTTGGTGTTCGATGCGATTCTCTCGAAGTTCGAAGTGTGGTCATGGGAGATTTTGCTGTAAAGTTCAGGGTGCGGTCCAAGGTTGACGGTTTTGACTGGGCTCTGGTGGCGGTGTATGGGGCCGCGCAGGCAGAACTAAAACCAGATTTCTTGGCCGACCTAGTTAGAGTTTGCGGTTCTGAGCAGCTCCCCATTCTCGTTGGGGGAGACTTTAACATTATTAGGAGACGTGATGAGAAGAACAATGATAATTTTGATGGGAGATGGTCGTTCATGTTCAACACTATCATTGAAAGCTTGGATCTGAGAGAGATTGAGCTTTCAAGTAGGAAGTTCACTTGTGCTAACGCCATGCCAAATCCAACGTCTGAAAAGTTGGATCGGATACTCGCTAGTGTCGAATGGGAACAGAAGTTTCCCTGTGTAACAGTCCAGGCTCTCTCTCGCGGGATTTCTGATCACACGCCTCTTTTTCTTGACTCTGGTGGGCCTACCTACTCGGGCAACAAGAATTTGTTCTCGTTCGAGCTTGCGTGGTTTGAAAGAGAAGGCTTCCTGGATCTCGTAGCCAGAGAGTGGGCTAAGGATGCAGGCAGTAGGAATGCGCTTGAGTATTGGCAGAATAAGATTAGGCATCTGCGAAGTTTCCTACGTGGATGGGGTAAACATCTCAGTGGGATCTATAAGGTTGAAAAGGAACGGCTCCTTGCCCTTATTCAGTCCTTAGATGTTAAAGCCGAAACCACGGTGTTGCCTGCCACCGAGCTTCATACCAAGCTTGACGCTGAGATGAGGCTGAAAGTACTTCTTCGTGAAGAAGAATTAAAGTGGGCTCTGCGGGCCAAGGTACGAAGAGTGGTCCAGGGGGACGCGAACACTCAATTCTTCCACATGATTGCCAATGGCAAACATAGGAAGAAGAGAATCTTCCAGCTAGAAAAAGATGAGGGTACGATTATAGGTCAGGAAAAATTGAAGCTTTACATTACTGAGTATTACAAACGATTGTTTGGACCACCAGAGGAGAACTGTGTGTCTCTGGATGAGTCTAGAGTCGACGATGTACCTCAACTTACGGCTGTGGAGAATGATATATTAATCGCCCCTTTTTCGGAAAAGGAGGTGTTCGAGGCCGTATCCCAGATGAAAAATAATAAGGCACCCGGTCCGGATGGTTTCCCGGCTGAGTTTTATAAGAAGTGCTGGCACATTATTAAAGGGGACCTGTTGCCGATGTTCCATGATTTGTTCTCGGGACATTTGTAGCTTTTCCAGCTAAATTTTGGAACAATAACCCTGCTCCCTAAGAAAACAGAGGCCGTGAGAATCGAGCAATTTCGGCCTATCTGTCTTCTGAATGTCAGTTCCAAGATTTTTACCAAGGTTGGGACGATTAGGCTAACACAGATTGCGCACGCCGTGGTGCAGCCTACTCAAACAGCCTTCATGCCGGACAGGAACATCCTGGAAGGGGTTGTGGTCCTTCATGAAACGCTCCATGAGATCCACACGAAAAAACTTGATGGAGTTATTTTCAAAGTGGATTTCGAGAAGGCATATGATAAAGTCAAATGGCCGTTCCTTCAACAGGCCTTACGCATGAAGGGCTTTGATGAAGCTTGGCGACGCCAGGTGGAAGCATTCACGCAAAAAGGGAGTGTTGGTATTAAAGTGAATGACGATATAGGCCATTATTTCCAAACGCATAAGGGGTTGAGACAAGGCGATCCTATGTCCCCAATATTATTCAATATTGTGGTTGACATGTTGGCGATCCTGATAGGGAGGGCAAAAGAAGCCGGTCAGGTGGGTGGCTTGGTGCCTCATCTGGTCGATGGTGGTGTGTCCATCCTGCAGTATGCTGATGATACAATCATCTTCATGGAACACGATTTGGCTAAAGCGAGAAACATGAAGTTATTGTTATGCTTATTTGAACAATTGACGGGGCTTAAGATTAATTTCCATAAAAGCGAGCTGTTCTGCTTTGGTAGATCCAAAGACGAACAAGAGACATATAGACAATTGTTTGGTTGTGAAGTGGGAGCTTTACCTTTTACGTATCTAGGTATTCCCATTCACCATCATAAGCTAACAAACAGCGAGTGGAAGTGCATAGAGGATCGGTTTGAGAAGAAACTGAGTTGCTGGAAAGGAAAACTCATGTCTTATGGAGGCTGGTTGATTCTTATTAACTCGGTGCTCACGAGTTTACCTATGTTCATATTATCTTTCTTTGAGGTCCAAGTTGGGGTTAGGAAAAGACTGGACTTCTATCGATCCAGATTTTTTTGGCAGAGTGATGAAATTAAGAGAAAATACCGACTAGCCAAATGGGATATTATCTGTCGACCAAAGGACTAGGGGGGCCTTGGTATTGAAAATTTAGAGGTCAAGAACAGATGCCTGCTTAGTAAATGGCTGTATAAGTTGTCACTTGAGACGGAGGCAACATGGGCGCAGACTTTACGTAGTAAATATCTGCAGTCCAAGACCCTATCCCAGGTCACTGTCAGATCAACTGATTCGCCATTCTGGAAGGGGCTCATGAGAGTCAAAGCTACCTTCTTTAACAGAACTAGGTTTATTGTCGGTAATGGCAACAACACTCGATTCTGGGAAGATACGTGGCTTGGTGACGCGCCTTTGGCGACCCAGTATCCGTCCATTTATCGTATTGTTCAGCGTCGCGAGGCTCTTGTTGCTACGGTCATGCAGTCCATTCCACTTCACATTCAGTTTAGGAGGGTGCTTGTGGGTGATCGGTGGGAAGCATGGCTTCACTTGGTTCGTCGACTGATGGAGGTTCAGTTAACTCCTCAGCCCGATCAGTTGCGGTGGAAGCTTACTAGATCTGGGGAGTTCACAGTTAAATCGATGTATATCGATATTATTAACTCTAGTGTGATTCCTAGTTCCAAAGAGGTTTGGAAAGTCAAGGTCCCTTTGAAGATCAAAGTGTTTATGTGGTTTGTTCATAAACAAGTAATTTTAACAAAGGACAATCTAGTTAAGCGAAACTGGACAGGCTCTACTAGGTGTAGCTTCTGTGATCGGGAAGAGACTATCAAGCACCTCTTCTTTGACTGCCCGTTGGCACGAGGGTTGTGGCGCTCTGTGCAAATTGCCTTTAACATTACTCCTCCGACTTCGGTCAACACGTTATTCGGGACGTGGCTTGCTGGGATAGAGCCAGAAATAGCTAGACACATTCGTGTAGGAGTGTGTGCGTTGTTATGGGCAATTTGGAATTGCAGAAATGATTTGGCATTTAACAGAACACCAACTATTCATTTTTTGCAGGTTTTATTCCGGGCTACTGCGCTGATCCGTATGTGGTCCTTACTCACTCCGACGGAGGCCAGGGAGCGTTTGGTTACTGGATGTGTCCGGTGGGAGATGGTAGCGCGGGATATCTTCAACCGGTTTGGATGGCGGTCATGTAATAGGATAGGCGATTAGTTTACCTATCTGTTATTTTGCCAGCCGGTTGTGGCTTGTCAGGTTTTCTGTTTTGGCGTTGACGCTCTGTGTGAGCTAGCCGATCCTTTTTGTTCACAGACTTAAAGACCTTGTTGAACATTTTTGCTTGCTAATAAATGTGGCCGTATGCATCGTTCTGATGCAGAGACCGGGGAGTCCCCCTTTTCGAAAAAAGAAAAAAAAATCTGATGCATAAGAGAAAAAGTCGCCAAACACCACAAATTTTATTTATTTGTTAAACATGATAATTTGATTTCTTGAAGTTAAATGTGAGGCGACTTGCTTCAAAAATCATGATAATATACATCAAAAGAGAATTTGCAGTTAAGATCTCTTCTGGTGAAATTATTACTATTTTATTTTATTGGCAATCATAGTGGCAAATTTAAGTTAGCATAAACTTAATGATGTTTTTATAATAATGAAGCAGAATATTATGTAAGTTATTTTTTCACACTTATGCTTTTTAAAAAACTTGGCCTATATCAAGCATAATGTTCAACAGTCATAGGGTGCTAAGTTTGCTCTTTCCAGAATAATTACTTGAGAGGAACACGAGCAGTCACAACCCTTGTCCGCACTTTAGTTGTCCGTTTGTACGTATCTTGAGACAGATTGGCGACAAGCGGAGGCAGGCCTTGGTGCAGAGGAAGTGCTAGGCCGTGGTCCTATGATATAGTAGTCATGCAAAATATAAACATAGTAGTCATAACAACATTTGCACGACTACTATGTTTATATTTTGACTTCATATTCACTGGCGGAGCTATGTTGAGGTTGAGGGGGCCTATGCCCCTCTCTCCTTCCTTGGACCAAACTCAGATGTTTGGAGCTATTTTATACGTTGTGTACTGTAACACCCAATTGTGTTCTAGACCAGATATTTAGGCTCAAGTTTGCACAGGCTTCACAAAATTTCTAGCTCCGCGATTGATCGTGGATGAAAAAATATATATGAACAAATATGTATTTTAAACAGGGGTAAAGTTGTATAAAAATGCACATGGTGTACGAAAAAAGTAGACATAAAAAATATATTTGAAAAAAATGTTAATCATGTATTTAAAGAATATTAAACCTATATAAGAAATGTTCCCAATACATACAAAATATGTAAACCTGTATGAAAAAGCAGACATGAAAAGATATGTTCAAAAA
The DNA here is from genome assembly GCF_056163025.1 of Triticum urartu. Lineage (NCBI taxonomy): Eukaryota > Viridiplantae > Streptophyta > Magnoliopsida > Poales > Poaceae > Triticum > Triticum urartu. Next base: position 577,659,183 of record NC_141875.1, on the reverse strand, counting down.
TAATCCCAATCATGGATTTGAAAAATATTAAATTTTATAAAAAATATTCGTAATGTGCATGAAAAATGTAAAAATTGTATGATAAAAAGTATATGTCAAAAAATATATTTGAAAAAAATGTCAATTACATATGTGAAAAATGTTAAATGTGTATAAAGAATGTTAGTTTTGCATACAGGAAAAAAATGTTCATTGTGTATTTGAAATAAATTATGTGATGGGAAAAAACTTGACGTAATTCAAAACAAGTGTTTCATACAACTAAAATAATGTGTGTGACATTTTTATTAAAATGATTATACAATCTTGATTAAAAAGGGAGAAAATCGGTACACATGACTCGTAGAAAAAAGATGAAGGAACACAAAAAGAATCATTGAAAGAAATGCAAGAAAAACACAGAAAACCGGTACGCATGACTCGTAGAAAAAAAAAACAACCAAAGGTTCTAAGTCCAATGGAAACCGTAAAGAAAACTTGAAAAAGGGAAGAAATAAACTAACATAGAAAACCGACAAAAACCGTATGAAAACTGAACCAATCAAGCCAGTATAGATAGAAAAATATATTGCTTTGAGAGAAGATAGAAATATAATTGCAACGAGCGGAACATTTGCAATCCGATAGTTGGGCCGGCCCATTGACGGAAGCGCTTCAGGCGAGTCCCAAGCAGGTACCAACACTCCCCTTGTCTCAAAAAAAAAAAACCAACACTCCCCTCAAAAAAAAAAAGTAGGTACCAAAACTCCCGCGCAACTCGATTTCGCCCGCTTCTGACTTCTGCCGGATCACTCGTTGTTGCCGTGTCGCCATCACGTATCAAAAATTTCTGGAAGGATTGTACGCTACAAGTTCCACCGGCCCGTGAACTTGCGTCTTGTTCCCATGCATGACCAACCCCGTCTTCCCTGCCCAATCCATCGACACGGCACTCGTATGCCGCCAAACCCACCATCCTCCCATCAGAAGTCGGCACACAGATAACAGTTTGTCGCGCAGCAAAACACTGGTCCGCACGTACTACATTGTTTCTTTGTGCAGCGCACAATCCCTTTTCCAGAACAAGAATGTTTCGTGGATCAGCAGAACATTTGCAGCCCGATTAAAAGATTGGCACGCACAACCACATTTCGTGTACGCTCCTACTTCGGCTAAGTTGCTCCTCAGGAGCAATGCTGTATGTTACTCCCTCTGTTCTGAATTACTTGTCTTGAATTTGTCTAAATACCGATGTATCTAGACTTATTTTAATGCTAGATACCTCCGTATCTAAACAAATCTAAGACAAGTAATTCGGAACGGAGGGAGTAGCTCTGTGCCAAATTCCCCACTTTGTACAGTAACCAACAACGACCTGCGTCGCATACACCCCACGAGGAGTAGGTTACAAAGTCTCCAATCCTGCCGAAAACAACAACATCATGGGCCAATAATAAGGAGTAGTACCCAGAAAGATAAGGATTTCCATTAGGAGCGCCTCTTTTTCTTTGCGAAAAACTTCCGATCGAGCACCTTATTAGTGCAGGAGTATTAGTTTCATGCAAAAAAACAAGAGTATCCAATATTCATTTCGTGCAAGAAATGCTACTATATTACTCCAGGAAGATGTGAGCGAGTCACAACGAATCAGCAGGATCTTTTGCAGAGTTATTACCAGTCATTCACGACGCTCTCGAAATATACGTAAGGACCAGTTGCAGAGGCCTAGAACCTCAGCCCAGGCAAGAACCTCTCCCATGGCGCACCCTGCCATCCTCCTTCTCCTGGCGCTCCTCCTCCTCCTTGCTTCCCCCGCCATTTCATCCACCAAGAGAACCCAGCAGCCAAAGTTCCCGGCCATCTTCTACTTCGGCGACTCCATCTTCGACACCGGCAACAACAACCACATCCCGACTCTGGGCCTGGCGAACCACCCACCATACGGGAGGGACTTCCCGGGGAGCAGGCCGACGGGGAGGTTCTCCAATGGCCGGCTCGTACCGGACCTCCTCAACGAGAGGCTGCAGCTCAAGGAGTTCGCGCCGCCGTTCCTGGACAGAAGCCTGTCCGACAAGGACATCATGACGGGGGTGAACTTCGCGTCGGCCGGGTCCGGGTTCGACGACCGGACGTCGCACCTGGCCAACACCATGCCATTGTCGGCGCAGGTGGACCTCTTCAGGGACGAGTACCTTCCTCGCCTCAGGAGCATCGCCGGGGACAAGGAGGCTGCCAGGATCATTGCCAGCTCTCTGATGTTCATCAACGCGGGAACCAATGATTTCACTCATTACTACCGTTCATCGAGGAGGAGGCTGGGCATTGGTGAATACCAAGATACTGTGCTCCAGTTGGTGCGTGCTCATGTCAAGGTAAAATTAGGCAATTCTGGGTCTTTGTCTACCAAGCTGCTTCTGTTATAAGTATTCTGTAACATATAAACCACAACTATGTTTATTTTCTCAAAATAATAAAACCTGAACTGGAATGCAGGAGCTGTATAACCTCGGGGGGCGGCAGTTCATCTTGGCAGGTCTTCCTCCATTTGGCTGCATACCCTTGCAGATCACATTGAGTGGAGACCTTGAGAGGGGCTGTGTCGATGAGCAGAACAGTGAGGCCCAGGTCTACAACTCCAAACTTCAGAAGTTGATTCCAACATTACAAGGCTCACTCAGAGGAAGCAAAATTGTGTACTTGAACGCCTACAAAGCTTTGACGGTGATCCTTCAGGGCACCAATAAATATGGTACGTTTTCAAGTAAATGTCATGATTCCCAACTTATATCTAGTAACAGTGGACAGCTCTAAGATCACTAATACTCCACGGTAGCTTGCTAATTCTGCTTTAGCTATGATTAATATGCTTTCTTGGTGTTTTTATTCAGAACTAACTACACTGATTAGTTATTTCTGAATAAAAACACCAAGAAAGCAGCAATCAGTTCTGAATAAAAACACCAAGAACTAACTACTGCTTTCTTGGTGTTTTTATTCAGAACTAACTACACTGAGTAATAGTAGCTAAATCAGAATTAGCAAGCTACAAATAGTTAGTTCAGCTGGAAAACACCAAGATTGCATCATAATCCTAGCCAAAGAAGAATTATTAAAGCATGGTGATATACTTGGCCATGTACAACTAGAAGCTTTTAGAAGAAAGCCAAAAAGCTAACAGTTTAATGGCAGAAAGCAGAGTTATCAGTTTGAGTTATTCTTGTCACCCTACATGCTTTCTTGTAATTATACCAGTTCTCATCGACTTTGCCATGATAACAGGATTTACAGAGACAACACTGGGATGTTGTGGGACTGGGCTCACAGAGGTCGGAATACTTTGCAACAGATTTACCCCTATCTGCAGGAATGCGTCATCCTATGTATTTTATGATGCGGTGCACCCAACAGAGAGGGTTTATAGGATAGCAACCGATTACATAGTGAAAAATGTAATTCCACAGTTTTAAAGAATCAAATGCTCAAATAAGATATATTTTTTCTCATTGCATTAACGAATTAACCTAATGCGTTTGGTTCGATCTTTTGGCTTTTACTTGAAGTCTGCCTTGTAAGAAAGAGTCACTGGCATGTGTTTCCTTTGTTATGTTATACACAATATGATAAGCTCAGCATTCTCAGAAATTAATTTAAGAAAGGAAATCAAGAAATCAAAGGCATAACATGTGTTTCGTTTGTTATGTTATACACAATATGGTAAGCTCAGCATTCTCAGCAATTAATTAAGAAAGAAGATCAAGAAATCAAAGGCATAACATGTGTTTCATTTGTTATGTTATACACAATATGGCAAGCTCAGCATTCTCAGCAATTAATTTAAGAAAGGAAACTAAAAAGTCAAAGGCATAACACCGTGATCAGGTTATGTAAACTCGAGAAGCTAGAGAAGGGAACTGATTGGGAGTAACCATTCTCACCTCAAATAGATCTGTAACTTGTGAATGAATGGAGCTCCCAAGTCCCAACTCCTCCGTGCAAGCATATAAAAGAGGAATGTGGTATCCAGTCCAATCAATAATCTGCAGCTGACAAAGTTGACTAGTTAAGATGTCTCACATTCTGAAAGAATGAGTTCAAAACAAACCACAGTGAAGGCAAATTCAGAGACTGAGGAACAGAACATTCTTCACCTACTGTGGCACTAAGATATATAACTACATGTGCAGTTATTTGATATTCCAAAATAGTGCACAAGCTCAGAACACCATTTTAGCAAAAGGAGCATCAGTCGTGCATGATATCAGCATATGTACACACAGACGAGGTATTCAGTAAATAACAAACTCTATTTGTCGAAGGGTCAAAACGAACTTACTTCAGGATAGCAGCATTCAACAGTTTAATGAAGAGTAATTTGAAAGCATCAAGTGATTAATTTAGAGAAGGAACACCAGTCATTCAAGAGTCAAAGGGCATGCTTCCACAAACAGCGCAAAATTGTACTCCGTTCAGAAATAAGTGTCGTTGATTTAGTACAAAGTTAGTAGGGAGTAAATGATAAAGAGAAGACCCGTTATCCCATATGGGCTTTACAAAAAGAATATACACTTGTGTTGACAACTGAATTTTCAAGAGTTGTGGCCTTAGCCACAACCTTTCATTTGAATAACTTTATGACAGAGTTTTTTCAGAAATTGAAGGGAAAATATCATTGCAAATTGTTAAAAAAGAAAAAAAATACAAGAGAAATACAGACCCATCTGCTCAGGGCATATCACACCCATAGGAGAGAGGGACCAGATTAACTTGCATGCTTTCTATAATAACCATACTACTAGGCTAACCATCATAAAAGTTGGGTCACACACACGCAATCACAACAGACAACAGCCAAGCTTGGCAGATCTGACTTAAGATAAGCGTTTCTCCTTCATCACCTGAACAACCAGGCACTGAAACACGATAAATAAGAAGACAGGTAATGTTTTGAATAAGACTACCATTAACAACTGACAGAGAAATGCCTACAATAATTTACACAGTTGGAGAAGACAATGATTTGCGCGTCTAATATAAAGCCTAACCTCATGGCAAAACACCATCAAACCCAAAGTGGTACCATTATTTCCCCATTATCCATGTTCAGAACTTCAGATATCGGCCACAACAGTACTTTAGTGATGATACGAAAATCACAGGCACGACCAATAAGATGCTACAGTACAAGATAACCAATCATTTCCCAATTCCTTCAAACAAATGTTGGATGCATGCCTCAACATCCTCTGGGGTATGCTTGATGAACAGATCCTGCGGAGGATCTGGAGACGATCTCAGCCTCGCAATCAAGCCCTTGTATGCAGGCAGCACCGAATCTGCTATTGCTGCCTTAACATCGGCGCGCAGCTGATCATCCGTGATCACCCACTCGGACTGGGCCGCCCGAATCTCCTCCAGGTAGCCATTGAACATCTGAAGTTTCTGAAGCATGGCCTTCGGTGGGAGACCAGAAAACCCAGAGCCTCCGGTCTGCAGCACCGACATCACCTTCGCCCACGCCCCGCGCTGGTACTCCATACTCCACCGGCGCACTCTGCTCAACATCTGCTTCATCCAGTCATCGCCGAGTAAAACCCCAAGCTCACTGTCATTCACCTTGTGGATGACGTACTTGCCATTATTCATCAAGAAGATGGAGGCCAGCGGCGGGTCCCTGTATATCTTGGATTTGCTCTCCAGATTCTTGTGAAGCACGTCCATGATCCACGCAATGTGCACCGCGAGCGACGAAGTGGGGCGGTCAGGATCGACGGCAATGGCGGTCACGCCGAGAGCACCCAGGTCACCTTCCATCACCTCTTCCAGTGTCTGTCTTGAACCACATGCGGCACGGAGATAGTTCATGACATAGCGAGTGATTGGGTGTATGCCGCCGCCGGGCACCGCAACGCGAGCCGGGTCACGGCGGATAAGATTCTCCAGCTCCATGAATATACCTTTGATGGAGGAGCCGAGGGTGTTGCACACAGCAGAGACCTCGGCGCGGAGCGCTGCGGAGTAGGGGTCGGCGAAAACAGGGTCGAGGTCGGGGAGGAGATCGCGCACCGCCTCGTACATGTCGATGACACGAAAGAGGCGCTCCGGCGCGCGGCTGGCAGCGGCAACCGCGTCGCCGAACGAGATGAGCTGCAGCGCCTGGGTGCGTACCGCGGCGACGAAGGCGAGGTCGCCGTAGGGGGCGAGGCCCTCGAAGACACGGTCGGAGAGGCGGCGCTCGCTGGGGATGAGGATGCGGAACACCATCTTGAAGGCCGGGATCCACCGCGCAATGTCGAACTCGAGCTCCTCCCAGGGCAGGGAGTGGACCTCGTCGGAGGTGCGCGAGCGGATGCCGAGGCGCGCGACGCTCTCGTCGATGAACCCGCGGCGCGCGGCCGCGTAGGCCTCGGCGCACTCGCGGCCGAAGCCCGCGTCCACCATCCTCCGCGCGATCTGGTGCACGTCGGAGACGGACCCCGGGGGCAGGGCGTCGATGACCACGTCGAAATCCGTGACCGGCTTGGCGATGGGGATGGGCTCGTCGCCGTAGCCGTCGTCCGCGTCGTAGTCCTCGTCGTCGCTCTGCTCGGAGTCGAACCCGCCGGGCGCCGCCGGGGCCGCGTCGTCGGGGCGTTCGATGAGCGCCCGGAACTCGTCCTCCAGCCGGGCCATGCACCGGCTGAGCAGCTCGTCGGCGCGGTCGAGCAGCCCGCGGTTGGTCCCCGCTGCGTCCAGCTCCTGCACGGTGCCGATGAGGTCGTCCACCGCCTCCAGGAAGGCGTCGGCGTCGGCGGAGTCGGCCCAGACGAGCCTCTCCATGGTCACGAACTGCGAGATCTGCCGGTCCAGCGTGCGCACGGTCCGCTCCAGCGACGTGACCGGCGCCGGCATCGCCGCCGCCGCGGCCGAGGGCAGCACGGGCGGCGGCGAGGAGGCCGGCATCGACATCGAGTGCTCCCCGGCCCCTCCTCCTCCTCCTCCTCCGGCCGCGGCCGCCGCGGCGTAGAGCTTGTCGAGCGAGAGGCGGCCGTCGTAGTTGGAGAAGACCTTGAGTATGTCCTCCGTCATGGTGCCGGTGCGGCCCAGCGTCTTGGCGATGTGCTGCACCGTGGCCAGCAGCTTCTCCTCGCCGTCCTCAGCCATCGGCCGCGACAGGGACCCGACGCCGGACGGCACTCCCGGCGAGGCTCGAGCTAGGGTTTGGTCACGCCGTCGGCGGAGGGAACTCGTTGGAGTGGCTGCGGTGGGGGAGAGCGGTGGTGTTCTGTGCCGGACAGCGACAGCTCGTGAACTGGGCGCTCACCTGCTAGCAGAGCACGGCTGTAAATTGCGACGTGTGGATGAAAAATTACCGTGGGGAGAGGAGGGTAAATTCGTTGTGGGCGGCGGACTGGGGTGTTGTTTCGCCGGGTGAACGGTCGAGTAAAAATTTGGTGACCTCGGGAGAGGGGAAAGGATGGGAGATCGGGCCGCAAAGCATGAATAAATGCAGGCAGCGACACCGCTCGGGGAGACGGTGAGGGGTTTTAATTCTCGCTGACAGGTGGGGACACAGCCGACGATGCGTAGGTGTGTTAGGGTTTTGGACATTTGGTCGCGTCGACACGGAAAGGTTTTAGCGACAAAGTGCGGCAGGGATGGCGTGATCAACGGGAAAGTGGAGGTGGTTGGCTGCTTAACTTTTATTTTGAGACGAATTTGGCTGCTTAACTTGGGCTCGGGTTGCTGCGTAGGGAGGAAAAGCCCAGGTTGTGCTTTCGACTGGCGCATAGCCCAAATCGAATGCAGGCCCGCTGGCAACGTACCCACGGGCACGCCGGGACAGAAGCCCTAAATAAAACCAGTTACTTTTAAATACGGAAAAAACGCAGATGATCACATATTCACATACACGCACGCACACTTTTTTTTGCGGGGATAAAAGGGATTTGTATTACTCAAGAGCTAAGAAGGACCTCCTTACACAAGCTAGGGATATTTTCTGGGCCGGAGCAGAGCCAGACCACAGTACGGTCTTCCGTTCTTCTAAAGTTAGCCAACACATGACTTACATTATTCTGCTCTCGAGAAATATGAACAAAACGACACTCCCTTTCACTCATAAGACGCTTCACTTCCGAAACCATCATGGCGTACTCTCTGAATATACGTACGCACACTATGAAATATTGAGCCAACACAACATCTTAGATTGACGAAGTCGTCACAACTTGACAACTTCGTGAGTTGATAGGAACGTCTTTCCTTACTGAACGCACATCACAGGAAGGCCTAAAACAAATTCAAGAAAATGCGATCGATAGTTTCAAGTCTAAGATTTTATCGAAGCGCGTCAAGTAGTGCGCCCAGTTGTCATCACGTGTCACGCACTTGCTCACCTTCAGATTTCTTCTTATTATTCATATGTTTTAATTCTTTTCGAGCTTGTTCTTGGTTTTCCCAAGGTTTTGATTGGAAAAAATTGGAAAGCCATGCTTTTCTGCCAGAAGCATAACATGTGCTTTTCAAACAGGAAAAAACATGATTTTGCCTCCCCAGAAAAGAAAAGGATAGCGTGTGCTTTCACGAGGAGCAAAGTGTGATTTATTAAAAGGAAAAGCATAATTATACTTCCCAAGAAAACAAAGGTATAGTATGTGCTTCCATGAGAAGCACAATTGTATTTATTCCTTTTCGAAAAATGAAAAGCACAGTTATTCTTCCAAGAGAAAAGGAGAAATACAGCTTGTGCGTCCACGAGAAGTGCATCCATGCTTCCCTAAAAGGGAAAAACATGATTCTCCTTCTCCGACAAAAAAAGAAGCACGACATGTGCTTCCACGAGACGTAAAGGGCAAAGCACGGTCTGTGTTTTCGTGAGCAGTATAATTATACTTCTTGAAAAGAAAAGAAACATAGTTGTACTTCCAAAAATGCAAAAGAAACACAATCGTGCTTTCGGGTCCCTTTTTTGTCTTTTCGTTCTTTCTTTTTTTCTTGTTTTTTTTTGTTTTTTGTTTCCGGTTTTTTTTGGTTTTTTGGCATTTTTGTGAAAAAAGTTCATCAAAATCAACTAGCATGGGATCTAGTTTTGAAGATCTCAACGTAAGAAATCCAACAGTGAAATGGTACGTGATTTGGACGTACTGTTTAAGAGATAAAACTTTTCGAAAAAAAATGAATCTACAAAAAAGGAAAAACTCATGATGCACCACTTGTTAGGACAAGAAAAAGTGGGAGTGATCTTTACAAAGGTATCCGTAATTAGTGATTTCGCATAAGCCAGATGAGGGCGACAAATGTCGTTGGCCATATTGGACGCCAATCTCGATAATGCTACATCTACCTAAAACCTACAAAAGCTTAAACCTGCCTAAACTAAATCCTCTCCCCCCTGAATTTAATGGGGGTGGGGCACTTCCTTCTCCTCTCACTAATCCTAACCTACCACGTTGCTTGTTACGTTAAATTGCCTAGTTGTTTCATGTTGGTGTGTGATACCATATCTACTTTTTCAAACACTTTTCCCTTGTTTTGGACTCTAACTTGCATGATTTGAATGAAACTAACCCGGACTGACGTTGTTTTCAGCAAAATTGCCATGATGTTATTTTTGTGCAGAGATAAAAGTTTAAAGAATGACCTAAACATCTACGGAGACACGTTTTGAAATTAATGAAAATTATTGGCGAAAGAATCAGCATCAGGGGGCCACACCCGGTCCACGAGGGTGCAGGGCGCCCCCCCTGGGGTGCGCCCCCTGCCTCGTGGCCCCCTGGGACTCCACCGACCTCAACCCCAACTCAATATATTCACTTTCGGGGAGGAAAAATCAGAGAGAAGGATTCATTGCGTTTTACGATACGGAGCCGCCGCCAAGCCCTAATCTTTCTCGGGAGGGCTGATCTGTAGTCCGTTCGGGGCTCCGAAGAGGGGAAACTGTCGCCATCATCATCAACAACCATCCTCCATCACCAATTTCATGATACTCACCGCCGTGCGTGAGTAATCCCTTTGTAGGCTTGCTGGACTGTGATGGGTTGGATGAGATTTACCATGTAATCGAGGTAGTTTTGTTAGGGTTTGATCCCTAGTATCCATTATGTTCTAAGATTGATGTTGCTATGACTTTGCTATGCTTAATGCTTGTCACTAGGGCCCGAGTGCCATGATTTCAGATCTAAACCTATTATGTTTTCATGAATATATGTGAGTTCTTGATCCTATCTTGCAAGTCAATAGTCACCTACTATGTGTTATGATTCGTCAACCCCGAAGTGACAATAATCGGGACCACTCCAGGTAATGACCGTAGTTTGAGGAGTTCATGTATTCACTAAGTGTTAATGCTTTGGTCCGGTACTCTATTAAAAGGAGGCCTTAATATCCTTTAGTTTCTAATAGGACCCCGTTGCCATGGGAGGGTAGGACAAAAGATGTCATGTAAATTCTTTTTCATAAGCACGTATGACTATATTCGGAATACATGCCTACATTACATTGATGAACTGGAGCTAGTTCTGTGTCACCCTATGTTATAACTGTTGCATGAGGAATCGCATCCGACATAATTATCCATCATTGATCCACTGCCTACGAGCTTTTCGCATATTGATCTTTGCTTAGTTACTTTTCCGTTGCCACTGTTACGATTGCTACAAAAACTGCTACTGTTACTTTTGCCACTATTACCGTTACTTCCATACTACTTTGCTACTTAATATTTTGCTGCAGATATTAAGTCTTTCAGGTGTGGTTGAATTGACAGCTCAACTACTAATACTTGAGAATATTCTTTGGCTCCCCTTGTGTCGAATCAATAAATTTGGGTTGAATACTCTACCCTCGAAAACTGTTGCGATCCCCTATACTTGTGGGTTATCAAGACTATTTTTTGGTGCCGTTGCCAGGGAGCATAGCTCTATTCTTTGAGTCACTTGGGATTTATATCTGTTGATTACTATGAGGAACTTGAAAGATGAAAGAACCAAGATTTTTCCCTCAACTATGAGGGCAGGTAAGGAACTGCCATCTAGCTCTGCACTTGATTCACCTTCTGTTATGAGTAAATTTGCGACACCTACACCTATTATTGATTCTGATTTGTCGCATGTTATTGATGATGCCACTTCTGCTATGCATGATGCTTATGATGAAACTATTTCTATACTTGATAATACTGTGCCATTGGGTGAATTTCTTGATGAACAACTTGCTAGGGTTAGAGAGAATGAAATTATTAAAACAGATAATATTGATGAAAGTGATGATGAAGATTATCCCCCTAGATATGAATTGCCTGATGTGCCTGAGGGTTATGTTATGGATGAAGAAACTGCTGAAGACATTTTGGCTTGCAAAGATAGATATGGTCTTAAGAAACTGTTAGCTAAGCTGAAAGAGAAGTCTTTGAATGCTAGAATGAAATATGACCCTGCTTTTGCTACTTCACCTATCTGTATTTCTGATAAGGATTATGATTTCTCTGTCGATCCTGAGTTAATTACTTTGGTTGAATCTGATCCTTTTTATGGCTATGAATCTAAAACTATTATGGCACATCATACTAAATTGAATGATGTAGCCACCCTATTCACTCATGAGGAAAAATTTCGTTACTACTATATCCTTAAGTTATTTCCGTTCTCATTAAAGGGTGATGCTAAAACATGATTTAATTATCTTGCTCCTGGTTGTGTGTGTAGTCCCCAGGATATGATTTATTAATTCTCTGCTAAATATTTCCCCACTCATAAGAAACAAGCCGCCTTAAGGGAAATATATAATTTTGTGCAAATTGAAAAAGAGAGTCTCCCACAAGCTTGGGGAGGCTTCTCCGATTACTTAATGCTTTGCATGATCATCCTCTTAAGAAAAATGAAATACTTGATATCTTTTATAATGGACTAACCGATGCTTTCAGAGACCACTTGGATAATTGTGTTGGTTGTGTTTTTAGGGAAAGAACTGTTGAGCAAGCTGAATTGCTATTGAATAATATATTGAGTAATGATAATGATTTGACACATCCCGAACCAACTCCTAAGCCAACTCCTAAGAAAAGGGGTATTCTATTTCTCAATGATGTCTACTACACAACCTTCTTCTTGTAGACGTTGTTGGGCCTCCAAGTGCAGAGGTTTGTAGGACATTAGCAAATTTCCATCAAGTGGATGACCTAAGGTTTATCAATCTGTGGGAGGCGTAGGATGAAGATGGTATATCTCAAGCAACCCTGCAACCAAATAACAAAGAGTCTCTTGTGTCCCCAACACACCCAATACAATGGTAAATTGTATAGGTGCACTAGTTCGGCGAAGAGATGGTGATACAAGTGCAATATGGAAGGTAGATATAGGTTTTTGTAATCTGAAAAATATAAAAACAGCAAGGTAACTAATAATAAAAGTGAGCACAAACGGTATTGCAATGCTAGGAAACAAGGCCTAGGGTTCATACTTTCACTAGTGCAAGTTCTCTCAACAATAATAACATAATTGGATCATATAAAAATCCCTCAACATGCAACAAAGAGTCACTCCAAAGTCACTAATAGCGGAGAACAAACGAAGAGATTATTGTAGGGTATGAAACCACCTCAAAGTTATCCTTTCTGATTGATCTATTCAAGAGTCCGTATTAAAATAACATGAAGCTATTCTTTTCGTTCAATCTATCCTAGAGTTCGTACTAGAATAACACCTTAAGACACAAATCAACCATAACCCTAATGTCACCTAGATACTCCAATGTCACCTCAAGTATCCGTGGGTATTATTATACGATATGCATCACATAATCTCAGATTCATCTATTTAACCAACACAAAGAACTTCAAAGAGTGCCCCAAAGTTTTTACCGGAGAGTCAAGACGAAAATGTGTGACAACCCCTATGCATAAGTTCACGAGGTCACGGAACTCGCAAGTTGATCACCAAAACATACATCAAGTGGATCACGTGATATCCCATTGTCACCACAGATAAGCACATGCAAGACATACACCAAGTGTTATCAAATCCTTAAAGACTCAATCGAATAAGATAACTTCAAAGGGAAAACTCAATCCATTACAAGAGAGTAGAGGGGGAGAAACATCATAATATCCAACTATAATAGCAAAGCTCGCGATACATCAAGATCGTGCCGAATCAAGAAAACAAGAGAGAGATCAAACACATAGCTATTGGTACATACCCTCAGCCCCGAGGGTGAACTACTCCCTCCTCGTCATGGAGAGCGCCGGGATGATGAAGATGGCCACCGGAGAGGGATTCCCCCCTCCGGCAGGGTGCCGGAACGGGTCTAGATTGGTTTTCGGTGGCTACAGAGGCTTGTGGCGGTGGAACTCCCGATCTAGGCTATGTTCTAGAAGTTTGGGTATATATAAGAGGTTTTGGCGTCGGGAACAAGTCAGGGGGGTGTCCGAGGCGGCCACGAGGTAGGGGCGCGCCCAGGGGGGTAGGGCGCCCCCCCACCCTCGTGGTGGCCTCGGGACTCTTTCGGCCCATCTCTGGTACTCCGTGTGCTTCTTCTGGTCCAAAAATGATCTCCGTGAAATTTCAGGTCAATTGGACTCCGTTTGGTTTTCCTTTTCTGTGATACTCAAAACAAGGGAAAATAGAAACTGGCACTGGGCTCTAGGTTAATAGGTTAGTCCCAAAAATCATATAAAATAGCATATAAAATCATATAAAACATCCAAGGTTGATAATATAATAGCATGGAAGAATAAAAAATTATAGATACGTTGGAGACGTATCAAGCATCCCCAAGCTTAATTCCTGCTCGTCCTCGAGTAGGTAAATGATAAAAACAGAATTTTTGATGTGGAATGCTACCTAACATATTTATCCATATAATTCTCTTTATTGTGGCATGAATATTCAGATCCATAAGATTCAAGACAAAAGTTTAATATTGATATAAAAACAATAATACTTCAAGCATACTAACCAAGCAATTATGTCTTCTCAAAATAACATAGCCAAAGAAAGCTCATCCCTACAAAATCATATAGTTTGGCCATGCTTCATTTTCGTCACACAAAATGCTCCCATCATGCACAACCCCGATGACAAGCCAAGCAATTGTTTCATACTTTAGTAATCTCAAACTTTTTTCAACTTTCACGCAATACATGAGCGTGAGCCATGGACATAGCACTATGGGTGGAACAGAATATAATGATGGGGGTTGTGTGGAGAAGACAAAAAAGGAGAAAGTCTCACATTGACGCGGCTAATCAACGGGCTTTAGAGATTCCCATCAATTGATGTCAATGCGAGGAGTAGGGATTGCCATGCAACGGATGCACTAGAGCTATAAATGTATGAAAGCTCAACAAAAGAAACTAAGTGGGTGTGCATCCAACTTGCTTTCTCACGAAAACCTAGGTCATTTGAGGAAGCCCATTGTTGGAATATACAAGCCAAGTTCTATAATGAAAATTCCCACTAGTATATGAAAGTGACAAAATAAGAGACTCTCTGTCATGAAGATCATGGTGCTACTTTGAAGCACAAGTGTGGAAAAAGGAAAGTAGCATTGTCCCCTTTATCTTCTTTTTTCTTTTTTATTTGGCCCCTTTTTTATTTGGCCTTTCATTTTTTCTTTTTTATTTGGCCTTTCCCTTTTTTGGCCTTTCTTTTTTTATGGGACAATGCTCTATTAATGATGATTATCACACTTCTATTTATTTACAACTCAAAGATTACAACTCGATACTAGAACAAAGTATGACTCTAGATGAGTGCCTCCGGCGGTGTACCGGGACGATGGAAGAAGAGTGAAATGTATGAAATTATGCATGTCTTTGCCACAAATAGGATTTCAACTACATGATCATGCATGGCAATATGACAATGATGAAGCATGTCATAATAAACAGAACAGTGGAAAGTTGCATGGCAATATATCTCGGAATGGCTATGGAAATGCCATAATAGGTAGGTATAGTGGCTGTTTTGAGGAAGATATAAGGAGGTTTATGTGTGACAGAGCGTATCATATACGGGGTTTGTATGCACCGGCGAAGTTTGCACCAACTCTTGAGGTGAGAAAGGGAAATGCACGGTACCGAAGAGGCTAGCAATGATGGAAGGGTGAGAGTGCGTATAATCCATGGACTCAACATTAGTCATAAAGAACTCATATACTTATTGCAAAAATCTGCAAGTCATCAAAAACCAAGCATTACGTGCATGCTCCTAGGGGGATATATTGGTAGGAAAAGACCATCGCTCGTCCCCGACCGCCACTCATAAGGAAGGCAATCAAAGAAACATCTCATGCTTCAAATTTGTCACACAACGGTTACCATACGTGCATGCTACGGGACTTGCAAACCTCAACACAAGTATTTCTCAAATTCACAACTACTTAACTAGCATGACTCTAATATCACCATCTTTATATCTCAAAACAATTATCAAGCATCAAACTTCTCATAGTATTCAATGCACTTTACATGGAAGTTTTTATTATATCCCTCTTGGATGCCCATCATATTAGGACTAGTTTCATAACCAAAGCAAACTACCATTCTGTTCTAAAAGACTCTCAAAATAATATAAGTGAAGCATGAGAGTTCAACAATTTCTTAAAAATAAAACTAGCGCCATGCTCTAAAAAGATATAAGTGAAGCACTAGAGCAAACGACAAACTACTTCAAAAGATATAAGTGAAGATCAATGAGTAGTTGAATAATTATGTAACTATGTGAAGAATCTCTAACATTTAAGAATTTCAGATCTTGGTATTTTATTCAAACATCAAGCAAAGCAAAAGAAAAAATAAAATGACGCTCCAAGCAAAACACATATCATGCGGTGAATAAAAATATAGCTCCAAGTAAAGTTACCGATGAACGAAGACGAAAGAGAGGATGCCATCCGGGGCATCCCCAAGCTTAGGCTCTTGGTTGTCCTTGAATATTACCTTGGGGTGCCTTGGACATCCCCAAGCTTAGACTCTTGCCACTCCTTATTCCATAGTCCATCGAATCTTTACCCAAAACTTGAAAACTTCACAACAGAAAACTTAACAGAAAACTCGTAAGCGCCGTTAGTATAAGAAAATAAATCACCACTTTTGTTACTGTTGTGAACTCATTCTAAATTCATATTTGTGTAATATCTACTATATTCAAACTTCTCTATGATTCATACCCTCTGATGCTACTCATAGATTCATCAAAATAAGCAAACAACACAATGAAAACAGAATCTTTCAAAAATAGAACAGTCTGTAGCAATCTGGAGGTTTCGAATACTTATGTAACCCCAAAAATTCTGAAATAAATTTGTGGACGTAAGGAATTTGTCTATTAATCATCTTCAAAAAGAATCAACCTAATCTCACTCTCCAATCAGAAATGGCAGCTAAACTCGTGAGCGCTAAAGTTTCTGTTTTTTAGAGCAAGATCGCAAAGACTTCACCCAAGTCTTCCTAAAGGTTCTACTTGGCACAAACACTAATTAAAACATAAAACCACATCTAAATAGAGGCTGGATTAATTATTTATTACTAAACATGAACAAAAAGTAAAGAACAAGAATAAAATTGGGTTGCCTCACAACAAGCGCTAACGTTTAACTCCCCTAGCTAGGCATGATGATTTCAATGATGCTCACATAAAAGATAAGAATTGAAACATAAAGAGAGCATCGTGAAGAGTATGACTAGCACATTTAAGTCTAACCCACTTTCTATGCATAGGGATTTTGTGAGCAAACAACTTATGAGAACAAGAATCAACTTGCATAGGAAGGTAAAACAAGCATAGCTTCAAGATTTTCAACACATAGAGAGGAAACTTGATATTATTGCAATATGTAAAAGCATATGTTCCTCTCTCGTAATAATTTTCAGTAGCATCATGAATGAATTCAACAATATAACCATCACATAAAGCATTCTCTTCATGATCTACAAGCATAGAATTTTTATTACTCTCCACATAAGCAAATTTCTTCTCATGAATAGTAGTGGGAGCAAACTCAACAAAATAACTATCATGTGAGGCATAATCCAATTGAAAGTTAAAATCATGATGAAAAGTTTCATGGATATCATTATTCTCTATAGCATACGTGTCAACACAATAATCATTATAGATAGCAACTTTGTTCTCATAATCAATTGGAACCTCTTCTGAAATAGTGGAATCATTACTAAATAAAGTCATGACCTCTCCAAATCCACTTTTATAATTATCACAATAAGATTCAACATCCTCCAAAATAGTGGGATCATTACTTCCTAAAGTTGACACTCTTCCAAACCCACTTTCATCAATATAATCATCATAAATAGGAGGCATACTATCATCATGATAAATTTGCTCATCAAAACTCGGGGGACAAAAAATATCATCTTCATCAAACATAGCATCCCCAAGCTTGTGGCTTTGCATATCATTAGCATCATGGGTATTCAAAGAATTCATACTAACAACATTGCAATCATGCTCATCATTCAAAGATTTAGTGCCAAACATTTTAATGCATTCTTCTTCTAGCATTTTGGCACAATTATCGGAATCCTTATTTTCATGAAAGATATTAAAAAGATGAAGCATATGAGGTACCCTCAATTCCATTTTTTTGTAGTTTCCTTTTATAGACTAAACTAGTGATAAAACAAGAAACAAAAAGATTCGATTGCAAGATCTAAAGATATACCTTCAAGAGCTAACCTCCTTGGCAATGGCGTCAGAAAAGAGCTTGATGTCTACTACACAACCTTCTTCTTGTAGACGTTGTTGGGCCTCCAAGTGCAGAGGTTTGTGGGATAGTAGCAAATTTCCCTCAAGTGGATGACCTAAGGTTTATCAATCCGTGGGAGGCGTAGGATGAAGATGGTCTCTCTCAAGCAACCCTGCAACCAAATAACAAAGAGTCTCTTGTGTCCCCAACAGACCCAATAAAATGGTAAATTGTATATGTGCACTAGTTCGGCGAAGAGATGGTGATACAAGTGCAATATGGAAGGTAGATATAGATTTTTGTAATCTGAAAATATAAAAACAACAAGGTAACTAATGATAAAAGTGAGCACAAACGGTATTGCAATGCTAGGAAACAAGGCCCAGGGTTCATACTTTCACTAGTGCAAGTTCTCTCAACAATAATAACATAATTGGATCATATAACAATCACTCAACATGCAACAAAGAGTCACTCCATAGTCACTAATAGCGGAGAACAAACAAAGAGATTATTGTAGGGTACGAAACCACCTCAAAGTTATCCTCTCTGATCGATCTATTCAAAAGTACGTAGTAAAATAACATGAAGCTATTCTTTCCGTTCAATCTATCCTAGAGTTCGTATTAGAATAACACCTTAAGACACAAATTAACCATAACCCTAATGTCACCTAGATACTCCAATGTCACCTCAAGTATCCGTGGGTATTATTATACGATATGCATCACACAATCTCAGATTCATCTATTCAACCAACACAAAGAACTTCAAAGAGTGCCCCAAAGTTTCTACCGGAGAGTCAAGACAAAAAAGTGTGCCAACCCCTATGCATAAGTTCATGAGGTCACGGAACTCGCAAGTTGATCACTAAAACATACATCAAGTAGATCATGTGATATCCCATTGTCACCACAGATAAGCACATGCAAGACATACATCAAGTGTTCTCAAATCCTTAAAGACTCAATGCAATAAGATAACTTCAAAGGAAAAACTCAATCCATTACAAGAGAGTAGAGGGGGAGAAACATCATAAGATCCAACTATAATGGCAAAGCTCGCCATACATCAAGATCGTGCCGAATTAAGAACACGAGAGAGAGAGATCAAACACATAGCTACTGGTACATACCCTCAGCCCCGAGGGTGAACTACTCCCTCCTCGCCATGGAGAGTGTCGGGATGATGAAGATGGCCACCGGAGAGGGATTCCCCCCTCCGGCAGGGTGCCAGAATGGGTCTAGATTTGTTTTCGGTGGCTACAGAGGCTTGCGGCGGTGGAACTCCCGATTTAGGTTTTGTTCTGGAATTTTGGGTATATATAAGAGGTTTTGGCATCGGAAACAAGTCAGGGGGGTCTCCGAGGCGGCCACGACGTAGGGGGGCGCGCCCATGGGGTAGGGCGCGCCCCCCACCCACGTGGTGGCCTTGGGACTCTTCTGGCCCATCTCCGGTACTCCGTGGGCTTCTTCTGGTCCAAAAATGATCTCCGTGAAATTTCAGGTCAATTGGACTCTGTTTGGTTTTCCTTTTCTGTAATACTCAAAACAAGGGAAAATAGAAACTAGCACTGGGCTCTAGGTTAATAGGTTAGTCCCAAAAATCATATAAAATAGCATATAAAATCATATAAAACATCTAAGGTTGTTAATATAATAGCATGGAAGAATAAAAAATTATAGATACGTTGGAGACATATCAAGCATCCCCAAGCTTAATTCCTGCTCGTCCTCGAGTAGGTAAATGATAAAAAAAAATTGATGTGGAATGCTACCTAACATATTTATCCATATAATTCTCTTTATTGTGGCATGAATATTCAGATCCATAAGATTAAAGACAAAAGTTTAATATTGACATAAAAACAATAATACTTCAAGCATACTAACCAAGCAATTATGTCTTCTCAAAATAACATAGCCAAAGAAAGCTCATCCCTACAAAATCATATAGTTTGGTCATGCTTCATTTTTGTCACACAAAATGCTCCCATCATGCACAACCCCGATGACAAGCCAAGCAATTGTTTCATACTTTAGTAATCTCAAACTTTTTTCAACTTTCACGCAATACATGAGCGTGAGCCATGGACATAGCACTATGGGTGGATTAGAATATAATGATGGGGGTTGTGTGGAGAAGACAAAAAAGGAGAAAGTCTCACATTGACACGGCTAATCAACGGGCTTTGGAGATTCCCATCAATTGATGTCAATGCGAGGAGTAGGGATTGCCATGCAACGGATGCACTAGAGCTATAAATGTATGAAAGCTCAACAAAAGAAACTAAGTGGGTGTGCATCCAACTTGCTTGCTCATGAAAACCTAGGGTATTTGAGGAAGCCCATTGTTGGAATATACAAGCCAAGTTCTATAATGAAAATTCCCACTAGTATATGAAAGTGACAAAATAAGAGACTCTCTGTCATGAAGATCATGGTGCTACTTTGAAGCACAAGTGTGGAAAAAGGAAAGTAGCATTGTCCCCTTTATCTTTTTTTCCTTTTTTATTTGGGCCCTTTTTTATTTGGCCTTTCATTTTTTCTTTTTTATTTGGCCTTTCCCTTTTTTGGCCTTTCTTTTTTATGGGACAATGCTCTATTAATGATGATCATCACACCTCTATTTATTTACAACTCAAAGATTACAACTCGATACTAGAATAAAGTATGACTCTAGATGAGTGCCTCCGGCGGTGTACCGGGACGATGGAAGAAGAGTGAAATGTATGAAATTATGCATGGTGGCTTTGCCACAAATAGGATGTCAACTACATGATCATGCATGGCAATATGACAATGATGAAGCGTGTCATAATAAACGGAATGGTGGAAAGTTGCATGGCAATATATCTCGGAATGGCTATGGAAATGCCATAATAGGTAGGTATAGTGGCTGTTTTGAGGAAGATATAAGGAGGTTTATGTGTGACAGAGCGTATCATATCACGGGGTTTGGATGCACCGGTGAAGTTTGCACCAACTCTCGAGGTGAGAAAGGGCAATGCACAGTACCGAAGAGGCTAGCAATGATGGAAGGGCGAGAGTGCGTATAATCCATGGACTCAACATTATTCATAAAGAACTCATATACTTATTACAAAAATCTACAAGTCATCAAAAACCAAGCATTATGTGCATGCTCCTAGGGGGATAGATTGGTAGGAAAAGACCATCGCTCGTCCCCGACCGCCACTCATAAGGAAGACAATCAAAGAAACATCTCATGCTTCAAATTTGTCACACAACGGTTACCATACGTGCATGCTACGGGACTTGCAAACCTCAACACAAGTATTTCTCAAATTCACAACTACTTAACTAGCACGACTCTAATATCACCATCTTTATATCTCAAAACAATTATCAAGCATCAAACTTCTCATAGTATTCAATGCACTTTATATGAAAGTTTTTATTATATCCCTCTTGGATGCCCATCATATTAGGACTAGTTTCATAACCAAAGCAAACTACCATTCTGTTCTAAAAGACTCTCAAAATAATATAAGTGAAGCATGAGAGTTCAACAATTTCTTAAAAATAAAACTAGCGCCATGCTCTAAAAAGATATAAGTGAAGCACTAGAGCAAACGACAAACTACTTCAAAAGATATAAGTGAAGATCAATGAGTAGTTGAATAATTATGTAACTATGTGAAGACTCTCTAACATTTAAGAATTTCAGATCTTGGTATTTTATTCAAACAGCAAGCAAAGCAAAGAAAATAAAATGACGCTCCAAGCAAAACACATATCATGCGGTGAATAAAAATATAGCTCCAAGTAAAGTTACCGATGAACGAAGACGAAAGAGAGGATGCCATCCGGGGCATCCCCAAGCTTAGGCTCTTGGTTGTCCTTGAATATTACCTTGGGGTGCCTTGTACATCCCCAAGCTTAGACTCTTGCCACTCCTTATTCCATAGTCCATCGAATCTTTACCCAAAACTTGAAAACTTCACAACACAAAACTTAAGAGAAAACTCGTAAGCTCCGTTAGTATAAGAAAATAAATCACCACTTTTGTTACTGTTGTTAACTCATTCTAAATTCATATTTGTGTAATATCTAATGAATTCAAACTTCTCTATGATTCGTACCCTCCGATGCTACTCATAGATTCATCAAAATAAGCAAACAACACAATGAAAACAGAATCTGTCAAAAACAGAACAGTCTGTAGAAATCTGGAGGTTTGGAATACTTATGTAAGCCGAAAAATTCTAAAAGAAACTTGTGGACGTGAGTAATTTGTCTATTAATCATCTGAAAAAATAATCAACCTAATCGCACTCTCCTGTAAGACATGGCAGCTAATCTCGTGAGCGCTAAAGTTTCTGTTTTTTACAGCAAGATTGCAAAGACTTCACCCAAGTCTTCCCAAAGGTTCTACTTGGCACAAACACTAATTAAAACATAAAACCACATATAAATAGAGGCTAGATTATTTATTTATTACTAAACATGAACAAAAAGTAAAAGAACAAGAATAAAATTGGGTTGCCTCGCAACAAGCGCTAACGTTTAA
This sequence comes from Triticum urartu, assembly GCF_056163025.1. Taxonomy (NCBI): domain Eukaryota; kingdom Viridiplantae; phylum Streptophyta; class Magnoliopsida; order Poales; family Poaceae; genus Triticum; species Triticum urartu. The sequence goes on along the minus strand of NC_141875.1, from coordinate 577,636,986 downwards.
CGCCCCTAGCTAGGCATGATGATTTCAATGATGCTCATATAAAACATAAGAATTGAAACATAAAGAGAGCATCATGAAGAGTATGACTAGCACATTTAAGTCTAACCCACTTACTATGCATAGGGATTTTGTGAGCAAACAACTTATGAGAACAAGAATCAACTTGCATAGGAAGGTAAAACAAGCATAGCTTCAAGATTTTCAACACATAGAGAGGAAACTTGATATTATTGCAATATGTAAAAGCATATGTTCCTCTCTCATAATAATTTTCAGTAGCATCATGAATGAATTCAACAATATAACCATCACATAAAGCATTCTCTTCATGATCTACAAGCATAGAATTTTTATTACTTTCCACATAAGCAAATTTCTTCTCATGAATAGTAGTGGGAGCAAACTCAACAAAATAACTATCATGTGAGGCATAATCCAATTGAAAGTTAAAATCATGATGAAAAGTTTCATGGAATATCATTATTCTCTATAGCATACGTGTCAATACAATAATCATTATAGATAGCAACTTTGTTCTCATAATCAATTGGAACCTCTTCTGAAATAGTGGAATCATTACTAAATAAAGTCATGACCTCTCCAAATCCACTTTTATAATTATCACAATAAGATTCAACATCCTCCAAAATAGTGGGATCATTACTTCCTAAAGTTGACACTCTTCCAAACCCACTTTCATCCATATAATCATCATAAATAGGAGGCATACTATCATCATGATAAATTTTCTCATCAAAACTCGGGGGACAAAAAATATCATCTTCATAAACATAGCATCCCCAAGCTTGTGGATTTGCATATCATTAGCATCATGGGTATTCAAAGAATTCATACTAACAACATTGCAATCATGCTCATCATTCAAAGATTTAGTGCCAAACATTTTAATGCATTCTTCTTCTAGCATTTTGGCACAATTATCAGAATCCTTATTTTCATGAAATATATTAAAAAGATGAAGCATTTGAGGTATCCTCAATTCCATTTTTTTGTAGTTTTTCTTTTATAGACTAAACTAGTGATAAAACAAGAAACAAAAAGATTCGATTGCAAGATCTAAAGATATACCTTCAAGCGCTAACCTCCCCGGCAACGGCGTCAGAAAAGAGCTTGATGTCTACTACACAACCTTCTTCTTGTAGACGTTGTTGGGCCTCCAAGTGCAGAGGTTTGTAGGATAGTAGCAAATTTCCCTCAAGTGGATGACCTAAGGTTTATCAATCCATGGGAGGCGTAGGATGAAGATGGTCTCTCTCAAGCAACCCTGCAACCAAATAACAAAGAGTCTCTTGTGTCCCCAACACACCCAATACAATGGTAAATTGTATATGTGCACTAGTTCGGCGAAGAGATGGTGATACAAGTGCAATATGGAAGGTAGATATAGATTTTTGTAATCTGAACATATAAAAACAGCAAGGTAACTAATGATAAAAGTGAGCACAAAAGGTATTGCAATGCTAGGAAACAAGGCCTAGGGTTCATACTTTCACTAGTGCAAGTTCTCTCAACAATAATAACATAATTGGATCATATAACAATCACTCAACATGCAACAAAGAGTCACTCCAAAGTCACTAATAGCGGAGAACAAACAAAGAGATTATTGTAGGGTACGAAACCACCTCAAAGTTATCCTCTCTGATCGATCTATTCAAAAATACGTAGTAAAATGACATGAAGCTATTCTTTCCGTTCAATCTATCCTAGAGTTCGTACTAGAATAGCACCTTAAGACACAAATCAACCATAACCCTAGATACTCCAATGTCATCTCAAGTATCCGTGGGTATTATTATATGATATTCATCACACAATCTCAGATTCATCTATTCAACCAACACAAAGAACTTCAAAGAGTGCCCCAAAGTTTCTACCGGAGAGTCAAGACAAAAAAGTGTGCCAACCCCTATGCATAAGTTCATGAGGTCACGGAACTCGCAAGTTGATCACTAAAACATACGTCAAGTGGATCACGTGATATCCCATTGTCACCACAGATAAGCACATGCAAGACATACATCAAGTGTTCTCAAATCCTTAAAGACTCAATCCGATAAGATAACTTCAAAGGGAAAACTCAATCCATTACAAGAGAGTAGAGGGGGAGAAACATCATAAGATCCAACTATAATGGCAAAGCTCGCCATACATCAAGATCGTGCCGAATTAAGAACACGAGAGAGAGATCAAACACATAGCTATTGGTACATACCCTCAGCCCCGAGGGTGAACTATTCCCTCCTCGCCATGGAGAGCGCCGGGATGATGAAGATTGCCACCGGAGAGGGATTCCCCCCTCCAGCAGGGTGCCAGAATGGGTCTAGATTGGTTTTCGGTGGCTACAGAGGCTTGCGGCGGTGGAACTCCCGATCTAGGTTCTGTTCTGGAATTTTGGGTATATATAAGAGGTTTTGGCATCGGAAACATGTCAGGGGGGTCTTCGAGGCGGCCACGACGTAGGGGGGCGCGCCCATGGGGTAGGGCGCACCCCCCACCCTCGTGGTGGCCTCGGGACTCTTCTGGCCCATCTCCGGTACTCCATGGGCTTCTTCTGGTCCAAAAATGATCTCTGTGAAATTTCAGGTCAATTGGACTCCTTTTGGTTTTCCTTTTCTGTGATACTCAAAACAAGGGAAAATAGAAACTGGCACAGGGCTCTAGGTTAATAGGTTAGTCCCAAAAATCATATAAAATAGCATATAAAATCATATAAAACATCCGAGGTTGATAATATAATAGCATGGAAGAATAAAAAATTATAGATACGTTGGAGATGTATGTAGCGACCCGACCCGAATGGGTCAAGTCTCTGTGTTTACGTGTCATCCCTGGATCAGTATTCTGACACACACAGTACTCGAAGGATTTATAACAGAGGTAAATCACATGTATAAAGTAACGTAAATACTATTACCTCAATCCATATAGCGGAAGCAACAAGGTTGTGGATTCCCATCAACACCAACGGCAAAGTTGAGTGTAGAAATCGTAACCCTAACGTATCACTTACTCGTCGTAAGATACTCCTGCAACATGAGACGTTGCAGCCACAGAGGGTCAGTACATTGAATGTACTAGCAAATTCACACCATAGAGAATGATGAACAATGGCTATCACTACATGCATATTTGGCTGGTGGAAAAGCTCTATGGTTATAAGGTTTTGCGAAAAGCCAATTTTTCCCTACTGCAAAGGAATAAATTTATTTAACTATCATGGTGGTTGTGAAACATCGAGAATGGTTGACAGCATTCTCAATCCCAATTAAAAATAATTAAAACCCAACAATATTCATTTAAAGTAACGTGATGAGATCAACAGGATAATCCAAGAACTAGATACTCAAGTTGTCCATAACCGGGGACACGGCTAATCATGATTAGTTTGTACACTCTGCAGAGGTTTGTGCACTTTTCCCCACATGACTCGATCGCCTCCGTTTGTTTTCTCGCACTACATGGTGTTTGAGAAACGGATGACCGAGACATAGTCTTTCAGAAGCGCTAGCACCTTACTTGTGGGGTAGACCGTACCACCTACAACCCCTACATCTGCTAGTCCACCCCGTAAGAGTTCGCACAACTTAGTCAACTACGCCAGAGCCCATAGTAGCATGTGGCTGCACACGGAAGTTTCTAGCATGAAAGATCTTATGATCCCTTTGAGCCTGGGTGGCGGTCCAAAATAAAACAGGCAAGTCCTGATAGACATCAGGTGCCTCAATCCACCCAGATGTGTGTTTAAGTTGCCACCTTAGATAAACCATTAAAATTATCAACTCACATCTGTCATGGATATCACTCACCCAATCCATGTCTACTAGCATAGCATGGCATAATAAGCAAACGTAGAAGTAACTCCCAAAGGTTTCATAATAATACAGGTGATAGGTCCTACCTCATCTACTTCCCATCCCTCAATTTAATTAGATCCTAATCATGCAATGTGTGAGGATTGATCTAATGCAATAAAGCATGGGTTGTAGAAAAGGTATGATCAAAGTGTGAACTTGCCTGCAATGTTGATGAAGATGATTCGCACTCAAAACTCGTGATAGATCTACTCGTCACACTCCGGTCAATCTATCGTAAGCAAACAATAGTAACCACACAATAAGTACTCATCTAATGCACAAGTAAAACTCGAACGAGAGAACGAACCAGAAGGTTCAACTTAAGAACTCCGGTTGCAAAGAAAGAAGGAACCGAACAAAGAAACCGAAAACAAACGGCGAAAGAACAACTCGGTTCTAGCAAGTTGAACTAGGTCAAAATTTTACAGTAGCAAAAACTTGTTTAAGTTGATTAGACGGAATGGCGGTTTCGAAACGAAACTCCAGGCGCTTGAATCGCCTGATTCCGATAAACGAGCGAGAAGAAAGACTAGAACGAAGATCGGATCTGAGATCGCGATCGCGGAATAAATTCGGCGAGAAGAAAAAGAAGAACGGTTAAACGAACGGACGTTCGTTAACCTAGAAGAATCCGGTGATCACGTTCGTTAGGACGAACGGTCCGGCGAACGGTCCAAAGGCAACTAAATCGGAAAAGGAAACGAATCCGATCTAGGGTTTCGGAGAAGAAAACCGAAACGAAAAACCGATCTAGAAAACCGGAACGGTTTAGAAAAGAACCGGAAAGAAAACGAATTAGAAGAGAAGAAAAGAATCGGAACGATTTATAAGAAAACCGATCCGAGGAAAAGAAAAGAGACGCGGCGCGGTACCTCCGGTGAGGTCTCCGGTGAGGGGCTCCGGCGGCGGCGGCGTTGGGCGGCGGCGGCGGTGGCGTGGGTGAGGGGCGGCGACGGTGTAGGCAAGGCGCGGCGGCGGCGGGTGACGCAGGGCGCGGCGCGGGTGAGAGGCGCGGGGTGAGGCGCAGGGTGAGGCGCGGCTTGGATGATGATATAATGAAATCTCCAACTCTCTCCGAAGGTCCTTGAGTTGCGTGAAATTTCTAGGATCGACCAAAAAGCAAGAAAATAAGATATGCATGATGATATAATGTATTCCAATTTAAAAATAAATTCAAAAGAACTTTGAATTTAATTCTTTGAAACTCCCAACTCATATTTCATATAATTTGAAGAAGTCATTTTATCTTCTCTCGTGAAAATCATTGAGTTGCATAAAGTTTCAGAGTCGGAAAATATTTCCCAATGGAATTCAAATATTTTTCAAACACCCTTTTCATTTTTAATTGGAAGAAGTCATGTCATCTTCTCTCTAGGGTTTTGTGTTGAAAAGAATTTGAATTCATGGAGATCAGAAAGCAAATATGAAAGTTTGGGAAAGTCCTTTTATTCCCTCTCATTTAACTTTCAAAAGTTTCGAATTAACTCACTTTCAGTCAACCAATCAAACAATCAATCAAATCTATCTATTTATTATAACATTCCAAAATTTAGAATTTTGGGATGTTACAAACCTACCACCCTTAAAAGGAATCTCGTCCTCGAGATTCGGAGAGGCTAGCAAGAAAAGGTTAGGGTTTGGGGGTCTTCTCAAAATCCATCGATCATCACACGGTGTCTGGGGTGCTACCACCCTTAGAAGCATGGTTACAGCTCCATCGAAACTCATATACTCCATCCTTATTCTTGACAGTGTCGGTCTTCTCAGATCGTAAGGATAATTCCTTCTCTAGGCTCTTCAGGTAGTGGCATAACCTTTTACTCAATTCTTCTGTCATTTCCTCTTAGTAAGGTTATTCTGAGACTGGGTCTTCTTAGCTGACGGGTCTGGCGCCAAAACTAAACAACTATCGATATCTCATGGTGGTCAACAATTTATGGTTTCTCCTGCAGGAAATGGGTCTTGGTTGATCCTCACCGTATATCCTACGATTGGCACAACTGCCGTGTACAAGGGAAAAATACTTATACCATTCTAAGGTTTAACAAGGTTTTGATCGTCGTCTCTCTACTATAGGTAAGTCACTCAGATTTACCATCCCATATAGCAAGGCGAATAATAAGAGTAAGTCGGTATGGTGATCAATCCATCCCGCACCCAAATCATTACCTTGTATACAGTTTTAGCTAATCTCGCATTCTAACACTCGGTCATCCTCACAAGCATTGCAGAATTTCTCTCGTCGACGAACCAAGTTCGGAATAATCCATTGATTCTGCAAGCCAGACAAACATCTATCGTTCCTTCACAACTCTCAGGTTTTGCATAAACTCCTATAAAATCGTCTGTCGATAAGGGCATATCCTCTTCCAGGGTTTTTCCTTCAGCAAGAGTGTGTTCGCTTCTTGGCAGCTCCTGGGCCTGTGGGTTATGGCCCATCTCATCACTTGTAGTCCTTGAACTTATCATCGGGCAACTGATCGTTATTCCAACATCCAACTTCCTAGTATTCTTAAATCCATCCAATTGTACTGTCTTCCTTCCGTCTATTGGCACCAAACTAGGACATGATTACTCAGACTCATCATGGGGTTGCCATTGCTCCATATTACCAACATCATACCTCCTTTATATCCAATAGTAATTCATCTCTTCATCCTCGTGGGATTTCCCACATACCGAGGTAAAAACTTATACTTATGAAATCCATATTCCACATCATTATCCTTTCCAGGGTCAAGCGTCCTTACAGGGGAATATTGGCCATCTCTGCATGGCACTTCTTCAACTGAGAAACATGAAACACATCTTGAACTCCTGACAGTCCTTCGGGTAACTCCAACTTGTAGGCCACTTCTCCCATACGATCCAAAACTCGGTATGGTCCTACAATTCTCGGGGCTAACTTTTACTTTAACTCCAATTCATTTAACTCCTCGCAGAGGGAACACATGAAGACATGCTCGGTCTCCAATTTCATAGACTACCTCCTTGAGTTTTTGAGTCTACATAACTCTTCTGCCTGGACTGAGCTACCTTCAGTCTATCTCGAATCAACTTAACATTCTCTTCTGACTCCTTTGGTCACCTTTGGTCCAAACAACTGTCGGTTTCCAACTTCATCCCACATACTCTTGGGGTATCACACATATCGAGACAAAACTCGTATTCATTTTTGTCCGAAACCCATTACAGGGTACTACCACCCTTAAAATGCACAAATCTTCCATAGACCATATTTCTCTTATCCTCAAAATGGTCAAAATCCTTCTTCATAGAGTAATAACTTATAAAATCCATATCAGTACCAATGATGCTAACTTTATTCATTCTCAAATTATTACAATCTCCTATTTTTCCATTACATGCCTCAACTCAACACCTCAATATAAAGGAAAAATGTCCTCACTACTACGACTATATTTCTTCTGTTACAAACTCAACTACTTATCACAAGTCTCCTTCTCCTTCGGACAATCTCTGGCAGAGTGCCCTGCTTCATTACAACGGAAACATATTACTTCTGGGAAGATTCGAGGTTTCCTTGTAATTATATAGCCTACTTGGGTCCTTAGCTTCCTTTTTGGGCAATTTCTGAGGTAGTGCCCTGACTCCTTGCACCTATAACAGGTGACATGACTCAGATCCTTCCTGGAATCCAATCTACTTTTCTTTCTGGAATTTTCCATTCCAATCAGGGCTTCTATTTCCTGTGGGTCATATTCTACTTCCTCAGCCGGGAATTCTACTAGATCCCCATTCATACAATTCTGGGAGATGTGTCCTTCTTCTCCACATGAATAGCAAGACTTGGCGTAGGGTTTAATTGGTTCTTCTTTGGGTGTGTCCTCCACCTCTTTCTTCATCACAGGTTCTTCTAAACTTTCCATAAGGGCTCCTTTCATTACTTCTTTATTCTGTTGTACGGTCCTTCGTACCATGGGGTAAATGTGACACTGAGCAGGATAGTGGGTAGTCCCTTCACACAAGAAACAAGTAATCTGCAAAATGGGGCATTCTTCAACTGGGTGACTTCCTTCACAATTAGGGCATTCATCCTTGTGTTCTTTACGGCTGTGTCCGATTTCTCCACAAATCTTGCATGCACAAGGTTTCTTCATGTCTTTTCCATAAGGCTTCAACTTCTGGGAGACAAACTGAGACTTTAGCAAGGTCAACTTAAATTCTTTCCAAGTGGTTACTCCTTGCCATCCATTGATGGTTTGGTACATCCTCCACCAAGTAGCAGCACCTCTTTCAAAGCATTGAAGAGCATGCTGGGCCATATCCTTTCCGACTATAGGGTTGTTCTCCATATGATCCTCCATGTTCTGAATCCATCGGTCTGTCTCCAATTGACTCATCGGTCCAGAAAATACAAGCTCATCTCCCTTCATCATCTATTGGGTCCATGGGTTTGGGGTGAGATAAGAGAGATAGAGAGGGATACACACAATGCAAACAACAGTTTTGAAAAGACAGATTTTATTGTGGCTGTCGGAAAAACAACAAACAAATGACAGCTCACAAACATCGCATCTAACGTAGGTATATAACAGGGGTTTGGTCTTCTAAAGGTCAATAAATCTTCAACGTCTCCAAACTCTTCAAGCCTTGTTCATGCCTCCAATGGCTTCTTCCGATCATGCTTGTCTTTCTCAAGTTCTTTTGCCAGATCAATCTCTGTTGACGCGAAGTCTCTCGTGACATCCTTAATATTTCTGGAGTGGCATTCCAAACTTCTGGGTTTCAACATCCTTCACATGAACCATGGTCATACTGTCCTTTAGTTTTTGACAATTCTCCGGTATCTCGAGGTTGTAGCTCCTCCATCTTGGCTACTTTCAGCTTTTGGTTCCTAAGTTCTTCACGAAATGCTTCCTTGTCTAATATGCTTTCATGGAGCTCCACCTTAACTTCTTGATGTACTACTCCAGATCCTGGTGATACACCGGTTAAGGTTGAAACTTCATCTTGCTGAGAGTTGCTCCATCAGCCTTCTACCATCCAATCCATTCTGAAGAAATGCATCCTTAACTCATCACGGTGACAATAGCATTATCGGGTGATGACATCACGGATAACCGTGTTTCTGCCCTTGTCATTGCCATGAGCTATCTTCCATAATTGATATCCCCTTCCTTAGGGTTTTCTTTAACAAAACTTCGAGTTCTCATACTCCTTGTTTCAGTCTTTCTCCGATACACCCTGATCTCGGGTATTGACAACTTCCATAATCTGCCAAGTTCCATAAGGGTAGCATTCCTAGGTCATACAAATCTGGAAAATCTTCAGAGCCTTCAAATTCTCCTAGTCTTCGGTCTTCAACCACTGTAGTTTCCACTATTCAGATGCATGGAAAATACTCTTCATTCCGAAGTGGTCTTAGTTGTCCGATATCTTGTACTTCTTGGAGTGGTATCATCAGTCGAATCTTCGTGTGGTCAAAAGGGAAAGGGGTATGGTCTCACTAAAGGGAATATTTGAATAAGCTCAGAAGAGAAGAGAGGTAAAAGATCTTTTTTGAAAGGGAAAGTTGTAGAGAAAAATCTTTGCTATGGGCTTGCCAGTTTTCTAGGGTCACGTCCTACAGTCAACATGTGCTCTGATACCATCTTGTAGCGACCCGACCCGAATGGGTCAAGTCTCTGTGCTTATGTGTCATCCCTGGATCAGTATGCTGACACACACAGTACTCGAAGGATTTATAACAGAGGTAAATCACATGTATAAAGTAACGTAAATACTATTACCTCAATCCATATAGCGGAAGCAACAAGGTTGTGGATTCCCATCAACACCAACGGCAAAGTTGAGTGTAGAAATCGTAACCCTAACGTATCACTTACTCGTCGTAAGATACTCCTGCAACATGAGACGTTGCAGCCACAGAGGGTCAGTACATTGAATGTACTGGCAAATTCACACCATAGAGAATGATAAACAATGGCTATCACTACATGCATATTTGGCTGGTGGAAAAGCTCTATGGTTATAAGGTTTTGCGAAAAGCCAATTTTTCCCTACTGCAAAGGAATAAATTTATTTAACTATCATGGTGGTTGTGAAACATCGAGAATGGTTGACAGCATTCTCAATCCCAATTAAAAATAATTAAAACCCAACAATATTCATTTAAAGTAACGTGATGAGATCAACAGGATAATCCAAGAACTAGATACTCAAGTTGTCCATAACCGGGGACACAGCTAATCATGATTAGTTTGTACACTCTGCAGAGGTTTGTGCACTTTTCCCCACATGACTCGATCGCCTCCGTTTGTTTTCTCGCACTACATGGTGTTTGAGAAATGGATGACCGAGACATAGTCTTTCAGAAGCGCTAGCACCTTACTTGTGGGGTAGACCGTACCACCTACAACCCCTACATCTGCTAGTCCACCCCGTAAGAGTTCGCACAACTTAGTCAACTACGCCAGAGCCCATAGTAGCATGTGGCTGCACACGGAAGTTTCTAGCATGAAAGATCTTATGATCCCTTTGAGCCCGGGTGGCGGTCCAAAATAAAACAGGCAAGTCCTGATAGACATCAGGTGCCTCAATCCACCCAGATGTGTGTTTAAGTTGCCACCTTAGATAAACCATTAAAATTATCAACTCACATCTGTCATGGATATCACTCACCCAATCCACGTCTACTAGCATAGCATGGCATAATAAGCAAACGTAGAAGTAACTCCCAAAGGTTTCATAATAATACAGGTGATAGGTACTACCTCATCTACTTCCCATCCCTCAATTTAATTAGATCCTAATCATGCAATGTGTGAGGATTGATCTAATGCAATAAAACATGGGTTGTAGAAAAGGTATGATCAAAGTGTGAACTTGCCTGCAATGTTGATGAAGATGATTCACACTCAAAACTCGTGATAGATCTACTCGTCACACTCCGGTCAATCTATCGTAAGCAAACAATAGTAACCACACAATAAGTACTCATCTAATGCACAAGTAAAACTCGAACGAGAGAATGAACCAGAAGGTTCAACTTAAGAACTCCGGTTGCAAAGAAAGAAGGAACCGAACAAAGAAACCGAAAACAAACGGCGGAAGAACAACTCGGTTCTAGCAAGTTGAACTAGGTCAAAATTTTACAGTAGCAAAAACTTGTTTAAGTTGATTAGACGGAATGGCGGTTTCGAAACGAAACTCCAGGCGCTTGAATCGCCTGATTCCGATAAACGAGCGAGAAGAAAGACTAGAACGAAGATCGGATCTGAGATCGCGATCGCGGAATAAATCCGCCGAGAAGAAAAAGAAGAACGGTTAAACGAACGGACGTTCGTTAACCTAGAAGAATCCGGTGATCACGTTCGTTAGGACGAATGGTCCGGCGAACGGTCCAAAGGCAACTAAATCGGAAAAGGAAACGAATCCGATCTAGGGTTTCGGAGAAGAAAACCGAAACGAAAAACCGATCTAGAAAACCAGAACGGTTTAGAAAAGAACCGGAAAGAAAACGAATTAGAAGAGAAGAAAAGAATCGGAACGATTTATAAGAAAACCGGTCCGAGGAAAAGAAAAGAGACGCGGCGCGGTACCTCCGGTGAGGTCTCCAGTGAGGGGCTCCGGCGGCGGCGGCGTTGGGCGGCGGCGGCGGTGGCATGGGTGAGGGGCGGCGGCGGTGTAGGCATGGCGCGGCGGCGGCGGGTGACGCAGGGCACGGCGCGGGTGAGAGGCGAGGGGTGAGGCGCGGGGTGAGGCGCGGCTTGGATGGTGGAGAGAGGGGTTTTGATTTGATGTTTAGAGGGGGGGGTGCTTGGGGTATTTATATTGGGAGGGGAGAGATTACTTGGGGTAGGGGACAAGAAATAGAATAGGAAAAAGAGCCCTAGAAGAAAAACGTAACAAAGGAAAGAGGAGGGGGCTACCCTAGAATCCTTTTAGGATTCGTAGAGCAAGAGGCGGCGGCCTGGGGCGCTCCTGGCGCCTGGCGCTGCGCTGCGCGCAGGGAGGCTGCGGCTTGGCTTGGGCCTTTGGCCCGGCTGGGCCTTGGTCCAGTTTTTTTTTGTTTTTTTTAAATAATTCCACGCGCAGAAAAACAAAGAAAAAGAAAACTAAACGAACTCCAAAAAACCTAAAGTAAATTTTCCCCGACTCCTAAAAATGAGTCGAACAAAATGAACTTTTCTCCGGGCCTAAAATGCAATTTTCGAAAACGCGCATTTTTCCCTATCCAAATAAAATGCAAATAAACACCGGAAAACAAAATTTTTTTTATCCATTAGATCTTCATTTTTCCTATATTTTGGGAAAGTCATATTATTCCCTCTCTTATATTTTTTTGACGTCGGAAAATAATTGAAGATGAAATAAATAAATCAAATGATCCTCTTTTCCAATTCGAGAAAACTCTCAAATAAGAAAATAACGAAATCTCCAACTCTCTCCGAAGGTCCTTGAGTTGCGTGAAATTTCTAGGATCGACCAAAAAGCAAGAAAATAAGATATGCATGATGATATAATGTATTCCAATTTAAAAATAAATTCAAAAGAACTTTGAATTTAATTCTTTGAAACTCCCAACTCATATTTCATATAATTTGAAGAAGTCATTTTATCTTCTCTCGTGAAAATCATTGAGTTGCATAAAGTTTCAGAGTCGGAAAATATTTCCCAATGGAATTCAAATATTTTTCAAACACCCTTTTCATTTTTAATTGGAAGAAGTCATGTCATCTTCTCTCTAGGGTTTTGTGTTGAAAAGAATTTGAATTCATGGAGATCAGAAAGCAAATATGAAAGTTTGGGAAAGTCCTTTTATTCCCTCTCATTTAACTTTCAAAAGTTTCGAATTCACTCACTTTCAGTCAACCAATCAAACAATCAATCAAATCTATCTATTTATTATAACATTCCAAAATTTAGAATTTTGGGATGTTACAACGTATCACTCAGTCCTAAAGATATGCAAGAGGCAAATAAATCTATGAAAGAAAAGGGTATTAAAGCTGAGGATGTTAAGAATTTACCACCTATTGAAGAAATACATGGTGTTAATAACCCGACACAGGTAGTAAAGGTAAATTCTCTCTATAGATTTGATGAAGGTGATATTCCTTGTAATAAGTCTTCTAGTCAATGCTTGGATGAGTTTGATAATTTTATTGTTAAATAAGAAAACTTCAATGCTTATGTTGGTAGACAATTGAAACGTAATGCTTATATGGTTGAACACTTGAGTGATTATATGTCTAGAGTTAAAGATGACCTTAAACTTACTAGTAAACATGCTTCTATGGTTACCACTCAGGTAGAACAAGTGCTTAAACCACAATATGATTTTCTCAATGAATTAAATAATAAGAAAAATGATAATGTTGTTAGAGTTATGACTAGAGGGGGTAGAACGACTCGGGAACCTTTGTATCCCGAGGGACACCCTAAGAGAGTTGAGCAAGATTCTCAGAGAACTAATGTTGATGCACCTAGTCCTTCTAAGAAGAAGAAAAAGAAAAATGATAGGACTTTGCATGCTTCTAGTGAACCTGTTGTTGACACACCTGAGAATCCCAATGATATATTTTTGATGTTGAAACACAATCTGGTAATGAACATGAACCTAGTGATAATGATGATGTTCATGTTGATTCTCAACCTAGCAATAACAAGGATGTAGAGATTAAACTGATGACCCACAAGTGTAGGGGATCTATCGTAGCCTTTTCGATAAGTAAGAGTGTCGAACCCAACGAGGAGCAGAAGGAAATGATAAGCAGTTTTCAGTAAGGTGTTCTCTGCAAGCACTGAAATTATCGGTGACAGATAGTTTTGTGATAAGGTAATTTGTAACGAGTAGCAAGTAATAAAAGTAAATAAGGTGCAGCAAGATGGCCCAATCCTTTTTGTAGCAAAGGACAAGCTTGGACAAACTCTTATATGAAGGAAAGCGCCCCCGAGGACACATGGGAATTATCGTCAAGCTAGTTTTCATCACGTTCATATGATTCACGTTCGGTATTTTGATAATTTGATATGTAGGTGGACCGGTGCTTGGGTACTGTCCTTACTTGGACAATCATTCCACTTATGATTAACCCCCATTGCAAGCATCCGCAACTACAACAGAAGTATTAAGGTAAACCTAACTGACGGTGTCCTGGACTAGGGGGTACTCACCACGTCATCTCCCGATCTGTTAGATTGGGCCGAGGACCCCCATGGCCGTATACTCATGGGACAGTTCGGACAGCTGCCGCATATAAGGAAGATTTCACAAGACTTGGCGATCAAGATAAGGACTTCTCCCCACTGGCGTATTCGGCTAGGACTCTTGTTATCCTAGGCCTCTGGTGCATTATATAAACTGAGGCCAGGCTAGTCGATAGACAATACACAAACAATCATATCATAGGCTAGCTTCTAGGGTTTAGCCTCTACGATCTCGTGGTAGATCAACTCTTGTAATACTCATATCATCAATATCAATCAAGCAGGACGTAGGGTATTACCTCCATCAAGAGGGCCCGAATCTGGGTAAACATCGTGTCCCCCGCCTCTTGTTATCATCGATCCTAGACGCACAGTTCGGGACCCCCTACCCGAGATCCGCCGGTTTTGACATCGACATTGGTGCTTTCATTGAGAGTTCTACTGTGTGATCGACAAAAGGATCGATGACTCGCCTACAGATCAACTGCGACTTCGGCATCTTCATCACCAACTCGACTGGTCACCTTGGTTCGACCAAGAACTGCGCCCCGTGTTCGGATCACCATGTTCGGATGAGGGCCTTCATCAAACATCAACTCCGATCTCTATCAAGATAATGGAGGAATCATCCATGGAGCTCGGGGGCTCAACATCAACATTGCTCTCGAGCGACCGTGCTGTTTTTCTAGACAGCGAACTCGTATATGCCGCCACCACCTCCTCGAGTATCACTTTGACGATTGCTTCGGCGGCATTGTGCAGAATTGAGTCTACAACAACCATGCAAAATTTTGTCGAGTTCCGATGGAGGAATCTCTGGTAATCTATGATATACCGGAGCCGTTTCGAATCTGGACGGGAATCTGGATGAGTTTGGAGCGTGGCGTCCAGCATCAGGCTCGGACGTCCTTTGGAAGATCCAACCGTTGATCGGCTGCGGAATTCCTGTATCTAGCACCTCTCAAAATTTCAGCTCGATCCGGCTGTTCAAACTCCGAGGAACCTTCGATGAGCGCAACTATTTTTGGATCTGTTTTCTGCGCGAATACGGATCCGACCAGAATTCATGTTTCTTTATGAACGTGATATTGGACAACCTTTTTTAAGGAATTTTCTTTTATGTTATTGTGCGTTGTTTTTAAACACGTACCCACAAAATTTTAAGCCTCCTCCGAGGTAATCTTCACCATCATGCTGGTGTCAAACCAGTCCGGCAGTATTGCTCCACGGCTGCCGACCTGCGCTAGACACGTCGTCGCTTTATTGAGCCGAGCTCAACTCCTTCGATCATCATCTCGGCAAGCCAAACAAGAGTTCGGCATCGCGAAGGATAAATCATCATCAACGTTGCTGCCCCACGGACTACACAGAGCAGGCACACCGGCATTGCCACGCGGTAGTTGCATCAAGCAGCGTCGATCGCGTCACAAGTCTTGACATGCGTCGACATCCCCATGCTGCCTCTTCATCAAGTCATCATCAAACACGCCGATCTGTTTTGACACATCGGCTGACAGGTAGACTCCAGCATCTCTTCGGCGAGCCGCTCCAACACCTCGGCTAGACCGGGGGCTTCATCATCTCTTCATCAACATACTCCGATGACTTCGACGTCACCAGCCGACCAGCTTCGTCACGATAGCTGGACTGAGGGCTTCGTCTCGGCAAGCCAACCTTTGCCAGCATCGCCATGCCGTCGCTTTATCGCGCATCTGGCAATGGGTGTGCGGATCGAGTCCCAATTTTTGAAATCACCTTTCTTCGGATCGCTACAACAAATAAACCAGGTGCTATTAATCCTAGTATTTTTTGCTTGTTTGGGTTCATTCTTCCCAAGGAATTATTACTTTGATTTGTCCATCATATGTACACAGGTCTATCAAATGGTGGTCGCATTAACGACAGTCGCATGGTGGTTCGGTCAGTTTCCGTACATAGTCCGGCGAACGCCGCATCCGGAACTCGGATCGACCTATGTATTCAGGCTTTGCCACGCCTTTACCACATCACGCCGACGCCCTGCATCGACATTGACTTCGGTGCCAGGCCATATTTCTTTTATTACTCACTTTGCATAAATTATTTATCATGCAACAATTTTTATTACTATTATTACTATTATCTCCAGTTTGCACTGTTTTTTGTGCACAGGAAAATGATCCGGGTTGGGCAGTATCGACAACTCGGTGTACTGACATACCACGTCACCTCGGCTGGATGGGGGGCTTCGTCAACACTTCATTACCCCATGCCGAGGACTTCGGTATCACTTTGCCGGCCTGCATTGGCCGTGCTATGTCACCACTTCGGCGTGCCGAGCTCTTTGCTCCGCCACCTCGGGACCGGCTTGGGGGATTGAACCTTGTCCCACATCAAGTTCGGACCACGTCGTCAATACTGAACACATTAACCAGCTAAGTTGCCTTCATGCTCCAAGTTTTAAATTTTTAACTTGTGTTTGGTTCGACCAAGCATTATACCTTTTTGGAAAAAAGTTGCTTGTAAAGAATTTCCTTGTCCAAACTTTGTTTGTGACGCACAAATTCAAATACCCAGTTCACTTGGGGGCTTTCTTCATGAAGCCTTTCCTCTTGCATATGATTATACTTGTACGGCTTCGTTCCTTGTTCGTGTATTACGCCACAATATGCACCATATTGACTTAAGCGATTTGCAAGCTGGGTTGCCTCGCTCCTGTGTTTACCCCTACGTTCCCGATTGTTCGGCTAGGGAGTAAAGGGAGCACCTCTGCGATTGTCACGATCGGGTCATCCGAGCAGGACCTCATACTGGGTGAAGCCGAAAGCTAGCGCTCTTATAGTTTTCAATGATGGTCGGCACACAACGGAACTCATGAGTACAAAAAAATCTATTGCACAAGTCTCATAATAACAATGAGCACCGAAGAAAGGTATCGGTGGGGGTACTATTTCTTCGAAGATGCTTCTTACACTTCGTAGTAATATAGCATAAGTTCCCTGAGCACGCTTTGTCTGTTACAGCCTTATGGCCTGGTTGCCTGGTTATTGGAAACACCGTCGATATTCTCGACCGGTGGAGTACATAACACTTTTCGGTCCTTGACCGAAGAGGGAGAAGCCGACGGTCGGTTAAGACGCGTTTAAAGTTCGGGTGAACATAGATATGATATAAGTACTTCGGTACATGCAATCATTCTTTTACCCAAGTCACTTGGGGGCTCTTAAGTTTATTTGAGCCGTTTTATAATAAGTGTTTTTCTTCTTAGTCGTTGCAAAGTTTTTATTATTATTATTGTTATTATTTATCATTCCTTTTTTTGACACAAGTATGTGGTCACTAGCTGAGGAGCCTAATTTCTCTCTCGAAACCGCTAGAGTTTAGTTTGTTAAACTGGCCTAATGAGAAGTATTCCGCCTTCGGGATAGGAGGTTGAAGCCGTAGGCTGACCCGCTTGAAGTCTTGAGATAGGATGTGTCATGTTAAAGCACGACAGAAGCACTTTTTTTTCAAGTCCAATTTTCGGATTGGCACCGAACACTTGATCTAGTTCGGACATTAAACTTTTGAATAAGTTTTTTGGCTTTTCGAGCCTATGGCACTTTTAAACTATTTGTGCGTTTCCAGCATTAGTCTCGTAGTGCAACGCCGGACACCTTTAGGGATTTGGCAAAAACATTCTCGAATATTGCTATATATGCATCGGTTTCGAATTGTGTCTTCGGTTAATAGTTGGGTTGCCCGGCTCCTGTGCTTGCCTCCTACATTCCGCTTTGTTCGGCTAGGTGTGCAAAGAGAGAACCACTGCGATTGTGCTTCCAGCTCGCATGGTCAAGCACCTTAGTGGAGAAAGCCGAAAACTGACTGTCACAATAGGCGTAAACTGGTCAGCGATCCGATGACTATGTTAAATGACGGGTCGTTCATAACATTGGCCGAAGTGTTTACGGCTTGACCACGGATGTTGCCGAACAGTAACCAGGGGCTCATAGCTAGCTTCCCCAGTTTAAAGCTCCTATGACTAAGTGAAAGTTTTAAAGCCCGCATATCTGATTGCCTCGTTTCCGCTAAGTCGCTAACACAACCGCCTTCGGGCACCGAGACGTCGGCTAAGGGTTGCTTTGTTATTAAGGACACACCCTGCGTAGTATCTACCAAGGGGTAGAGGCCGACGATGGGCCACTTTCAACTGATAAACGGTCGCAATGGAGTCAAAATAATGATGTAAAGTACTTGGATACATAGAATCATTACACATAATCTGTGATTTTACTCTGGATATCGATCCTTAATTCGGCCACCCGTGCCCACATTAAGGCTCGGGGGCTACTGGGCTTTGCGATCATTATTTACAAATATTAAAGGGGCACATCGATCCCCTGATCTGGTGTTGCCACCCGACCAGTGTCTCGGGGGCTACTGCATTGCCTTTTCAATGCAGAAAATTCAAAGGGCTCAGTGTTCGGCTTGATCAAACTATGGGAAGCGTGTCTTCGGACAGCGATAAGTACCATCTGGACCTATCTGGCATCAAGCTATATATCACGGCGACTTCTCACGACCCTCTCTTAGGGGCCCGTTCGCCGATCACTATTATCTCTAATATATTACACTGCGTTTTTATTCCTATATATACTGCCGAGCTAGGAGTTTGATCCTCAGGCCGATTTCGCGCATCGACCTCAGTCTCAGGGGTTACTAGGAATAGCGGTTTTATGCTTGCCTTCAGGTGCATCTCGGGTTTTAGACTGATACACACCTTGAGGGCTACTGGATATACATCGGCAAAGAATAAACTGCACCAGTTAAATATATTCACAATAAATCAGCCCACGGTCGGGGTGGTGCACCACCTTGGAAGCAGTCCGGCATAAAGCTCGGGCGCTAGCGGCTAGCTCCATAGAGGGCATTTCCGGCATTAAGCTCGGCTAAACTCCTTCAAATTTTTTGGACCAAGATGATCTATGACTTCTTGGATATAGTCCGGCATTGGAGCTTGGACACAGTCCGGCGTTGGAGCTCGGATACATTTCGGCGTTGGAGCTCGGAAGCAGTCCGGCATTGGTGCTCGGCTGCAAAAGATACCTCGAATGCAGTCCGGCGTTAGAGCTCGGACGCAAGAGGACACTGCCTCCCGGGAACAACTTCAAACCCGAGGTGTGGCATAAAAATAACAAGGCATTGATAAAGGCTGGAAACTTAAAGGGGCTCCTCGGCTACCCGACGTGTAAACTCGTCGGATGCACTTCAGCGATCCTCAAGATCGAAGATGAGAAGATTTGTTGAACCAGTTTTCAAGACCGACGACCGAAGATGAAGAACGGTTCGGAAGAATCAAGGAGCGTCCCTAACTTGAAGACCAGTTCAGGGGGCTACTGACGGTGTCCTGTACTAGGGGGTACTCACCACGTCATCTCCCGATCTGTTAGATTGGGCCGAGGACCCCCATGGCCGTATACTCATGGGCCAGTTTGGACAGCTGCCGCATACAAGGAAGATTCCACAAGACTTGGCGATCAAGACAAGGACTTCTCCCCACTAGCGTATTCGGCTAGGACTCTTGTTATCCTAGGCCTCTGGTGCATTATATAAACCGAGGCCAGGCTAGTCGATAGATAATACACAAACAATCATACCATAGGCTAGCTTCTAGGGTTTAGCCTCTACGATCTCGTGGTAGATCAACTCTTGTAATACTCATATCATCAATATCAATCAAGCAGGACGTAGGGTATTACCTCCATCAAGAGGGCCCGAACCTGGGTAAACATCGTGTCCCCCGCCTCCTGTTACCATCGATCCTAGACGCATAGTTCAGGACCCCCTACCCGAGATCCGCCGGTTTTGACACCGACACTAACCATAGCATGAAACATATGGATCCAAATCAGCCCCTTACGAAGCAATGCATAAACTAGGGTTTAAGCTTTTGTCACTCTAGCAACCCATCATCTACTTATTACTTCCCAATGCCTCCCTCTAGGCCCAAACAATGGTGAAGTGTCATGTAGTCGACGTTCACATGACACCACTAGAGGGATGACAACATACATCTTATCAAAATATCGAACAATACCAAATTCACATGACTACTTATAGAGAGACTTCTCCCATGTCCTCAGGAACAAACGTAACTACTCACAAAGCATATACATGTTCATAATCAGAGGGGTATTAATATGCATAATGGATCTGAACATATGATCTTCCACCAAGTAAACCAACTAGTATCAACTACAAGGAGTAATCCACACTACTAGCAACCCACAGGTACCAATCTGAGGTTTGGATACAAATATTGGATACAAGAGATGAACTAGGGTTTGAGATGAGATGGTGCTGGTGAAGATGTTGATGGAGATTGACCCCCTCCCGATGAGAGGATCGTTGGTGATGACGATGGTGATGATTTCCCCCTCCCGGAGGGAAGTTTCCCCGGCAGAACAGCTCTGTCGGAGCCCTAGATTGGTTCCGCCAAGGTTCCGCCTCATGGCGGCTGAGTTTCTTCCTGAAAGCTTGCTTATGATATTTTCCTCGACAAAAGACTCCATATAGCCAAAGATGGGCATCAGAGGGCCACCAGGGGGCCCACAAGGCAGGGGGGCGCGCCCAGGGGGTAGGGAGCGCCCCCACCCTCGTGGCCAGGGTGTGGGCCCCCTCTGGTACTTTCTTCGCTCAGTATTTTTTATTAATTCCAAAAATGACTTCCATGAAGTTTCAGGACTTTTGGAGCTGTGCAGAATAGGTCTATAATATTTGCTCCTTTTCTAGCCCAGAATTCCAGCTGCCGGCATTCTCCCTCTTCATGTAAACCTTGTAAAATAAGAGAGAATAGGCATAAGTATTGTGACATAATGTGTAATAACAGCCCATAATGCAATAAATATCGATATAAAAGCATGATGCAAACTGGACGTATCATGAACATGCTGTTGATCTTGATAACCCACAATCAAAGAATCAATGTTACGATAAGAGAGACTTTGTTGCTAGGAAGCACGGTAAAGAAAGAGAACCATGGGTTCAGAAACCCATGCCTTTTCCTCCTAAACCATCCAAGAAAAAGGATGATGAGGATTTTGAGCACTTTGCTGAAATGATTAGACCTATCTTTTTGGAGAGAATTCCTTATTTGGCCCTTCCTTAAAATTTGGTTCCCTTTTTGGCCCTGGTAAAAAATTTCTTCCTATTTTGACACTCAAACTTCATTTTGTTCCCTCTATGACATTTCCGTCAGTTTTGACAACTAACACCGTTAAATGCAACATGAAAAGTCCATTTTACTCCTGATGTATTTTGTGACCAAAATTATGAGCTGGAAGTCAAAAGCAATGGCGACGTGGGCGCGTGGACAGAATGCCTTAGTGCCTTGGATTTGCAACAAAATTATATTACAAGATTGTACTGAGGAACCCATATTAATAAGAACCAGTGCACTAATTAACATGTACGAGCAGTACATACATGCACAACAATCTCATGGTTTCTCTCTTCACGCACAGCGTACAGAAGAGATCCATCGCTCAATTTCTCTATTTGCACACAACACACACATCACATCACGTACACACAAAGAGCACACACTAGACCATGGAAAGCACGCAGCCACGGCGACCCAGCTAGCACGCCCCTACCACCAACGGGCCTCCGGTGTAATAACCCTGATTTTTAAGGATATTTATTTTAAGTTGATGAGTTTAGTTAGATAATTAAATTTGTACTATTTGTTTGAATAAATAATTAAGCAAATAAGATATGCTACACCAAGATTAGTACATGGATAATGGGAAGATGTACACGGGTGGAGGAAATTCTCCGAAGCTAAGTAGTACGCATGCCAATATATAGAGAACTTGTGAGAAGAGAAGAATAGATGTGGAGTTTTTGCTCTGGCTCATGTCGGTCTGACTCAGCAGTAGTACAAAGTAAGTAGAAGTACAAATTAATCATGAAGTAGCTAGTTACCTATGTGGCCTGATATTTACGGGACGTACATGCATGTGCTGGCAACACTCTAGAAATACTTAGGACATTCAAATGGCTACGTGGAGACTTTGTATGGTGGCCACAGGTTTGTTTGGCCTTTGCACTAGTGAGAGGGGCAGTAACTGGAGGGTCTCGGGGCGTGACATCCCGTGCTGTGACTTGGGCCTGCACAGCATCGCCTCGATCGTCCATCACTACTTGCCGCGCCCTTCTCCATGCCTTGCGCTGCAACTAGATTTTTCTATTTTTCTGACGTGATAAAATAGGGGTAAATAAGACATTTCAAGTCACATTTGACGGTGTTAACAACAAAAAGTGACAGAAGTGTCATGTAAGGAATAAAATGAATTTATGATGTCAAAAGGGGGAAATAAAATTTGTAGGGCCAAATAGGGAACCAGATTTTAAGAAAGGGCCAAATAAGGAATTCTCTCATCTTTTTGCGTATGCGTTTGACTGATATGCTTAAAATGAATCCTTATGCTAAGTATATGAAATATATTGTTACAAATAAATGAAAGATACCAGAATCTGAAATTTCCACCATGCTTGCCAATTATACTTTTGAAGGTGGAATACCAAAGAAACTAGGAGATCCAGGAGTACCAACTATACCATGCTCCATTAAAAGAAACTATGTTAAAACTGCTTTATGAGATCTTGGAGCCGGTGTTAGTGTTATGCCTCTCTCTTTATATTGTAGACTTGATTTGAATAAGTTGACACCTACTGAAATATCTTTGCAAATAGTCGATAAATCAACTGCTATACCTGTCGGTATTTGTGAGGATGTGCATGTTGTGGTTGCAAACGTTACTATTTTAACAGACTTTGTTATTCTTGATATTCCCGAGGACGATAGTATGTCGATTATCCTTGGTAGACCCTTTTTGAATACTGTAGGGGCTGTTATTGATTGCAACAAAGGCAATGTCACTTTTCATGTTAATGGTAATGAGCATACGGTACACTTTCCGAGGAAACAACCTCAAGTCCACAGTATCAATTCTATTGGAAAAATTTCAACGATTACTATTGGAGGTTTTGAATTCCCTCTTCCTACTGTCAAGAAGAAATATGATATTCTTATTGTTGGGAACATGCATATCCCCGTTGAGGTAACCTAGTATTATTCGAAAATTCTCCGGTTTGATGTTATTCAGAAAGAGTTTGTTAACAAGACTTGATCAACCTTCTTAGTGGATTCATTTTGATGAGCACGAGATGGATGAAGTTAGAAAGCACAACTCTCTGTACCATCCTTTTACTTTCTGTTATTTAGATTAAATAAAGCAAAAATAGTATTTTCTGTCTATTTTCTGAATTATCCTTGCAATAAAAATACCCTGAAAATAAAAGTTCTCCAAATGTCCTGAAAATGAAATATGATTTTTTGTAGAATATTTAAGAATTTCTGGCACTGAGAACACACCAGGGGGCCCACCATTTGGCCACGAGGGCACAGGGCACGCCCCCCCCCTGGGGCGCGCCCTTGCCTCGTGGGCCCCATGTGGAACCCCTCCACTTATTCCAGCACCCACTCACTTCGTCTTCCTCCAGAAAAAAAATCCTCCCATAGCTCAAACCCGTGTTCTAGCTCATCTTGCTGCCATTTTCGATCTCTTTGCTCAAAGCTCCATTCACAAAACTTCTTTAGGGGATTGTTCTTCAGTATGTGACTCCTCCAATGGTCCAATTAGTTTTTGTTCTAGTGCTTTATTTATTGCAAATTTTTGCTGCTGAGGTGACCCTGTTATTGAGCTTGCATGTCAAATTTATATGGTCAAAAGCAGTTTTAATGCATGATATAGCCTCTAGGCACCTATGGGAGTAGTTGCTATCAATCTTGTTGAGTTTGGCTCACTTTTTATTTTGAGTCACTAAAATTTTAGAAATTTTACAGAGAAAGAAAAATGCATAGGA
Organism: Triticum urartu; assembly: GCF_056163025.1. Classification (NCBI taxonomy): domain Eukaryota; kingdom Viridiplantae; phylum Streptophyta; class Magnoliopsida; order Poales; family Poaceae; genus Triticum; species Triticum urartu. The sequence goes on along the minus strand of NC_141875.1, from coordinate 577,613,044 downwards.
AAATGTACCAAGGTGGTTCCTCAAGGAAGCAAGGACCAAGGCTCGCGATACATGAGCCAGATGATGAACCACCGAGGGAAGCTCAAGTGCGGCCTTGTGAATGGCCGTCAGAAGAGTTTATGGTCCAGGCAGGCATCAAGGATGAATTTGATGCGTATGTGCGTAATGCTGATCTTGAGGACTTCGTGTCAGATATGTGCCTACAGTACCACTACCTAATTGATTCCTTTGTGAGGAGGTTTAAATTTACATCCTCGCGCAATTCTCACACTGTTTTACTTGATCTTTATGATAAATCATATACCATGGACCTAGAAGATTTTAATACTGCTTGTAAACTCCCGCAGTGGGGCAATGTTAGTGAACCTCGCAAATCTGAATATAAAGACTTTCTTGCTAGTATCACTATGGGGGAATCTAGAGAAATCACACAAGCTACCATAGGGAGCATTCATTTCCCTTCCATACATTATTCTCTTTATAGGTAGATGCATTAACGGTAAGATGAGGCTTGTTACATGTGCGTTCCGGATCTTAGTGTCCTCAAGAGTGCGGTATTAGGTGTTTCTTGAGAGGAATGAACAGTTCCTCCAGTACCGACTAATTTTTGACAAACAGCGCACTGTCCATGTTGCCCTCCCCGCTCCTACTTTCTTTAACTTTCAGGCAAAAAGGAGACATGTTATAACCAGGGAGGAGGCGAACGAGTATGAGAGGAGGACGGAGGGAGCTCGCCTCCAAGCTGCAGCTCTTCAGGAAGTAGCTGCTGCATCTCAGTACAACCCCAGCTACGACTTTGGATATCTGCCAGGCCAGCAGTGGCCATAGACCAACTTAGGCCAAAAGCCTAAGCTTGGGGGAGTACGTATTTCTCACCGACATTACATCCATGTTCACACACTCATTCTTGTTGTCGATGCTCATACTTTTTCATTGTACTATCCATGCTAGTTTATTTTCTTTTATAAGCCTTCTTCTTGTGTGTCTGAAAAACCTTAAGAAAAACCCCAAAAAATTAGTTGTAGCTTTTAGCTAGTTTACTTTCCATGGTTGTTGTAGTAGTAATTAAAAGAAAACCCAAAAAGATTCTCGTTCTTCTTTTGCTTGTTGGGATCTTTCCCGTTTAAATAGTTTTATTTCTTTTCTTTTCTTTGGGGGTCGAGAGGAGAAGACCATGATGAAAATGCTGAGTGGCTCTCATATGCATTATTGTTGATTTAACCAAGAGCCAATATTACCTTGTCTTCTCCCTTGTATTAAATGCTTGCAGATTCCAGCTTAGTCCAATGCACGTGCACTATTATTATTATCCACACCGTTCGGTCGTGCGAGTGAAAGGCAATAATGACGATATATGATGGACTGATTGAGATGAGAGAAGCTGATATGAACTCGACCTATCTTGTGTTTGTAAATATGATTAGTTCATCATTCCTGATTCAACCTATTATGAATGAAACATGTTCGCAATGACAATTAGAGATTATAGTTGCTCATGCTTAATTAGCTAGGAGTTTATAATGGTTTACCTTGCGTGCCAACATGCTATTAAAATGGTTGTGATGTGGTATGCTAGGGTGGTATCCTCCTTTGAACGATTCGAGTGGCTTGACTTGGCACATGTTCACTCATGTAGTTGAAACAAAATCAACAGAGCCTCCATGATATTTATGTTCATGGTGATTTATATCCTACTCATGCTTGCACTCATTGTTGATTAATCTTAATGCATGTTCATGACTGTTGTCGCTCTCTAGTTGGTCGCTTCCCAGTCTCTTTCTATCCTTCACTTGTACTAAGAGGGAATACTACTTGTGCATCCACTTCCATAAACCCCAAAGTTATTCCATATGAGTCCACCATACCTTCCTATATGTGGTATTTACCTGCCGTTCTAAGTAAATTTGTATGTGCCAAACTCTAAACCTTCAAATGAAATTCTGTTTTGTATGCTCGAATAGCTCATGTATCAACTAGGGTTGTCTATATCTTCCATTCTAGGTGGGTTATTCTCACGATGAGTGGACTCCGCTCATCACTCACGAGAAAATGGCCGGTAACCGGGATGCCAACTCCCATGCTCAAATCAAATCAAAATAATTGCAAACAAAACTCCCCCATGATTGTTGTTAGTTGGACGACACCCGTTGTTTCGAACAAGCCATGGATTGATGTTTGTTGGTGGTGGGGGAGTATAAACTTTACCATTTTGTTTGGGAACCACCTATAATGTGTGTAGCATGGAAGATATCGAGATCTCTTGGTTGTTATGTTGACAATGAAAGTATGCCACTCAAAATATTATTTATCTCTATTTCAAAACTCGAGCTCTGGCACCTCTGCAAATCCCTGCTTCCCTCTGCGAAGGGCCTATCTATTTACTTTTATGTTAAGTCATCATCCTCTTATTAAAAAGCACCAGTTGGAGAGCACCACTGTCATTCGCATGCATTGCTATTAATTTACATTGAGTATGACTATGACTGGATCTCTTTTACCATGAATTACAATGCCTAGTAAGTCCTTGATCTTCAGGGGTGCTCTGCATTTATGTGTTGTGGTCTCAGAAAGGGCTAGCGAGATATCATCTTGTTATATCATGTTATGATTGTTTTGAGAAAGTGTTGTCATCCGAGATTTATAATTATTGCTCGCTAGTTGATTATGCCATTGATATGAGTAAACATGAGACCTAAATATTATTGTGAATATGGTTAATTCATAATCTTTGCTGAAAACTTGAATGTTGGCTTTACATATTTGCAACAACAAGATCAAACCGAGTTTGTAAAAGTTTTTCTTTATAGCTTTCAGTTTGTCAACTGAATCGCTTGAGGACAAGCAAAGGTTTAAGCTTGGGGGCGTTGATACGTCTCCAATGTATCTACTTTTCCAAACACTTTTGCCCTTGTTCTGGACTCTAACTTGCTTGATTTGAATGGAACTAACCCGGACTGATGTTGTTTTCAGCAGAACTGCCATGGTGTTATTTTTGTGCAAAAATAAAAGTTCTCGGAATGACTTGAAAATCCACGAAGACACGTTTTGGAATTAATGAAAAATATTGGCAAAATAATCAGCATCAGGGGGCCCACACCCTGTCCACGAGGGTGCAGGGCGTGCCCCTGCTGGGGCGTGCCCCCCTGCCTCATGGGACCCCCTGGGACTCCACCAATCTCAACCCCAACTCCATATATTCACTTTCAGGGAGGAAAAAAATCAGAGAGAAGGATTCATCACGTTTTACGATACGGAGCCGCCGCCAAGCCCTAATCTTCCTCGGGAGGGCTGATCTGGAGTACATTCGGGGCTCCGGAGAGGGGAATCCATCACCATCGTCATCATCAACCATCCTCCATCACCAATTTCATGATGCTCACCGCCGTGCGTGAGTAATCCCATCGTAGGTTGCTACCTCTTGAGCACTGCGTTGGTTTTCCCTTGAAGAGGAAAGGGTGATGCAGCAAAGTAGCGTAAGTATTTCCCTCAGTTTTTGAGAACCAAGGTATCAATCCAGTAGGAAACTACACACAAGTCCCTCGTACCTACACAAACAAATAAGAACCTCACAACCAACGCGATAAAGGGGTTGTCAATCCCTTCACGGTCACTTACGAGAGTGAGATCTGATAGAGATAATAAGATAAATATTTTTGGTATTTTTATGATATAGATGCAAAGTAAAATAGATTGGAAACTTATATGATAAAAGATAGACCCGGGGCCATAGGTTCCACTAGTGGCTTCTATCAAGATAGCATAAGTATTATGGTGGGTGAACAAATTACTGTCGAGCAATTGATAGAAAAGTGCATAATTATGAGAATATCTAGGCATGATCATGTATATAGGCATCACGTCCGCGATAAGTAGACCGAAACGATTCTACATCTACTACTATTACTCCACACATCGACCGCTATCCAGCATGCATCTAGAGTATTAAGTTCATAAGAACAGAGTAACGCATTAGGCAAGATGACATGATGTAGAGGGATAAACTCAAGCAATAAGATATAAACCCCATCTTTTTATCCTCGATAGCAACAATACAATACGTTCCTTGCTGCCCCTGTTGTCACTGGGAAAGGACACCGCAATATTGAACCCAAGCTAAGCACTTCTCCCATTGCAAGAAAGGTCAAGCTAGTAGGCCAAACCAAACTGATAATTCGAAGAGACTTGCAAAGATAACCAATCATACATAAAATATTTCAGAGAAGAATCAAATATTGTTCATAGATAAACTTGATCATAAACCCACAATTCATTGGATCTCGACAAACACACCGCAAAAAGAGTTACATCGAATAGATCTCCAAGAAGATCGAGGAGAACTTTGTATTGAGATCCAAAGAGAGAGAAGAAGCCATCTAGCTAATAATTATGGACCCGAAGGTCTGTGGTAAACTACTCACACATCATTAGAGAGGCTATATATGGTGTTGATGTACAAGCCCTCCGTGATCGATTCCCCCTCGGTCGGAGCTCCGGAAAAGGCCCCAAGATGGGATCTCTTGGGTACAGAAGGTTGCGGCGGTGGAAATAGAGTTTCGTGGTGCTCCTGGATGTTTTTGGGGTATATGGATATATATATATAGGAGGAAGAAGTAGGTCGGTGGAGCTACGAGGGGCCCACGAGGGTGGGGGTCGCGCCCAGGGGGCAAGCGCACCTCCCTGCCTCGTGGCCGCCTCGCTTCTTTCTTGGCGTCTACTCCAAGTCCCCTGGATCACGTTTGTTCCAAAAATAACTCTCCCAAAGGTTTCGTTCCGTTTGGATTCCGTTTGATATTTCTTTTCTGCGAAACACTGAAATAGGAAAAAAAACAACAATTTGCATTGGGCCTTGGGTTAATAGGTTAGTCCCAAAATAATATAAAAGTGTATAATAAAGCCCATTAAACATCCAAAACAGATAATATAATAGCATGGAACAATCAAAAATTATAGATACGTTGGAGACGTATCATGGGCTTGCTGGACGGTGATGGGTTGGATGAGATTTACCATGTAATCAAGTTAGTTTTGTTAGGGTTTGATCCCTAGTATCCATTATGTTCTAAGATTGATGTTGCTATGACTTTGCTATGCTTAATGCTTGTCACTAGGTCCCGAGTGCCATGATTTCAGATCTGAACCTATTATGTTTTCATGAATATATGTGAGTTCTTGATCCTATCTTGCAAGTCAATAGTCACCTACTATGTGTTATGATCCGGCAACCCTGAAGTGACAATAATCGGGACCAATCCCGGTGATGACCGTAGTTTGAGGAGTTCATGTATTCACTAAGTGTTAATGCTTTGGTCTAGTACTCTATTAAAAGGAGGCCTTAATATCCCTTAGTTTCCAATAGGACCCCGCTGCCGCGGGAGGGTAGGACAAAAGATGTCATGCAAGTTCTTTTCCATAAGCATGTATGAATATATTCGGAATACATGCCTACATTACATTGATGAACTGGAGCTAGTTCTGTGTCACCCTATGTTATAACTGTTGCATGAGGAATCGCATCCGACATAATTATCCATCATTGATCCATTGCCTACGAACTTTTCACATATTGATCTTTGCTTAGTTACTTTTTCGTTGCCACTGTTACGATTGCTACAAAAACTGCTACTCTTACTTTTGCCACCATTACCGTTACTTCCATACTATGCTACTAAATACTTTGTTGCAGATATTAAGTCTTTCAGGTGTGGTTGAATTGACAACTCAACTGCTAATACTTCAGAATATTCTTTGGCTCCCCTTGTGTCGAATCAATAAATTTGTGTTGAATACTCTACCCTTGAGAACTGTTGCGATCCCCTATACTTGTGGGTTATCAGTGTGGCATTACTCCGCCAATCTCCCGAGAGCACAAGCGATGATTAAATTTGTTGGAGTCAACATCTTAGTGAGTGATTAAAATCGTCCAAATTTTGATGTCTAGCTTAGGACACTCACAGAGGTTGGAGGCTACCTTGCCTCCATGATCCAACCCATGGAGTGCCTTTAATTTTAGCTCAATTTCTCACAATGTACATCATCTTGTCCTCGACCTCTAAAGGCAGACCCACATGCTAATAAAATACATCACTTTGCACATCCGAGATGACAACCATGAGATGTCTATGTGCTGACAAGGGGGGGGGTCAAATGATTACTTTATGCATCAGAAATCCTTAGCGGCGGTCTCTACACTTTTTTCGATAAAGGTTGGATTTTATTGACTCAAAATGGAGCATCAAGAGAATACAAACATAATGAGCCTGTTGGGGAACGTAGCATGAAATTTCAAAAAAAATTCCTACTATCATGCAAGATCTATCTAGGAGATGCATAGGAACGAGACGGGGAGAGTGTATCCACGTACCCTCATAGACCGAAAGCGGAAGCGTTGGGTTAAAGCGGTTGATGTAGTCGAACGTCTTCACGATCCAACCGTTCCAAGTACCAAACATACGGCACCTCTGTGTTCAGCACACGTTCAGCTCGATGACGTCCCTCAAGCTCTTGATCCAGTAGAGGGTCGAGGGAGAGTTCCGACAGCACGATGGCATGGTGACGGTGATGGTGATGTGATCCGCGCAGGGCTTTGCCTAAGCACTACAATGCTATGATCGGAGGAGTAAACTATGGAGGGGGGCACCACACACGGCTAAGAGAACAACTGTTGTGCTTTGGGGTGCCCTCTACCCCCGTATATAAAGGAGGAGGCCGGCCACAAGGGGCGCGCCAAGGAGAGGGGAGTCCTACTAGGACTCCAGTCCTAGTAGGATTCGGCCCCCCTTTTTCCTTCTACCAGAGGGAGGAAAGGGGAAGGAGCGGGAGTAGGAGAAGGAAAGGGGGTGGCGCCCCCTTCCCTGGTCCTATTCGACCTCCTCCCTCCTATGGCCCATATGGCCCATATCTTTCCCTGTGGGGGGGGGGGGGGTTCCGGTAACCCCTCCGGCACTCCGGTATGTACCCGATACACTCCGGAACCATTCCGATGTCCGAATACTACCTTCCAATATATAAATCTTTACCTCTCGACCATTTCGAGACTCCTCGTCATGCCCGTGATCTCATCCGGGACCCCAAACAAACTCCGGTCACCAAAAACACATAACTCATAATACAAATCGTCATCGAGCGTTAAGCATGCAGACCCTACAGGTTTGAGAACTATGTAGACATGACCCAGACACATCTCCGGTCAATAACCAATAGCAGAACCTGGATGCGCATATTGGTTCCTCCATATTCTACAAAGATCTTTATCGGTCAAACCGCAATAACAACATTCGTTACTCCCTTTGTCATCGGTATGTTACTTGCCCGAGATTCGATAGTCGGTATCCTTATACCTAGTTCAATCTCGTTACCGACAAGTCTCTTTACTCATTCCGTAATGCATCATCCCGCAACTAACTCATTAGTCACATTTCTTGCAAGGCTTATAGTAATGTGCATTACCGAGAGGGCCCAGAGATACCTCTCAGATACTCTGAGTGACAAATCCTAATCTCGCTTTGTGCCAACACAACAAACACCTTCAGAGACACCTGTAGGGCATCTTTATAATCACCCAGTTACGTTGTGACGTTTGATAGCACACAAAGTGTTCCTGCGGTATTCGGGAGTTGCATAATATCATAGTCAAAGGAATATGTATTAGTCATGAAGAAAGCAATAGCAATAAAACTGGTGCATGGAGGTCAAAGTGCTCGCTTCCCGGTGAGCATGGGCGGCCTTGCTGCTCGCACGTGTCCCGTCGAGCCTGCGAGGTGGACAAGATGCACGCGTCCCGTCGAGCCTGCGCGGCGGACTACTCGCACGCGTCTCGTCGAAGATGCACGGCGGACTTCTCGCGCTCGTCCCATCTAATCAAACACCTGCACGCACGCCATCGAGTATGGTTAAATTTCGACACGGTAAATATAATACAACCGTTTGCGATATTAACGTTTCAGTTTTTTGTTTCAAAAAGGACTTCGTTGGCTACTAATGTGTGTGCCTCTTCTCAAACTGGACAATTTTTTTTACCATGGCATATATGTGCCATGTCATGAAACCATGCCAAGTTTCATGTTTTTTGGGTGACTTTTTTATTTACTGGGATTTAAAAACCAAGATTCTCATTGTTTCAGGACGACGACAAGTTTGTAATTCATTCTCATTCCTTAAATGAGACCTAAACATGCACCCAATGACACATGTACGATTTCCCACCCATTTTGCTTCACTGGAGCATGTGGTTGTAGTTCAAATTTGAATTATGGACTATATTAAATGCATAGAAAACTTAGTAATTAGTAATATATATATACAATGGCCAAACAAACCCTGAACAGTTTCAAATTTCAGCCCGACACTCCTGTTATTTTATGTTGCCTGTAGAAAACAAAGTTCAAGGCGAGAAGAGGCATCGATTATCGTTTCACCCACAAGAGGGGCTTGTTTCCCTATCGGAACCACGAGGGTTGCGACAGGCTCCGGTTTGTAAAAGGCTTGTAATATAGCTTCGCCCAAATTGGACAATTATATATACCATGTAGTGACACCATGCCAAGTTTCATGATTTCCTAGTGAGTTTTGGATTTACAGACATTTAAAAACCGAGATTTTACAATGTTTGTGGCTAGGCCAGGACGGCGAGACGGTTGAATTCATTCCCATTCGTTCCATGGGACCTAAACATGCACCCCAAGGAACCATGTACGTTTTTTCTAGCCATTTTGGTGCACTGGAGCATGTATTTGTAGTTTGGATTTGAATGATGGACATTAAATGCCTAGAAAACTTAATTAATGAATAAAAAAGGTCAAACGAACCCTGAATAATTTCAAAGTTCAGCGTGAATCTCCAGTTGTTCCGTGTCGCGTGTAGAAGAAAATACGAGGCTAGAAGAGGAAGTGATTATCGTTTGGCCCAGAAGGGGACACGTTTCCCTATCGAAACCACGAGGGTTCTTGCGACAGGCTCCGCTTTGTAAGAGTTTTGTAATAAAGCTTGGCCCAAATTGACAATGTTTTTTCCATGACATATATGTGCCATGACATGGCACCTTGCCACCTTTGAAGACTTTCTGGTGAGTTTAGGATTTATGGGGACTTAAAATCCGAGATTCGAAATGTTTGAGGAAGATCCAGGACACCGGTATGGTTGTAATTCGTTCCCATTCCTGGCATGAGACCTAAACATGCACCCAAGGACACATGTATAATTTTTCTAGCCATTTTGGTGAACTGGAGCATGTATTTGTAGTTCAAATTTAAATTATGGACATTAAATGCCTAGGAAACTCAATTAGTGTATAAAAAGGCCAAACGAACCCTGAATAAGTTTAAATTTCAGCACGGATATCTTGTGGTTCCATGTTGCCCGTGGAAGAAAATACAAGGCGAAAAGAGGCAGTGATTATGTTTCGCCCGCAAGGGGAACACGTTTCCCTATCAGAACCACGAGGCTTCTTTGAGAGAAGCTCCAGTTTTTGTAAGAGGTTTGTAATAAAGCTTGGCCCAAATTGGACAATGTTTTTACCACGACATATATGTGCCATGACGTGACACCATGCCACCTTTGATGACTTTCGGGTGAGTTTAGGATTATGGGGACTTAAAAACCGAGATTCGAAATGTTTGAGTACGAGCCATGACACCAGTACGGTTGTAATTCGTTCCCATTCCTGGCATGGGACCTAAACATGCACCCAAGGACACATGTATAATTTTTCTAACCATTTTGGTGAACCGGAGCATGTATTTGTAGTTCAGATTTGAATTATGGACATTAAATGCCTAGGAAACTCAATTAGTGTATAAAAAGGCCAAACGAACCCTGAATAAGTTTAAATTTCAGCACGGATATCCTGTCGTTCCATGTTGCCCCTAGAAGAAAATACAAGGTGAAAAGAGGTAGTGATTACATTTCGCCCACAAGGGGGACACGTTTCCCTATCGGAACCACAAGGCTTCTTTGAGAGAAGCTCCGGTTTGTAAGAGGCTTGTAATAAAACTTGCGCCACAATGGATGAAAAAAATTCCTCGACATACAAGTGCGATGCCGTGACACCATGGCAGGTTTCACGATTTCCAGCTTAGTTTTGGATTGACGGGGATTTAAAAACCGAGATTCTTCTCATGAAATGTTTTCAAATAGCACACGGTTCACTCACGAAAGCCGATATTCAATGAAAACTTCGTGGAAACCATATTTTAAAGTTTCATAAAAATCTGAAACAAAATGTGGGATGTTAAGAAGGTGATGTTTTATTGCGACACAAAATTTCTAATTGAAAAACATTACGAGATGTGAGCTATGAAAAAGACAAATTCCGCCCTGAATAGTGACATTACTATTCGGCACTATTCAACATTGATTTTGTCTTTTTCATAGCTCACATCTCTTAATGTGTTTCAACTTGAAATTTTGTGTGCCAATAAAACATCATCCTCTTAACATCCTGCATTTTTTGATTTTTTTTGAAACTTCAAAACATCTTTTTCTCGTGGTTTTAACCGGTTTTCACCAAATGTTGGTTTCCGTATGATATCCCCCCGCTGCGCGTGCAATTTGAGTTCCGCGTTCTGACTGGCCAGAACCCAAACCCCACGGATTGTACGTGTGCACCGTTGGATGCTTCCAGATTGAATGGCAACCCTGAGCCCTTTCGACAGCACATGGAGTACATGGGTAAGCACTATGTGCATGCATCGTGTAGCTCACGCTTCCTTCTCTACTAGGTTTTCAATCAAAACAGGCTACCGTTCTCGCCACTACCCCCTGGGCGCGCCCCCTACCTCGTGGCCGCCTCGGGGACCCCCCTAACTTGTTCCCGACTCCAACACCTCTTATATATACCCAAACTTCCACAAAGAAACCTAGATCGGGAGTTCCGCCGCCGCAAGCCTCTATAGCCACCGAAAACCGATCTAGACCCGTTCCGGCACCCTGCCAAAGGGGGGAATCCCTCTCCGGTGGCCATCTTCATCATCCCGGTGCTCTCCATGACGAGGAGGGAGTAGTTCACCCTCGGAGCTGAGGGTATGTACCAGTAGCTATGTGTTTGATCTCTCTCTCTCTCTCTCTCTCGTGTTCTTGATTCGGCACGATCTTGATGTATCATGAGCTTTGCTATTATAGTTGGATCTTATGATGTTTCTCCCCCCCTCTACTCTCTTGTAATGGATTGAGTTTTCCCTTTGAAGTTATCTGATCAGATTTAGTCTTTAAGGATTTGAGAACACTTGATGTATGTCTTGCATGTGCTTATCTGTGGTGACAATGGGATATCTCGTGATCCACTTGATGTATGTTTTGGTGATCAACTTACGAGTTCCATGACCTCGTGAACTTATGCATAGGGGTTGGCACACATTTTTGTATTGACTCTCCGGTAGAAACTTTGGGGCACCCTTTGAAGTTCTTTGTGTTGGTTGAATAGATGAATCTGAGATTGTGTGATGCATATCATATAATCATACCCACGGATACTTGATGTGACATTGGAGTATCTAGGTGACATTAGGGTTTTGGTTGATTTGTGTCTTAAGGTGTTATTCTAGTACGTAATCTAGCATAGATTAAACGGAAAGAATAGCTTCGTGTTATTTTACTACGGACTCTTGAATAGATCGATCAGAAAGGATAACTTTGAGGTGGTTTCGTACCCTACAATAATCTCTTTGTTTGTTCTCTGCTATTAGTGACTTTGGAGTGAGTCTTTGTTGCATGTTGAGGGATAGTTATATGATCCAATTATGTTATTATTGTTGGGAGAACTTGTTGGGGAACGTAGCAGAATTTTAAAATTTTCTACGCACCACCAAGATCAATCTATGGAGTCATCTAGCAACGAGGGAAAGAGGAGTGCATCTACATACCCTTGTAGATCACGAGCGGAAGCGTTCAAGAGAACGGGGTTGATGGAGTCGTACTCGACGTGATTCAAATCACTGATGACCAAGTGCCGAATGGACGGCACCTCCGCGTTCAACACACGTACAGTTGGGAGACGTCTCCTCCTTCTTGATCCAGCAAGGGGGAAGGAGAGGTTGATGAAGATCTAGCAGCACGACGGCGTGGTGGTGGAAGCAACGATGATCTCGACAGGGCTTCGCCAAGCGCTGGGAGACGGAGGAGTGTCACGGGAGGGAGAGGGAGAGGCCAGGGGCTTGGGGTGTGCAGCCCTCCCTCCCCCCACTATATATAGGGTGCCTAGGGGGGCGCCGGCCCTAGAAGATCCAATCTCCTAGGGGGGCGGCAGCCAAGGGGGTGCCTTGCCCCCCAAGGCAAGGGTGGCGCCCCCACCCCTAGGGTTTCTAACCCTAGGCGCAGGGAAGGCCCAAGGGGGGGCGCACCAGCCCACTAGGGGCTGGTTCCCCTCCCACTTCAGCCCATGGGGCCCTCCGGGATAGGTGGCCCCACCCGGTGGACCCCCGGGACCCTTCCGGTGGTCCCGGTACAATACCGGTGACCCCCGAAACCTTCCCGATGGCCGAAACTGGACTTCCTATATATGAATCTTTACCTCCGGACCATTCCGGAACTCCTCGTGATGTCCGGGATCTCATCTGGGACTCCAAACAACTTTCGGGTTACCGTGTGCTAATATCTCTACAACCCTAGCATCACCGAACCTTAAGTGTGTAGACCCTACGGGTTCGGGAGACATGCAGACATGACCGAGAAGCCTCTCCGGTCAATAACCAACAGCGGGATCTGGATACCCATGTTGGCTCCCACATGCTCCACAATGATCTCATCGGATGAACCACAATGTCGAGGATTCAATCAACCCGTATACAATTCCCTTTGTCAATCGGTATGTTACTTGCCCGAGACTCGATCGTCGGTATCCCAATACCTTGTTCAGTCTCGTTACCGGCAAGTCACTTTACTCGTACCGTAATGCATGATCCCGTGATCAACCACTTGATCACATTGAGCTCATTATGATGATGCATTACCGAGTGGGCCCAGAGATACCTCTCCGTCATACGGAGTGACAAATCCCAGTCTCGATTCATGCCACCCAACAGACACTTTCGGAGATACCTGTAATGTACCTTTATAGTCACCCAGTTACGTTGTGACATTTGGCACACCCAAGGCACTCCTACGGTATCCGGGAGTTGCACAATCTCATGGTCTAAGGAAATGATACTTGACATTCAGAAAAGCTACAACAAACGAACTACACGATCTTTGAGCTAAGCTTAGGATTGGGTCTTGTCCATCACATCATTCTCCTAATGATGTGATCCCGTTATCAATGACATCCAATGTCCATAGTCAGGAAACCATGACTATCTTTTGATCAACGAGCTAGTCAACTAGAGGCTCACTAGGGACGTGTTGTGGTCTATGTATTCACACATGTATTACGATTTCCGGATAACACAATTATAGCATGAACAATAGACAATTATCATGAACAAAGAAATATAATAATAACCATTTTATTATTGCCTCTAGGGCATATTTCCAACAGTCTCCCACTTGCACTAGAGTCAATATTCTAGTTACATTGTGATGAATCGAACACCCATGCAGTTCTGGTGTTGATCATGTTTTGCTCTAGGGAGAGGTTTAGTCAACGGATCTGCTACATTCAGGTCCGTATGTACTTTACAAATCTCTATGTCTCCATTTTGAACACTTTCACGAATGGAGTTGAAGCGATGCTTGATATGCCTGGTCTTCTTGTGAAACCTGGGCTCCTTGGCAAGGGCAATAGCTCCAGTGTTGTCACAGAAGAGAGTCATCGGGCCCGACGCCTTGGGTATGACTCCTAGGTCGGTAATGAACTCCTTCACCCAGACTGCTTCTTGTGCTGCCTCCGAGGCTGCCATGTACTCCACTTCACATGTAGATCCCGCCACAACGCTTTGCTTGCAACTGCACCAGCTTACTGCCCCACCATTCAAAATATACACGTATCCGGTTTGTGACTTAGAGTCATCCAGATCTGTGTCGAAGCTAGCATCGACGTAACCCTTTACGACGAGCTCTTCGTCACCTCCATAAACGAGAAACATTTCCTTGGTCCTTTTTAGGTACTTCAGGATATTCTTGACCGCTGTCCAGTGTTCCATGCTGGGATTACTTTGGTACCTTCCTACCAAACTTACGGCAAGGTTTACATCAGGTCTGGTACATAGCATAGCATACATGATAGACCCTATGGCCGAGGCATAGGGGACGACACTCATCTTTTATCTATCTTCTGCCATGGTCGGGCATTGAGCCATGCTCAATCTCGTACCTTGCAATACAGGCAAGAACCCCTTCTTTGACTGATCCATTTTGAACTTCTTCAATATCTTGTCAAGGTACGTACTCTGTGAAAGACCAATGAGGCGTATCGATCTATCTCTATAGATCTTGATGCCTAATATATAAGCAGCTTCTCCAAGGTCCTTCATTGGAAAACACTTGTTCAAGTAGGCCTTTATGCTTTCCAAGAATTCTATATCATTTCCCATCAACAGTATGTCATCCACATACAATATGAGAAATGCTACAGAGCTCCCACTCACTTTCTTGTAAATGCAGGCTTCTCCATAAGTATGCATAAACCCAAACGCTTTGATCA